>NC_134797.1:22255280-22265280 GCF_046742065.1 Oratosquilla oratoria
AAACGTGCTTAAGGAAACAAGACAACTTGAGGGGTGTCCATAGTCATCCGTCTATCTGATGATATAATTTTTCCCAACGGTTCACCTAAATGAAACTTCTAGAGCGTATAATCTTAACACTTTTTCACCCCTGTTCTCCTCCTCACCTCCTCATTTCTCACTCTATCTAGCCTAGTAACCCCTATCATACTTCTCAGACACCTCATCTCAAAGACATTCAGACTCCTCTCTTCCTCTTATGTTCCATGTTTCTGCCCCATACAGTGCTGTTGGCACAATTACTCCTTTATATAACCTCCTCTTAGTATCCATTCTCAGATGTCTATTTCTCATTACACTTTTTAATCCACCAAGCCATTTACTTGCTTCTCTCAAACTACATTCTACTTCCACCCCCACTCCTACCTATCCTACCACATTAGCACCCCAAGTATTTAATACTATCCACTTCCTCCAGTCTCTCTCCCTTAATGCTCACTTCCAGCCTGCTGTCACTCTCTCCCCATGTACATCTCATCACCTTACTCTTGCCCATACTTCCTTCTTTCACACACCTCAAACTTTGTCACTAATTTCCACAATCCCCCCTCTGATCGTGCTACAGGCGCAGTATCGTCAGCAAACAACAACTGGTATATCTCCCTCTTTTCTCCATTTTCTTTAACCATCTCCAACATATTGTGTGTGTGTGTGTGTGTAATGTATATGTTTATATAATATATATATATAATAAACTATATGTATATATATATGTGTGTATATATATATATATATATATATATATATATATCTATATATATATATATATATATACTATTATATATTGGTAATTACTGGAGTACTACCTTGTATCTTATGTCTATGATTTACGTTGGCTAAGAAGACTATTCTGTTACGTTGAGGGGAGCCTTGCAGGAAAGAGGTTAATCAGGTGTTAACATACCTTAATCTCCTTACACGTCCTGAAACCCACAACGAACTTGTCAGATATTCATAAGTCATTAGATATTCATTAAATTTCATATAGCTTTTGTGTAAACCGGATTGCAAGGTCTTATGGGTAAAGCTGCGTGTTCCTATATTCTGCTGATGAAAGGGGTGAATGTGATTGTACATTTTATAGACTGACACTTTTATGTAACGTTTAAGATTTTTAATTGATGATTTTGTTCTGGGTGTGAAAAATACTGACTCATAAACGTTATTTTCCTCTAATAGACTCTGGTATTAGTAATCAAAAACGTTTCCCCATTCTTTACATTTTGGATTCATCTCCTCATACCAGCTCGTCCAGTAATATGCTTGAACAAGCCAAGAACCGAACGAAACTTTAGTATTGTGAGACGGTACGAACTGTTAAAATAAATAAATAAATAAATGAATAAAACAAAACAAATAATTAAAGAAACAAATAAATGAAGATAAATAAAGAAATAAGATAATATAAATGAAAAACTAAACGCATTATTAATTCAAAGTGGATTTGAGAAAACACTGCGCTGATTAAAACTTCCCTGAAAACTGAGGTTTGGTAAATCCATGTCTACAACTAAGACTGTAGCATTAAACAACTATTGATTAATTGTTGCCTAATACTACGAATATATTGAGGTGTACAGACATATTGTACTGAGAGTCAAAGCAGTGGTACGAGAATATGTAACTAGAGATCCTCAAGCATTTGAAAAAACGAACATCTTTCCTAAGATGAAAGTAAGCACATGAAGGGCGTCATGAAAAAATTAAGCTGTGAAGATCTATAAATGAGCCAACGCTTGCGATCACGGAAAGAGAAAGAAAGAAAGAAAATATATATAATGCATGTTCATGTATATGTACAGTATATGCATATGTATATGTATAGTATATGTGTATGTACAGTATACGTATATGTACATGTAAATGTATATGTAAATGTACAGTATATATGTACAGTATATGTATATGTACAGTATATGTATATGTATATGTATAGTAAATGCGTATGTACAGTATATGTGTAAGTTTACTATTATCTATATGTGATATTCATATAAAGATATATAGTTATTTTGTTTGCAATTTTACATACTGTATGTCATCCTTGGGACAGCCGAAGAGGATATTACAAAATATGGTGACAGGAAGAACATGAACAATATCTAGACTAAGAATAGTAGAATAGGGGAGAATGGGACAATAGCCTAGGAAGGGGATGATTAGAAGAGAACGACAAGTTAGACAAAGAGGAAAGGACAATGAAAGAGAAATTAGAGGCGACTGTGAGGAAGAGTGGGAAAACAAATAGGATTAAAAAATAGGACAAGGAAAGTACGAGAAGGCCGGGAATGTGGGTGGAAATAAGGACGCAGATGAAGATTGACATCGAAAAGAAGAATAGGAGAAGAGAGAAGGGGTAATGGAAACGCTCAAATACAAAAGAAGAGGCATTGGCCGCATGCCTTGGCCGCCTGGCTTCCATAACAAAATAGGTTCGCCCAGTCTCCCCTCTTCTTTCCTTATCCATCACCAACACTAATCTCGTTACCTCCCGGTCCCGCCAGCCACAATGACCTTCATTCCCTCCTACGCTGCCTTCCTACACCATAACCCCGCTCAGTGGGTCGCCCATTGGAAGAGCGTTAGTGATGGCACAGCCAGGAAGGGAAGTAAACACTCGCTGCTATGACTGATTCTAATCCAAATGCTTGTAACCCCCTCACCCCTTTTTACAAAATCCTATCATTAATCTTAGCGTTCATACTCCTCTTTTAACTATTCTTCTATCTCTATATTTACTTCCCACCAAAGTCTCTCTCTCTCTCTCTCTCTCTCTCTCTCTCTCTCTTCTCTCTCTCTCTCTCTCTCTCTCTCTCTCTCTCTCTCTCATTCTTTCACCTCTTCCTGAAGACTTATAACCACGACCTTCTTTATATTAGTACCACTTACCTTCCATCCTCTTTCAGTTCACTTAGCTCTCTTAAACTAAATGTCCTTTTTTGTCCTGGCAAAAACTTCCTCTTTCCTACCACCCCTACATTCTACAAAGAATGATTTGTGATATTGATTTTCCCCGCTCTCTCTCGTCTTTTCTTATAGACTCCGTCTATTTAGTCGGAGTTGATGTCTTCTCCTACGTAATGGAATTCCAACACACATACAAACACATATAGGTTGTATATATAAATGTTTTAACCCCTGTATTCGTACATACATTGTTTTTATGTTAAATATACTCACTGAAAAGAGGTGATGGTACTTAGTATTATTGTGTATGGCTGTTTAATCTTTTGATGTAGACTTACCCTTAGAAATCTGCGCTCCTATACGTCATATTCATGCATGCATAGAAAATAATTCCATATATCTATCCATATATACATGCATACAATACATATACACACATGTATACATACATACATGCATACATACATACACACACATATACAAACACACGTATCGTTATGTAGTCCCTACATTTTTTTTAATGAACCTTTGAACAAAAGAAACTTGTAAGTAATTACGCATGTACATTTCATAGTTTACGCTCACAAGCATTTATCAACATAGGTGTTTTCCTATCAGGAAATTTACATTTGGCCCATTTGCAAAGCTTCTTTTTCAGAAAGATATTAAATGGCTTTATTTCGGTGAGAGGGGGGTAGCCGATTTAATGAAGCGGCCTTGCTGTGGATGTGCTGTGTCTTGCGACACTGTTTCTGACCCAGAGCAGTGGACAGGGTGCAGGGATGACCCGTCATCTGGGAGGTGCTAAGATGGGAGGGAGGGTGGAGGGGTGTGGAGTGTTTTCGGGGATGAAATGGGTGGGAATGATTTTATGCCTTTTCCTTTTTGGCTACCGCCCTAGTAAGGGGGAAGAAGCCTTGGTATATGTATGTATGTATTTAGGTGCAGACATTTTCGAAATGGATGGTCTTTTCGACCTTATAAACCGTCTAAGTATCTTATTGATCTCTTATATAATGACCATGATAAAAATTCATGGGAATATAGAATTTGATGATACGTGTCGATAACAAGACGTGCATAAAAATTGGAAAAAGAACGAAATAATTAACAAGACGGATATAAGAGTAATTGCAAGTGGCAAGATGAAGCAACGAAAAGAAAAAATTAGATAATTGAAAGAAATCCAAACCCTAACGTCCGCGTAAGAAGAAAGA
The DNA here is from genome assembly GCF_046742065.1 of Oratosquilla oratoria. Classification (NCBI taxonomy): domain Eukaryota; kingdom Metazoa; phylum Arthropoda; class Malacostraca; order Stomatopoda; family Squillidae; genus Oratosquilla; species Oratosquilla oratoria. The sequence goes on from NC_134797.1 coordinate 22,259,444, forward strand.
CGAGAGAACTGTCAGGGAAAGAACTGATAAAAATGAAAGTGGGAATTGATATAAAAGATATGATATAGCAAATTGCGATCACTGTGGGACGCCAGCACAACAAGAAATGGTTTGATATGTGTTTGTAAGAAAAGTTATTAACGCAAGGAGAAATGTTCAGGAATACCAATTAAACATAAAGAAATGCTTGCTGGACAGTGTGGCATTGTATACAAAGTAAATGAATGATGGGGTCGCATTCGCGTAGTCGTGGGTTCGAATCCCGCACCCCTTAACGATTACAAAGGATTACAAAGGCGGAGCATGCCGACAGGAGACCTTTTGGTCCATATCTAGGTCGGATGCAAAAAAACAAATAATAATAATAAATGAATGTGACGGCTTCGGCCGCAGCTACTCAACGCCTTCTGGCATAGCCTCATCACCTCATCACCCTCGTTCTAGAAAGACACTATGAACCCCAAGCAACTTGCACAAACAGTAGAGAGTTGATAGGAATTGATGGAAATCGTTTTTTAACAACTTATAGAAGTATAGTAATACCTAGATTATAAAGCAAGTGAAGACAGAAAAATGGAAACAAAAATAGTTAAGTGACTAGTGTAGGCCTTAAGGTCTCTTGCAGCCTCCTTCATTCTTATGTTCTTATGTAAACAAAGAAGTTGAAATGAAAAAATAAAAACATGGAAGATGAGAAAACAATAAGTAATACAAATGAAAAATGTCAAGCTAGTCTTTACGGCATCTAGTTTACTTAACAAGATCACTTGATGTTAAGAAATGATGACAAGAACAAACTAGAAAGATCAAAATATGAAATTAAAAAGTAAGAATAAGATGAAAATATCAGTCCAAGAAAAAACAGAGATTATGCCAAAGATAAAAACATTTCATATTGACTTGAATGATAGAGATTGTAAATAATATCCGAATAAATAACAAATGGATGGAAAATGATTTAAAGATGATTTAGAATTTATGAAAAAAATACATGAGCTAAGAATGACGGGGTACAACATTGTATCATAAAGTGTATTACAAATATTATCAAATCCATGACTGAAATGACACGTCATTATACAAGGTAAGGAGCATACGCCTGAAGGAGCGTAACTACGGCCGAAGCCGTCACCTTTACCCTATGCGATTGGACTGTTGGCACTCGGAGAGGAGTGCAGGATTCGAACTCACTTCTAAGCGAATGCGAGACCAGCACGCCACCGATTACGCCACACGTCATATACCTTATATGGAAGTATTTGGTTCTTCTGGTATCCTTCAACGTTTCAACTATCGTGGTCTTTGACCACAACTCCAGAAAATATACCAGTAAACAGAAATGTATAAGGTACACTCCTATTCATAAATATTCCGATACAATTGCATGGAACACAGCAAACATGCTTGCTTATTTGAAGTTGTCCGTCGCAGACGACGATGACATCACTCCATGATCGACCAACTGAGGAGCTAGAAAGGTGTCTACATCTGGTGGACACATTGGTGACCGAAAAGTCCGATTCCGGGTTTGCAGACGCAGCCGTAGACGTCACAGGGGAAGTTGTCTCCCGGGTTTTGTGGCGATTGGCGGCGTTGTCGCCACTTCTCCGCTGCGAGGCTATAAAACTGGTGGTGCGACGGAGGCGGGTGGTTTTGACCCGTGCTGTCTGAATACCAACGCGGAAGCGGGTGCGTCCGCACTTAAGCGCGGACGCGGGCATCGCTTGCCCCGTCTGAAAGAGGCCTAACGGGTCGTGAAACGCTCTGGGCCAGTGTTGAGCCAGGTCTGGAGGTCGCGGCGAGTTTCCAGGTTGATGGGTTTGGTGCCGCATTGCTTCCATGTGGTTTTCCTGGAGTCTTTGAAGAGCTTATATGTGGCGTCTACTGACCGCCTTCCTGAGGTAAGTTCGCCATAAGGTACCTTGCGGGATACTGTATGGCGAACTTATGAATCAATAAAAAACACAAGTCACTCTAGAGAAACAAATAAAGATCAGTGAAGGAGAGCGGAGAATAAGGACCAATATAAAAGAATTAAAGACTGCACAATTCACAGAGATCTAATCGGGATCTACATCCTTGAGAACATCCGTAAGACACATCTGCTATTCATGCTCCTTTCGTCCTTCGCCCAAGCCCCACATAAATTCATTTGATGCTCAACTGTTGTCAATTACCGTTGATTACAGCGTTAATTACACTCTTGTGTGTGTGCACATGAATCCCTTTGATCACGTCTAAAGTAAATAAGCCTCATTTCGCACCCATACAGCTATTTAAACGGACGGTTATATATCCGTCTATTTCTGTAAAATATGTACTTCGACGTACATGTATATTTTTATAAGATATATCAATAGCAACTACACACACACACACACACATGCATACAATATATATATATATATGTATATATATATATATATATATATATATATATATGTATATATATATATATATATATATATATATATATATATATATATATATATATATTCATATATATATATATATATATATATATATATATATATATATATATATATATATATGTAAACGTGTGTATATTTATATATGACCAACACTGAAGCAATTCGAAGGGTTAATTTTGAGGTTATAAAGCCAGTGGGAGATGACTTTGGAGGAGGACTTGCCTTGGTCGTTACATAGAGGGGTCATAAACACAAAGTGGACAGTTGAGACTTTTTTAATTAAACTGATCTCATAAAAAAGAGGGGCTCTGGAAGCAGCTAAGTACCAAGTGACAGGGGGGAAATATATATAAAATTTAGCATGTTTCAAATGTTCTCTGCATGCAAACATGTTCAGATGATTTTTGTTATATTTTTGGGGACATGGACTTTTATATAACACTAATGGCATTAGAAAAAGATAGTGCAACATTGAAAGAGAAAATTTTAGATGCATTTAACTCCATTTCTGTAATACTCACGCCATTTCCGTTTCCTACAAACAATAACAACACTGTTTTGATGCTTGCACAAAATACTACAATAATGTATAAAAGCGTCACGACCAATTGCCTATTATCACAGACAGATACAAAAGTTCTGCAAATCATGTCTCACTTTGACAACATTTTGCCTCTGTGATGATGACTGAAATACTGCAAACGCGGACCAAATTGCAACTGGCTGGGTGCAGTTATATGAGACTATATTACCTGTTGCATTTGTGTTATATGTTTTAACTATGGAGCAGATTCCTATGGAGCATATATGGACTAATTTGCAAATGACTAGTAGCGCCGCACATAAGAAGATATTTGGGATGTGTTACATATTACAATGCACTGCATAAGTTTTATAGTAAATAGTTGCATGTGTGGGGCAATTTACAAATGGGTAAGAGGAGGTTGTTGCGCGTTGCATGTTGCGTGTCCCATGTTGCATGTTGAGTGTTGCAAATTGCTTTGCATAGCAGCAGATTTCTCAAAAAGTTGCGTATGTGGTCTAATTTGAAACTGGCTATGTGCAGCAGTTTATTAGATTGTCACAGACGCGCGTATACACACACACACACACACACACACACACACACACACACACACACACACACACACAGAAACACAAACGTACACACATACAAACAGACAAACAAGCATAGAATCAAACACAACATGGGTAAGAATACACTCAATCGCACTCAGAGAAGCTTGTGATGTCAAAAGGAAAGGAAACTAGCAGTCTCGCAAGATTTCATGATGGCATTCGCTGTGTTTTAGATTTACGATGTGACAGAATATAAGGAACGACGAGCTACTTTAACATATTTACAGACGACACAAAGATCATGAGGAAAATAGAAGATGAATAAAACTGCAAAATGTTACAAAGAGGTCTAGACTAAATAAATGATAGGAGACAAGTGGAATACCAACGTGACTGAACCAGGGGAGGTCTTTGTTGAGCTGAAGAAGGCGTATGATCCAGTGTATTATCCGCTGCTCTGTTATCTTCTGTCGATTCGATAGATTCCTGAGAGGGTCAATTTTAGCGCAAGTCAAATTCTCGCGCGTAGCATCGGCTGCCATATGAACGATGCATCACACCACTCGCATTATGAAATGTAAAGTCACTGCTGTATTACTCGTTCTCTTATACTTTGAATAATAATAAACACATAAAACATGATCAAACCAGTTCACAACATCCGGGGGTAACTTGTGTACAATATATATATATATATATATATATATATATATATATATATATATAAAGACGACATTCTCGTGTACACCCACGCCTCTTGACGCCAACGAATGTGTCAACCACGTGGCCCAAGGACTCAAGGACAGAGAGTGCTGTGAAATGTGGAAGAGTCGCGTTCGTTTTATCATTACTATTATTATTTTATTCTGGAATGAGATTAAAAGATATCCTCTCCACAACACCTAATACTTGCATGTACTGGGTATTGACTGAGGAGCAGATGAATATCACCGCGAAACCTCATTGGCATTAAAGTCACCAACCGTTTGTTTGTTGATGATGTATTCTTTACGAATTTATTGAAACTTAAGGCTGCAGCCCTTGGATTTTTACACACTGAGGAAAGATCACAAAGACTCGTCTGGATCGAGACCAAGCCTTTGAAGGATAACTGGGTGTTGCATATCAGCCTATCCAGGAATCAAGTCTGTGAAGAATTGAGGTGCTCCAAACTTCACATATCTTGACAGTGTAATGTGTCATATCAGAAAGTCCTTGGAAGGATTGACATGGCTCATAGCGTTATGAATTTCATCAACCAGAGTACATGGCATCGTCGATACTCCTTCAGCAGAAATGAGATCCGAATTTTGAAGCCGTTTGTGCTCACTGTTTTGTTTTACGGCTCTGTTATGATTTAGTATCAAGTAAATGATTGTTCCGCAAGATTCAGTCTTTTTAAATCGTTGACGTCAACTTGGGCCATAAGGAGAGGTGGGAGGTTTTTCTAATGTTAATACCACCCTGGAAGAGGTAATTCTTGATGGGGAAAAGTAATAGTAAAAAAAAAAAAATGAATAAATAAAAATAAATAATAATAATAATAATAATAATAATAACAATAACTAACAAAGACAATAACAATAACAATAACAACAATAATGATAATAGAATTGCCTCTGTAGAACTCATGGGTATTGGAAATCAACCGATCTTGCCGAAAGCGGTCTGTCGTAGCGAAGTTGACCTTTTGCTTTTGAAATTTGGAAACATAGATACCCACGGACCCCGTTTGAAGGGCGATTCAGTGTATGGTTGTGTATGGACTCATACACACACCGGATATGCATATATAAGGAAGTTGGACATATGGAAGTTCGTTCAGAAAAAGCGTGGGGAACCTCAGGGTGTCAGTATAGCGACAGTCACCGGAAGACAAACCCGAATCTTGATAGTTTCGAGACGAGATCGAAGCCCAACGTGGCACAGTAGCGCAGTGGAAATGGGGAGAGGCAAAGCAATGTATTACGGTTCAAAGTTTTAAGATTCATTTTAACACTTAAGCAATATGCTGTATTCTCTGCCATTTAATTTTATTCGATTTGTTTATTTATGAATATGTATTTATTATTATTTATCTGCATTTTTTAATGATAAAGTATTGTTATTTTCCTGTTTGTGTATTGTTTATCATTACTTATTTATTTGTTTATTTTATCTATTTTTTCTGCATTCGACCTAGTTATGGACCAAAAGGTCTCCAGTCGGCTTCCTCTTCCTTTGTAATCCTTTGTGTTCAAATGAACGCCCCATGCCAACATATAAGCTATACTTGCAGTGCGGATTAACTATTACAAGCTCAAAGACAGTCTGATCCTCTTTACT
>NC_134797.1:22267780-22300280 GCF_046742065.1 Oratosquilla oratoria
TATCCTAATCGCGTTAACCCAACCAAAGGCAGTAGATTCTTGATCTAATTTGCAGTTGTAAAGCAATTGACCTTAGATATGAACGCAACCGGGTGCATTTGCGTTGTTACAGCGTTCGTGAATTAGTGAAGCTTGCGAAAACAGGAATACTCTTTATGAAGACCAGAATGGTAGCTGGCGGAGTTGTAGACAGGCGATGAGGTTGCAAAACAGGTCGTAAGAGTATCGTTAATGTGGCATACGAGCATATTGGGTGAGTGTGGAAGTTCAGAAGAAAATACTATAATTATCATGTTACATGAACTTTTTTACAATGGAAAATGTGAACAATCAGAACTTTGTTGAAGTTCAGAAGAAAATACTTTAATTATCATGTTACATGAACTTTTTTACAATGGAAAATGTGAACGATCAGAACTTTGTGTTCATAATGAGGTACATGTATATGAAAGAGAGGGAAGGAGAGGAGAAAGGAACAAGGAAGAGATAATGCAGAGAGAAATAGATATTGAAAAGAGGAGAGAGAATGAGGCATAAATAGAGAGAAGGAGAAACGAAAGAAAAAGACGAAGAGATGAGGAGAGATCGACAGAAAGAAAATAAGAAAATAAGTGAGAAAGAGGGAGAGAGAGAGAGAGAGAAGACAGACAGACAGACAATAAATTCTTCGGCATCGTGTGGACCCATGACATTTGGTAACAGACCCATAGAAATCTTCCTTAGTAATCTTTCATGAAAAATTCAACGAAACATCATGCTTACGTCTGTTCCAAAGATACCAACTGGTGGAAAAAAAATTCTTCAATTATATGTGACTTAAAACGTTATAAATATCAACATATAACAAGTGAAGTGTTAAAACGGTGTTCCCCAGTGCACGTACATGACTTGAGTGAGTTTGATCAAAGACGGGCATCAAAGTGGAACGGTTCGAGTCACCCTTGAGGTGCTGTTTCTAGGGGCACCAGTCACATGATATCTTATGTCTCGGCTCAAGTTTAAATGTGATTTGACATCCAGCATCCTCTCTCAACACCCTCCATCGATTGCACCTCTGTTGAGTAGCGCTTTCGCCAGTGGTCATGCCGAACTTGAGCCGATACCGTAATAGGAAAAACAATCTCTGATGTTTGTTTTCATTTCTGACGTGTCGTGTCCACAAGATTAGGCTGTTCAAGGGGGAACCGCGTGAGGACTTTATTGGTCCTGGTTATGTGTCACTGATTTGGTGTCAGGCTGTCTGTGTTATTTTGATGAAATAAACGAGTAATGTTATACAACCCCCGTATATACTTAATACACACACACATACACACACACACACACACACACACACACACACACACACACACACACACACATATATATATATATATATATAAATATGTATATATATATATATATATATATATATATATATATATAATATACATGCATAAAAAAATCAAAACGCAGTTTTAGGAGAAAAAAGGATTTCAAATGTTAACCACACTAATATATATATATATATATATATATATATATATATATATATATATATATATATATAATATATATATATATATATATAATATATATATATATATATATATATATATATATATATATATATATATATATATATATATATATATATATATATATATATATAATATATATATATATATACATATATATATATATAAATAATCAAAATGCAGTTTTATATATATAATATAAATATATTGCAAATATATATAATATATATATATATATATATATATATATATATATATATATAATGATATATATATATAGTTATATATATATATATATAATATATATATATGATATATATATATATTAATATATATATATTATATATAAATATATACATATACAGTATATATAATATATATATATATATAGATATATATATATTGAATATGGCCACCAAAGACACATTCCATTGCTTTCGTTCCAGAGGAGACTGCAATAGACCATAAGGCCTACACTAGGAAGTTCCAGAGAATATCTTGTCAGTTTGCTTTATTCACCTCATTATAAGAACATGGAACAAAGGAATGGAGGAGACTGCAAGAAACCATAAGGCCTACACTAGGGAGTTTCATGTCTATAACCAGCCTATCATTCCCATCCATAAAGTTATCTAACCTTCTTTTAAAACAACCGATAGTTTCAGCTTTCAGTACATAATTACAACCAAAGAGTCTCCTAGTGATGGACTCTTTCATTGTTTCCTGCTTCTTTTTTTTTTTTTTTTTCTTTTTTTTTTTTTTTGAAGCGTGTGTTGCATCTAAGACGAAGGAAGCTCGAACACTTGTCCCTATACATACAGGAGGACAGACAACCGCCTTGTTTGTGACCTTTCGACCAAGAAGATCCTGCGGCATAAAAATTCGGCCAAAACGAGAGAGGGTCTTCATGCGCCGTTTGAGTAAAGATCCGCTTGTATAAGAAGATTATGTTTTGTCCTCTGTTCAACGAAAAAAATGTACAGATAGATAAGCCTGAGACAAGGTGATAGTGAAGAATAAGAATGAATAAGATTCGTCAACTAGTTGATGTATTCACAAGTACAGAGGCAGATAAACACGAAGACTGGCAGACTATATGCAATAATAATTTGGTAGATAGGGAAGGAGGGGAAAGAACTAGAAGGCAAAGATAAGTCGAATGGCTGACAGGTAGATTAATGTAAAGGCAGATAGATACGAAGATTCGCAGACTGAGATATGTTGAAATTAATAATTACGAGTAGATGGGCGTGATGGAAGGAAGAACGAGGAGAAAGAAAACGGAAAGGTTGATGGACAATGGCAAAAGAATGAAGAGAAAGAAAACGGAAAGTTGATGGACAATGGCAAATGAAGGAAGAACGAGGAGAAAGAAAACGGAAAGGTTGATGGACACTGACAAAAGAAATTCAAGGGAAGCCATTATTTCCTTCTACATGACTACTCTTGGCGTTTGATTTTTCTTGTTCATCTTTATTATATTTATTATTCATTTGTGTGTTTTATTAACTATGTAGTTATAGGTTAATCAGTTGATTTATCTATTGATATTTATTCATTTGTCTACTCATGTATTCAATTATCCATTCAATTAGTTATTTATTTGATTGTAAATGTATTTGCTCATCTACCTGTTCATTTATTTATGTATATATATATATATATTTTTTACTTATCTACTCATCTAATCATTTATATGAGATGACAACCACGGCGTCGGCAAATGATCCAAATCAGTGAAAGAAATTGGAGGTAGTTCTGGCAGTGTTCAGAGTTTCAAGGTTTAATTGGAAAGACATCTGAGCACCTTTTCTTCGTCCATCCCCATCGCAACGCCTGTTTCTCTTCATCAATCCGAAGGAGACTTTTTGGTGTATTCTCCCGGTTCCTTTGTTTTGTCCACCGTGACTCGATTTTGTTTAGTAAAGGGAAGGTCCCAAGGTAGTGATGATTCTCTCTATCTACCTCGCTCTCTCCCTCTCTTTCTCTATCTTTCTCAATCTATGTCTCTCGCTCTCTCTCTCTCTCTCTCTCTCTATCTTTCTCAGTCTATGTCTCTCTCTATCTTTATCTCTCTCTCTTTCTCTCACTCACCCAATCTTTCCTTCTCTCTCTCTCTCTCTCTCTGTCTATTCTAATTCTATGTTAGGACCTCTTACGTCAATTACTACAAACACGGGTCACACGCTTTGCCATAGAGATTAAGTTATTACCCTTTCTTTATTGGACTGCAGAATTTAGGTACATTTTGTGTTCATTTTTAGATAAAGAGGGGCTCCCTGTCCGACTCAGTCTTTGGGTAGTATGACTTTGAATTTTCTTCCTTACACCAGCTAAACAATTTCTTATCATTGCGGCCACTGTCCCTGATTTCTGTGGGAGTGATAGCGATTATCTGGAAGACTCTGGTCTAGAAACGACCGTCACGATGCTTTGAGCCCTCTGGTGGTGGCCTCACGAAGTACTCTCCATAGACGCAGCTCAGATTTAGTCGTTATGAAGAAACCTTTACTCTTTGTCATTAAAGGTGATGATTCGAAGAAATAAGCTGGAAGGAACCAGAATAACAAGATAAATGCCATTCGGTAAAAAAAGAAAAGGGTTGGAGCTGAAATGTCTAGCTTCTCTATTTTCGTTGGAATACATTTTCTTTCGATCATTTTCTTTTTCGTCTGTTTTTGGACGGAGGATAGACTGACAGCTCATGAATACATCAGTGATGTTTTCAGATCATTGGGCACATTTAAGATGTGTCGTAGTGATGAAGACAAATACCTGGTACGGCATAAGGCTATTCCGGCTAGGTGAAGTTATAAATTATGCACGGTGGAGAGTGTATGTGATATTAATGTTACTCAACATTTAGGCATTGATGTTGAAATTAATTAAATACATGCTGTCATGGTGTTAATCGTATCATACAAGAGGAAACACGCCTGTAAATGTGGTTGAGGTTCATTGAAAAATATGTATCGTTCTACATTTCATGATAAGCTAAATTTTGTACATTTCACAACATACATAAAAATCTGTAATGACAAACAGATTAGAACTGTGGATTATGTTTTGTGATGAATATCATGTTTTGGTACATGGTGACTCGTTTGGTTGTACCCTAGTCTTGTAGGCATATGAGAGAAATTCACTAATAACAGCGACATCAATCCGATAATTGTTATGACAGTTGCATGCAGGATTCGAACCCACTGCAAGGATTTTATAGCTTCTGTGGTGTAGTGGTCTAAGGCTCTGTTAAGGTAATCTACGGATGGCCGAGTGCAGTGGGTTCGAATTCTGCATGCAATTGTCATAAAAATTATTGTAGGCATATATTTATACATGGCCTGCCTAGGCAAGTTAAGTTAAAGTTGAGGTTAACAGGTCAGCAATCAGTAGATAACCAAGAGAGGAAATATGAAGTCTTGTGGCGTATTAGAAGTGTGGATCCGAAACTAAGGTCAGGTCTCGTATCTTTCTGGACTTTGGAAAAGCTATTGATAATATCCAGCACGAGAAACTACTAAAAAGAAAACAAGCGTAATTTGCTAAATTGAATCAGAAACTGGTTGAACTATCGTAAACAGTGAGTTGTTTTAAATGGTGAAACTTGTATTTAAAACGTGTTATGAGTGGAGTTCCTCAGGGTTTCCTTCTATGGTCGCTTTCGTTCAGAGTTTATATAAGTAGGGACTGTGGACATCAGTCGACTGTCTCCAAATTTGCAAATGACACTTGTACGGAATACAAGCGAATAACATAAATCACCTGGGAGAGGTTTCCTGATAATTCAGGCAGTGATGAAATGTCACGTGATAGGAGAAACCTCTGATTTCGTGTCGTGACAAACCCAAGCACAGAACATTTTGTCATCAGGTGACCTCTCCCAGGTGACCGATGACCTCCCCTAGTAAAAGAGCAAGTACAGAAATTTAAGTATATGAACATGATTAAAAATAACACCGGAATAATTCTTTCCTGACCAGATAGAATATTCCTAAGAGCTACTGAAGAAGGGTCTTGAACCCGAAATCGCGATATTGCAAACATGACCACCTACAGTGAAGTCATAAACCTCCTTTCAAAGGAACATAATTCCATAGTAAGACATGGAAAATACATTTAAGAAAATAATAAATGCACAATTAGCCATCACTTTCAATCAAGTGTGTGTGTATGTATGTGTATATATATATATATAAATATAATATTAAGCTAATTACAGACCGGAGGGGAAATCAATTTGAACTTGAACCTTAAAGACCTACGTCGTAGATAAAAAAAAAAAAAATAATAAATAAAATAAACAGTTCAGATAACAGCGTCCTCAATGACATTTTTCATCACATCTTGTTACGAACCGAAAGGTCTACCATAGGCATACGTAACTTAATTAGTTATAACTTACTGTATGGGCCAGGTCTTTGTGTTGTGTCATGTCATGACAGTGATATAAGCAGTCAGCTTTAGAGGAGGACAGTAGGTCAGTTGTCAGACATAGTAGTGTGCAGTAGGTCAGTGGTCAGTATTAAACACAAATAATTCAGTAGACTGACAAGGGAGGTCAGTAAGCCAGCAGTCTTTCCCTTGTTCAGGTAGGTCAGAAGGGAGGCAAGGCCAGGGAAGTTTAAAAAGAAACAGTGCTTGGTCCAGGACAAAACACTGAATAAATGAATCGTCCTGTCGTTAGCCAGAAGAAAATCAATAAGGTAAGGAATCCCAGTGAAGCCATGGCAACCAGCTTGCTACCACTGCGTCATCATCCGCTTTACACGGTTGCCATGGTTACAGTGTTACGTGGATGCTAAACTTGGCTTCATATTTGAGATCAGCATTCTTCTACGCTTTTTTTCTTTTGTGCCATCATATTGCAGCCATTCAAAGGCTCGAGTATTTCAGGACTTTTGATATATATGTACATGTATTGTTAAAAACAACTGCGCATTCGGCGCTCCGAAGCTTCTTAAGTAGACTTTCAAGTCTTCTGAACGTAGATTTCTGGTTTTCACAGAACAGACGGAATAATAAACTATCAGTAGACATTGGGAACTATTGTTGAGTAAGAGTATACAGACGTTTCGCGAAACGCAGTTAGCATTTTCAATGCAACAGAAACAGAGTACAAGACATAATATACATAGAAAGAAAGCTCTGGGTGAGGTCACAACATAAGACACGGGGGGAGGTCATATTACATGTGTGGGATGACGGGGGATTTTGTCGCTGTGGGGCAAATGTCCGTTGAGGGCCAAGTGTGTTCTCTTTGACTCTGGCGAAACGCCGGAGAGGGACTTGGGTGTCGGTGTGATTGAAAGATGTGTTGTTGTGGTTGAGAGGGCTATTAGTCCTAGGAAGGGGCTTCATGCTGGGGAGTATGGTAGGGGCTTCCACTTGTTTGTTGATAGTAGGTTGTAAGTCTCTTATGATAAGTGCTTCCAGAGAGAAAAGTCTAGACTTCTCTGATTCCTTGGCGAGAATGACGGTGTTGTCTTCTAAAAGTTTCCTAGTGATTTGTGTGTTGTGTCTTTAGTAGGTGTAGTTTGGGGCCTCCACTTGATAAGTGGGAAGACATTCTTCTCGACAATGTCGTTCTCGTTTGGCTAACGTAGTAGTCGAGAGGCGTACAGTTCTCTAGGGTGCAGGAAAATTTGTATACTACGTTGGTGCAAGCGGGACCTTCGGGGCGAGAAGTGCTATTTCTGACTAAAAGTGTAGCTGTTTTTTTTTATGGTAATATATGGAGAGACGAACGTTGTCATTCTCACTTTTGGGTTTTATGTTCCGATGAATAATTCTGTTTAGAACTTTCGCATCTTCCTTGTAAGCTGTGGAATTTGGGCACGGTAAGATAGGGTAAAAATCTCACCTTCGCCATTACACCATCTCTCTTGATGGTGTAATTGGCTAAGTCACTACAAACAATGGTCACGTGCTGGCCGTAGGTTCGAGTCCTCGGGCGTACCACGTTTCAATTTCTGCATGTGCTTCCACGGTTCTTCCGATGTTGATGATTTAGAATTAAAGTGCATTGTATATATATATATATATATTACATGTGGGTATATATATAATATGTACTATATATAATATATATATACTTATGTATATATAATATATATATCTATGTATGTATAGTATATATATTTATCTATACATATATATATATATATATATATGTGTGTGTGTGTGTGTGTGTGTGTGTGTGTGTGTGTGTGTGTGTGAATGTGTGTATATATATATGTATATATATATATATATATATATTAATGTATATGTATATAATATTTACATATATACAATCAGTCAGGAAAGGGAAATAGAAAGAGATAAGACACAAGGTCTTAATTTTCCTGTCTTTTTGTCAAATGTCACAATTTAACCATAGTTCCCATTCCATTCCCAATGTTAGAAACCGCATAGCAAAACATATACGTACTCTGACTCATGAAACCTGGCAAAACGGGTCTGAATACTTGTCAGGTAGGCTGTATGATGACACCCTAACACTGCCACAGTTTTGTAATTACAGGTTTTCATATTTACCCAACATTTCATTAAACAATCTACACCTAATAATTATCAAATGGTTCCGTTATGGTCTTGCATCAAGGTGCGACATTTTATCAAAAGATGAAAGGATTGGTGAAGGTGATGTATAATGTAAAACTAACCTAAAGCGAAAAAGATCAAGTCCTGAAACCTTACTTACTCTCCTTGAGGTTCTGGTAAATAGCTTACGTGACTTAAGTTCGTTAATGAAAATTTCACCCAATAATATTTTCAAACCTGTCATTGGTTAATATTTTTCTAAATAATTTGAAGTAAGATATATTTCACCTGTACGCCCTAGACGAAAAGAGAGAGAGAGAGAGGGAGAGAGAGAGAGAGAGAAAGGGACGTGGAGAGATAGACAGGCAGAGAAACAGTTTGACAGGTTGAGGGATACATAGACAGGCTGGGAAAAAGAGAATGGCAGGCAGATAGACAGAATGACAGTCAGACATGCGTACATACAGATAAACTGGCAGACATACAGGTAGACAGAGATAAACATACAGGCAGACACACTGGCAGACAGACAGACATAAACTGACCGACAGACTTAGAGGTAGACAGAGAAAGACTGAGATAGACATACATGTCAAGGGAAAGAGACAAACATAAAATGACTAACAGACTTAGAGGTAGACAGAGATAGACATACATGCCGAGAGAAAGAGACAGGCAGACACAGACGGACAGACAGAGAGAGTTAGTGGGAACAGGAGTAAGAGTACGAGAGTGGGAGTAGGAGGCAGAGAGAGGCGGAGAGATATCCCGTGCCCCAGGTAGTTTTGGATTAGGAAGCGGGTGCTGCGCCGTGGGCTCACACCTGTTGCTGACAAGTGATGACATGACCTCGGCTGTGGACCATGAGAGGGCCACCCGCGTGATTTCATTGGGAATCGGGGAGCACTCGACTGAATGTGGCATTCCTCCATTGCAGAGGAAATGCAGTCATTTTATGTGGGCGAGGGTTTCATCGAACTTGTCCAGAAGGAAAACTTTCATGGATGTGATAGAAAACGGGGTCATATCGGTATAGCAGGTCGTCTGTGCACAGGTGGCCTGAGGTTACTCTTTGCAGTCACTGACATGGAAATTGTTTGCAAAAGACCAAATCAAACCAAGTCCTGAGGAAGAATTCGTTCACTGACGATATAAAGCCAACAGAGATATTTGAGCATCAGGCAGGGAGATGTCTTCCTATTTATGAGGGTAAATAGCACAAAATGTACACTTGACGTTATAAAAAACAGAAAAACTTAAGTCTAAATGACGTTACTTTAGTTAGAAAGATCTGTATGAACTAGCCGAAGACTAACAAGATTATTTCTTGTTTCCGATGGTGGACACCCAAGAGTTTGATTTTATATAAAAAAGACGAACCTGGAGTCGAGACTCGATGTATTTACAGGAATCGCAAGATAGAGAATATGAGAAGTATGTGGGAGTTCAGGCAGGTATGCAGTTGCGCTCAAGTCCATGTTGCTCGTGGTGTGGTGTGGTGTACGTATGGCCGTTGGCGCGTATATATACAGTATATGTACGTAAGCGGAGTAGGAAACACAGGAGTCTTAGTCTTGAGTTTATTCCTGACTAGTTTCAAAGCATACCTACGAAACTAGTCAGGAATAAACTCAAGACTAAGACTCCTGTGTTTCCTACTCCACTTACGTCAACCTGTCAAAATGTCTCAACATATATATATACATATATATATATACATATATATATATATAATATGCATATATAAGATATGTATGTTATACATTTTGCTTAGGGCTCTCCCACGTGCCCTATTCCATGACAAACTGTTTCCCAACCTGTGACGTATGTGTCACAATTACATCCGTTGATCGTTAGGTTGTTGGTTGTTTTTCTGATATTAATCAAACTTCAAATGTAATTTCTATTAAAAATAGCATATATCCTAGCGTTAGATCTCAAATATGTGTAATCAAATAGAATTCTTTTGTATTAAAAGAATGTTCAACAAATTTGTAAAGACTCTGAATGTATTTATAGTGTACAAAAAGGCACGGGTGCACACACACACACACACACACACACACACACACACACATATATATATATATATATATATACACACACACGCGCACGCACATACACAAACAGTGATAGAGACCAAAAGAGGGCTAGAGAGAGCGAACGAAAGAGAGAGCGATAGAGCAAAAGAGAGCGAGTGAGAGGTAGATAGAGAGAGAACGCGAAAGAGATAGAGCGAGTGAGAGAAAGAGAGAACGAGCGAAAAAGAGAGAGATAGAGAGCAAAAGAGAGAGAGCGAAAGAGAGAGAGAGCTTGATCACGTGGATCGCGGTCTTCAACTTTCACCTTCAGTGTCGCTCGAGCCGCTGCTCTTTAAGCCGCCCACGTCCGTCTTTCATCTCCTCCTCTGTCCTCTCACTACGATGACACCTGTCCTTCCATCACTCATTCTTCCTGGCTTTCAATTTGTCTGTATCCATGCCCCCTTTTGGACTCGAATATGCCCTGGGTTCTCGGGAAATGGGACCATTTCCACAGAGCCACAAAAAGGTACTCAGCATGGAATAGAGACGCGATCTAGGTCTCTTTGTCGGTCGTGCATTCTTAGTGTCTGCATTCGTAATCTAGAAAGCACTATTAGTCTCCTCTTATTTTTTAGTTTCCTTTCATTCGTTTATTTATTTTGTAGTCATTTATGTGTATCCTTTGATTTATTAATTTTGTTTCTTTATTTCTTGATATACTTGCTCCTTGATTTTTAACTCGTTCCTTATTTTATTTATTGACTTATCAACTCGTTTTATTTATAGAATAACTTATTCGTTCATTCATAGTTATTTAGTTTTTACATATGTGGAGTTTGCATATTTATTCAAAAGATTATAAAGGCGGAGCATGCCGACAGGAGACCTTTTGGTCCATATCTAGGTTGGATGCGGTGGAAAAAATAAAATAAAATAAAAAATAAATAAAATAATAATAAATTGATAAATAAAAACTATAATAATGTAAATAACAAATAAAATACATAAATGCATAGGTATAGTTAAATAATAAACAAACAGGTAAGTAGTGAATAATAATAAATTGACATATAACATATAACTAACAATATTCGCTTAGCATTTCGAAGGGCCGATCAGTATACCCGTTTACTCATGTCCTCGTCTTGCTGTGTTTCCGACTATCATTACTCTTCTTCTTGGGTCATCTTGGACAAGAGACTGTATTAATCCTATATTTAATAGATCTTTTCTATCTTATCTTATTGAGTGTCACTGTTTTTATTGATTTTTATTTGTCATCTACTAGCTTAAATGTCCGCATTCCATGCGGACATTTAAGCTAGTTCCTACGAATGACTAATTGGCCTGTGGCCCAAAACTAGAGAGCAATAATAATAAAGTATTCATTAGTACCCTACTATCTCAATTTTAAATCACAGAACATTACATTTGGAGAATCTTATATCACAGTGTACAATCTGTCTGAAAGTGTGAACCAAACGAAGATAGGTTTGTATTCTTATTCCTAAAAGGTATAATATGTCAACGTAGAGTAAATAGACTGAGATATAGGAGTCTCGGTCGGCCGAACAGACAGTTTCGCGTTTATTATAATAATTATACATTCATTTCCCCTCAACTCCGTCCTCATTGACGTTGATCAGAATCTTCGTGAAAGTTCCATGGAGTGCATAGAGAGACAGAAGTATGGAGAGACGTCCAGAGACCCTGAAAGGGAGGTAGAGATGCATAAAAGGAAAGCTCATCAGTCATTCCATTGGTTCTGAGGAACAGTTCATGTTTCTCTCTCTCTCTCTCTGTCTCTCTCTCTCTGTCTCTCTCTCTCTCTCTCTCTCTCTCTCTCTCTCTCTCTCTCTCTCTCTCTCTCTCTCTCTCTCTCTCTCTCTCTCTCTCTCTCTCTCTCTCTCTCTCTCTCTCTCTCTCTCTCCTGGGCTTGCCTACTGGATTAAAAAAAATCCCGCTATCTCACCTACACATACTAACAAATACAGTGCCTATTCCAGCAGGTGCTTTAGTGTTAGCGAAATCATTATCTTTGCCCGATGTGTTTGATCTGCCAGAGCATGTCGTGGGCGCAAATAATTATAGGATTCGAATTCAAACTGTGGCCTGCAAGGTGGGGGCGAATGCAACACGCCTAGAGCATTATTGGCTCAACCCTTTCAACATGATGTACTTTTTTCTTTTATCTTTAGGTAACCTTTGATCGAGACTCCTCTTAGGCCAAAGTTCGTATCTTTAATGTCATGGAATATGGAATCACCCTTAGCCTCCACTTCACTACTAGTCAAATTCTCGCGCGCATTATCGGCTGCCATATGTACAATGCATGACACTACTCGCATTATAAAATATAAAGTCACTACTGTATTACTCGTTCTATTTCACTTCGAGTAATGATAAACATAGAAAACGTGATCAGACCAGTTCACAGAATCCAGGGGTAACTCATGTATAACTAGAAAAAATGTATAATCAAGATGCCGACGCGACGTCGGTATCCTCGTGTAGCCAGTCGCGCCTCACGACGCGTACAAAGATGTCGTATCGAAAGTGGTTAAGGTGAGGAGTCTACACCAAGAGACGCTTAGCTGCGGCCGAAGCCATCACCTTTGCCCTTTGCGATTGGAGAGTTGGGGCAGGTCACTGCTGGGAATCGGAGAGGAATGCGGGATTCGAACCTTCAACTAAGCAAATTCGAGACTTGCACACTTCCGATCACGCCATCAGCTCATTCAGCTCTTTGTCAGAACAAAACACACGAAGTGTAAAACCCACAAAGTATGTAGTGCTGTTGTGGTTAATGTCAAACTGTTTTTCACGGGTTAAACCTTTGAGGAGAGGTTAATGGTGTACTTTGAAATCAGCCCTTTTAGTGTTGGCGTTAACACCTTTTAAGCTTTACCAAAATAAAACTCAAAAATGTCAAATTTTTCATTTTGAAATGCATTGGATATGTGCATTGGTATTTCACTGTTGGATATGAAGTCCAAAAATTTATCTATTGATCTATCTTAGCCTCGGTATGTTTATTATGGCTAACGTTCTATGATTTTACAAAATTTTGAAGAAACCTTTTGTCCTGAGTCTTCTATTATGAATGAAATCATCTGGCAGCTATCAGATCGAAGTAATAACCAACAATGAAAAATGAAAACCAAAAGTCCTATTTTTCACAATCAGCTAGATGCACTAGCAACCAACTCGCCCTCTAAGTCTAACCATTTCACATTTTCCTATCTTTTCTTATTTAACTAGAAATACTTCAGAGGTATGAATTATCAGTAAGAAATGATGCCGTGGTTTATGGTATTTTTATTTCGAAGATAACATAACCTCGTTCAGTCAACGACTGCCCTGAAGGTACGCTGTCTGACGACGAGGATAGGTACTCGACCGTATATTACCAAAAGGCGAAAAATTCTCGCAATTTCATAACCGCGTGTTGATAACTGTATCGACCCAAAAACTCCCGAAATTATCAGTAAGTTTCTCTCTCTCCTTTTTTTTTCTCTCTCCTTCTCTTTATCTTTCTATCTGTCTCTTTCTGTCTTTCTCTTTTTGTTTCTCCCTTTTTCTCCTTCTCATTTTTTCTGTTTCTCTTTTTTCCCTTTTCTTTTTCTTCTTTGTTTCTTTTTTTCTCTTTCATTCTCTACCTGTGTCTCTCCGTCTGTCTTTTCGTCTGTCTGTCAGTCTGTCTTTGTGTCTTCGTCTGTCTCTCTCTTTCTCTCTCTGTCTTTCTCATTCTCACTCTCTTCTCGCTCAATCTCTTCTCTCACTCTCTCCTCTCTCACTCTATCCTCTCTTACTCTCTCCTCTCTCTTTTTTCTCTCTACTTCGTCTACCACGGACAAGACAAACCTTGATCGGAAACTCGCTGCATTTGGCTGATCACCAACAGCCACGTAGCAGCCGCACTGTGAAGCAACGGCAGCAAGGGCGGCGGACCATATTGCTCGATTAAGAGAAAAAAAAAAAAAAAAAAAAAAAAAAAAAAAAAAAAAAAAAAAAAAAAAAATTGGCAGAATTAAAGTAAAGAGTAAATTTTTGATAAGCTGGCACTAGAACCGCAGACGAGATTTTATGTTTGGTCGAAACCTGAGACTATTGTAAAATATGACCGTAAAATGATGTATTGTCCAGACGAATTTCATGTGTGTATGGGAACTTGACATGGGAAGTTTCATGAAGCTTGTGCAGCCTCAGAAATAGTGCACACGTACTCCATAATGATTTCATCGATGTTACACAAGTAGAGTAGCAGGGCATAGATAACCATGTGTAGTATTTTAGACAAATTATTTGGATGATGGAGAAGAAGTTCTACGCGAACGAAACGTTAGAGTGTTTAGGGTTCCGAGCCATCCCCTGTGTTTATGTTCTCCATCATCCAAATAACCATGTGTGATGTGTGTAGAGCATGGGCTCTCGGGACGGTTTCAAGGGGCTACTTAGATGACTAGCGAAAGATTACCTAAACATTTAAATCTGCATAGAGAGAACATTGTACATTGTTCTTAGGTTAATGATTAACTGATGAATAAAGTCATTAAACTGTGAACCATTTGATATCAGTTGCGGTGCCATTGTATATTTGATTAGTCTTAATATATTACCATTCTTTATTCTGCGTCAGGTTAATGGAGGTACGGGTCGATGGTCTGATGGCTCTCGGGGTACGTAACGGGAAAAAGGTGGAACACCTCTGGTAGAGTATCGGCCTCGTTGTAGAACTGCCTTAGTTATGTGGTAGCCTTGTTTGTGCAGCTGTAGCATCGTGATTCGTGCACAATATGGTACTCTGTGGACACTCAAATCTAACCTATAATGTATCAAAACTACCCACATAATTATTTTCTTTTTGTTCCGTGAATGTGATATTTCCTAAAAACAATTTTATTAGGAAACTTCTCTATATAGGAATGTCAGATATTCAATGATGATGTATGTGGTATATTTGCATAGGTTTGATTTAAGTATTCATAGTAACACTGTAACCAACCTCATCACTTGTGTTTGCTGCCTTAGCAAAAAGGGTAAAAGTGACAGCTTCAACATTATATTGTTTAGTGTACGTTTACACACTTGAAAATGTAAGATTGGTCTCTGATTTCTGTTATCAGAATCTGATGATGACGAGGAAGATTCACAACTTTAAGAAAAAAAAAACTCATTTCCTCGTAATAACTTTGTCTTTTTACATTTTTCCTTTTTAAAGAAAAATATATTTTCCAATACTCCGAATTCACCCATTTTTTCCTTCGTTCCGAGACAGTTGCGTTTAATTTTCAACCTGTCTTCAGTGTCTGTCCATTGACTCTTGCGACGTTCCATAAAGCAAAGCCTTCACCTTGTCACTATTCTAGTCCATTTACGACACAGTCTGACGCAAACTGCTCGAGGACAGATACAAGATATACCTGATACATTATAGTAGGCATTTACGAGCAATACTCTTACTAATACACATTCCTATTGTTCTGGTCATATTGTTCTGTTTCATCCATGTGTATGCATAATGTGATCTCATATAAATTAGTTATTACCTTGTGATGATACAGCTTTTCATCTCGACATATAACCTCTCGTACTTTAAACTCTCACTCTCAATGGGTGACGTCACTCTCTCTAATCACTCTTGCGAGAAAGATAATCTCTTTATATCCAGTGTGTTAAGAGACTGGTTATCCAAGCATTGTTAGTTATATGCAGCTATTAGTATTCTTTCATGCAAGGAATCTCAATCCGATTACCGTATATAAGACTAATACTCATGAGAGTATCTTAGTCGAGTAACTCAAGTTAGTAACTCGTGAAAATAACTTTCTTATTAAATAACCTTCATAAGAACACAGAGCAACAGAAAAACAGCCAACAGAAATAATGCAATAGAAAATTTTTCATAAAAGTAACTTATGAAAATAAACCATGAGAGTATCTTTTTAAGAAGAACACATTAAGGATTACTAAGGCGGAGCATGCCGACAGGAGAACTTTTGGTCAATAACTAAGTCGGATGCAAAAAATAATAATGATAATAATAAAATATATAAAAACTATGATAATGTAAATAACAAATAAAATACATAAATAAATGCATAGGTAGAAGAACAACCAGTGGAAATAATTCAAGTGAACAGTTCTTATGAAGGTAACATATGAGAATAAACCATGAAAGTATCTTTTTAAGAACACATTAAACCAACCATGGAAATAATTCAAGAGAACAGTTCTTATAAAGGTAACTTATGAGAACAAACATAAGAACAATCCATGGAATTAATTCAAGAGAACATTTCTTATAAAGGTAACTTATGAGAACAAACATAAGAACAATCCATGGAATTAATTCAAGAGAACATTTCTTATAAAGGTAACTTATGAGAACAAACATAAGAACAATCCATGGAATTAATTCAAGAGAACATTTCTTATAAAGGTAACTTATGAGAACAAACATAAGACCAATCCATGGAATTGATTCAAGAGAATGGTTCTTATAAAGGTAACTTATGAGAACAAACCATGGGAGTAGACCAAGACAGTAACTCGCCATATATTCACCAGATGACTTTGTGAAGCCTCGGCTCGCCCTTGAGCTCCGCCCTGTGGGCTCCTCCGTGCTAATGATGCGCCGCCAGAAGGATCCTTATCAGGCGAAGGACGCTCTCAGCCGCAAGCGGGAACGGGATATTCTCTCTCTCTCTCTCTCTCTCTCTCTCTCTCTCTGTGTGTGTGTGTGTGTGTATGTCTGTTTATCTCTTTCTCTCTATGTGTGTGTTTGTGTGTGTGTGTGTGTGTGTGTGTGTGCGCGTGTCTGTTTATCTCTGTTTGTGTGTGTGTGTGTGTTTATCTCTTTCTGTGTGTGTGTGTGTGTGTGCGCGTGTCTATTTATCTCTGTATATATGTGTGTGTGTGTGTCTCTGTTTATCTCTTTCTCTCTCTGTGTTTGTGTGTGTGTGTGTGTGTGTGCGCGCGCGCGCGTCTGTTTATCTCTGTGTTTGTGTGTGTGTTTATCTCTTTCTATGTGTTTGTGTGTGTGTGTGTATGTCTCAGTCTATCTCTCTCTCTCTCTCTCTCTCTCTATGTGTGTGTGTGTGTGTGTGTGTGCGTGCGTGTCTGTTTATCTCTGTGTGTGTGTGTGTGCGTGTGCGTGTCTGTTTATCTCTGTGTTTATGTGTATGTCTCTGTTTATCTCTGTGTTTGTATGTATGTCTCTGTTTATCTCTCACACACATACTCGCTCACTCAGTCTCCCTCACTCTATTTTTCTCGTACATATTTTTTTCCTTTTTATTCTCCTTTTTTAATTAATCTTGCTCATACGTAAAGGACCATATTCGAGTCCTTGGTTCAGTTCGCTTTGTATGCATAGTCGTTGGCTTGACTTCGCCTCCCACTAGAGTTTCGAGGCTGCGATTCAGCCTGACTTTATCCAAAGTAGTTGTGAAACTAATTAACGATCAAGATTTTTACAGCGAGGTTTCCTACTTTTTTTTTATCGTGCTCACACTAACTCTCAGGTCTTGTTATCTTCATTCTCTTCCTCCTTCTCCTCCTCCGTCTCCTCCTCTGATTTATTTTCCTCCTTTTCTTTTTTTTTTACCTCCTCTTCTTCCTCCTTCTCCCTATCTCTTCTCTTCCTCACTTTCTCTTCTTATTCCTACGCCTCTTTCATTTCTTCCTCTTAATCTCCCACCTTCTCCTCCTTCACCGCCACTTCTTCCTTCTACTTCTCCTTCTATTCATCTTTCTCCACCTATTCATCTTTCTCTTCCTATTCATCTTCCTCCTTCGCTTTCACCATCTCCTTGTTATACCATTCCTTATGTTTTCTCCTCTTCCTGTCCACCCCTACTCCGATCCATTTTCTCCTCAACTCTTCTTCTTCTTCTTTTCTTCTTCTTCTTCTTCTTCTTCTTCTTCTTCTTCTTCTTCTTCTTCTTCTTCTTCTTCTTCTTCTTCTTCTTCTTCTTCTTCTTCTTTTTTCTTTCTCTTAGTCTCTTTTTCTTAGTTTGCTGATTCTGTTCCGTCCCTCGTTTTTCCCAGCAACTATCTCCTTCTGGTCCCATTCCTCCTGCTCTACCTTTTTCTGCTTCCCCAATTCTTGTTTTTTTCGTGTCCCGCTGTTTTACGAGTATTTTGTATTTTCTTCCATTCCCCTCTCTCTTTCCCGTCCACACTTCCCCTCTCTCTCTTCTTTGAAGTTGTTTTCCTCCTCTTTGCTTACCTCGCCTGAGTTTATTCCTATTTTTGTTACTATCTCTTTTCTCCCGTTCTGACATATTTCTCCAGTTTCTTACTTCCTGGCACCCTTATTTACGAGTATTCTCAACTTCTGTTCCCAATATTCTTTCCCACTATTTTTTATTATTTTATTATTTTTATTTTTACTTATCTCACCACCTTTTCCTCTCTCCCTCTTTCTCTCTCTCCTTTCCCATCAGCCTCTTCATCTCCTTCACTACCACTCTCATCATGGAGAGTTGCTTTAAGCTACTTTCTCCCTCCTGCCTGGCGGAGGAAATAGATCGAACGTCTGTTTTCCCGTTTTCTTGAAAGAGCCCCCAAGGGATGAACGAAAATGGAAGGTGAGTCTGGGCCTTTTTGATGGGCCTTACCTCTTGAGGTTATTTTCTTTTTTCCTCATTCCCTCGCTTTCTTCTTCTATTAAGCTCCACTTAACTAAGCGAGTCGAAAATTTTCTTTTAAAGGGTTGTAATTTTTAGATCTTGTAGGCCTAAAATAAAAATAAAAAAAAAAGTGGTAGTTGGAAATAATGAGAAATTATACATATCAAAATATAAGAATTTTAAAATAAAAAACTAACATAATACCAAAGAAGGTCTTCACTTAGTTTAGGTAAATGGAGCATGTTCTTGGGACATGTATATGATTATGGGCCCCTTGGTCCCCTCACGATCACTTGTTCCTGCGTAGGAGCTATTACGTCATCCGGATGCATCTCCAGTTGCATGGAATGCTACAGGGGAACCTAATGTTTTTATAGTTTATTGTCGTTATTCACTTCAGAATATGCCATAATGACGAGTTAGTGAACATCACTCGACAAATAAAGATCACAAAATCTGTAGAAAGGTTGCTGATGGGAGGAACAGGACATGAACATAACATAAGAACATAAGAAATAAAGGAGACTGCAAAAGACCATAAGACCTACACTAGGCAGCTCCGTATCCATCACCACCTGTCATCCCCATCCATAAAGTTGTCTAATCGTTTCTTAAAACAACTGATAGTTTCAGCGCTTACTACATGGTTACTAAGTTTATTCCATTCATCGACCACCCTATTAGTAAACCAATTCTTGCCTATTTCCTTCTTAAATCTAAATTTGTCCAGTTTATACCCATTACTGCGAGTCCTGCCCTGTTGTAGTATGAATGGACAAAGGTAGGATCCCCAGGATGGTTTAGAGGGCGGAGTCCAATTCAGACGCCCAGTGGGAAGACCACCCCGGAGATGGGATGATGATGATAAAAAGGCAGTCGCGTCTCGGGAAGAAGATCCTGCAAGGTAGAGAAAGATTGCACAAGACAGGCGAAGATGGAGTAGACTGACCCGAGCGGAGTTGGGTCCGCAGATGGTCCGAAACTCACCATAGTAAAAAGATACTGCAAGGACCTTTTAGATTTCTTTTTACTTCGTATGTGTCATTAAAAGATTAGCCATTGAGGAGAAAGTGGACGTAAACACTGTTGTTGAATACGTTTTCTATATTAGAACATTCTATTATTGTAATGTTATGTAATTTATATATGAGAGTGTTCAAATATCACTAATAAAAATAATTACAAAATAAACCTCCCATAAGCTGGAACAAATGAATATTTGGGATAACTACGAGTGTAATAGTTGCATCTGGATTATTATAGAATAGTCCGTATTTTTTCACACAAAACATTCCTACAAAATTAAACCAATAGTCACAGGACTTATTTTCTAATGTCTTTGGCGTAGTTTGATCGTAAAAAGTATCATACAACAAAGAACAACAGTTTGCTGGTGTAGAGGTACCAACTTAGCCTCCGAACAATGCGGTCTTGAGTTCGGTCCCTCCCAGGGCTGAAATGCATCACTAAGTCACGCCCTCTCCATTGTGCAAAGAGGTGTGTGTGTGATTCACCATGGTCTTGGATCACGTGTTGGACTTGTGATCGACAGTTATTTCCCTTCAGGAAGAGAACTCAGAGCTCATATGTGACCGGTCTATGGTAATACTGTGACCTTACATGCACACACACCCAACTTCCCGCCCACGAGAGTTGGAGTAACAACCCGCAGCACAACGATACTAAAATTATTTCAGCCGTGGGCGGGATTCAAACCCGAACCGTCGTAGTGGCAGCCGGGAACTCTACAGACTGAGCCACGAGTTTGGATGTGTGTGTGTGTGTTTGTGAAGTCACAAAGTTATCCATAGATCTAAACTGATCCCAAAATTGATGTTTTAGTCTAAAATACGACTACAGCATTTGGTGGCAGCGGTGGGATGGGGAGGAGGCTAGAGGTGCTGATGCTCACTGTAGCTAGCACGGGTAGGCCTCGAAGTTTGGTGCAGCAACGAATTGTGTTGAGCAGGCTACTGTCATATGATAGCTTGCGGCTAGGAGCGGGTGAAGTCGCGGAACACTGAACAATTTAGACTACAACATTAATAACTTTTGATCACGGGTCCAACACGTGAACCAAGATCGTGGTGAATCATACAACAGGCTCCCAGGCGAGGAGAGACAAATGAAAGATAGGGAAGGAATGGAAGGGGAGAGGATGGAAGAGAGAGGAGAAAAGATGAGGGAAAGGAGAGAGGAAGGGAGAGGGATGATGTGATGGAACAAGAATGATGAATGTCAAAAGGGTATAATACCTACTCTCTATAACAATATAGAAATAAAAATATTTTATCTAATTAATAGTGGCATGAATGACCATAGATGTTCTGATGCCAAATAATCCCCAATAAATAAAAATGTCAAAAGGGTGATGCTGCTGTCCATTGAAGACATTATTTTCTTATGAAATATGGTTTTAAAAAGAACAAATGAATATTCAGATAAAACAATTTAGTAGTCTAAAGCTTCGGACATATGTGCAAGGGTATTGCCCATGTTGTCGATGCAGACTGCCCTGTTCGTCTCACGGTATTGCACACAATTCGGACAAGCCGGCTCTACCATCATGCTATCTGGTGGTCAAGTCTGGAATGTAGTACGCAAGTAACCATTTAATCAATTTAGCATTATAACATAAATTCTACTCATGACATAATATTTGAAAAATAAATTATAATAATTATGTAGTTAAGCGAAATACCAACTACGGATGTTTTGCTGAATATCTTGAACAAACTTCTCAAACCGACACAATCGTATCAAGTAAATTATAAATTATCTTCGATATGCTACATTGATAACAAAGATAGTTAAACCAAGAATATACTCGAAAATATGACCAAACGCTAACTTTACTCCATAATTCTAGTTTAGAATTTACCATTAATGACACCAAATGAAAAACATGTTAATAAATATTCTGCGTCTAATTATTCTAAAGCAATGATTCTCAAACTGTGCGCTGTGACCCATTTGCGCACAGCGACTATCTCTCTCTCTCTCTCTCTCTCTCTTTCTCTCTCTTTCTTTCTCTCTCTCTCTCTCTTATCTATATATATATATATATATATATATATATATATATATATATAATATGTGTGTGTGTGTATGTGTGTGTCAATTGGTCTCTTCTGTGTCTCTGTCTCTCCGTTTCTGTTGTTTCTGTCTTTGTCTGTCTATCTGTCGTTGCATTTATGTTGTTGAATTAAAACAAAATGTTTTCTGCTTACTGTTTACAGTGGACATTGAGTTGTTTCAACACTCTAGACAGATCCGTCGCACTCGTATATATGCTAATAGTGTTGGCCCCAGGATACTACGCTGTGTAACTCTTAAATTTACTGTTTTCAGCTAAAGTAATTTCTTTTATACTTAGTAATGTTCAAGCCGGTTTACAAAGTCTCTTCTATCCCTGTTAGTTTCAGATCTTCTGAAATAATTAATTAATCTTTTAGTAAGTTTCTTGTTTTGTTGTTCAGTATATTTTATTAACCATTCTTTTCTATCCTTTACTTCACTTCAATTTTCTTTGAATTCAGTTTAGTTGCAAAATATCTTTTTATATACCCAGAAAGGCACAAGAAAATTTTTATATTTGACATTTTTTATAACGTATATGGTGTTTTATTTCTGGTATATTTATATCCTAATGAAGGAAATGCATTTAATAATGCAGTATTGTTCATCAAATTTTTACTTTGGTATTTTTTCAAAAGTTCAGAAAAAAATATTAATTAGGTTCTCGACTTCAGGGGACGACCGAGGATGAGATGGATGGATGGGGTGAAGGGGGTTTGAGGAAGGGGAATGTCTGTTGACAAAAGAAGTGAGAAGGCAGGAAATAGGGGTAAGTTAGGAAAGGCTGTGTATAGATGATACAGTTACGCAAGGAGGAGGCGGGAGATGGGGGGGGGGTAGGGAGTTCTTATGTGTGAATGATATTTTGAAACAGCTCGAACATAAGAACATAAGAATAAAGGAGACTGCAAGAGACCATAAGGCCTACAATAGGCAGCTCCGTATCCATCACCACCTGTCATCCCCATCCATAAGTCTAATCGTTTTTTTAAAACGACTGATAGTTTCAGCGCTTACTACATGGTTACTAAGTTTATTCCATTCATCGACCACCAATTCTTGCCTATTTCCTTTTTAAATCTAAATTTGTCCAGTTTATACCTATTACTGCAAAGGGATTTCTCCCAGTCTTCTCTTTTTCTGCATGAGGGTGGGGGGTCGCCGATTAAGTGAAGCGGCCTTGCTGTGGATGTACTGTGTCTTGCTGCATTGCTTCTGACCCAGAGCAGTGGGCGGGATACAGGAATGACCCGTCATCCATGAGAAGCTAAGATGAGATGGGGGAAAGGGTGTTGGATGGGAGTGGAATGGGTGGAAGGGAGTGGAATGGGTGGGAATGAGTACGTGCCTCTGTCTTGGCTACCTCCCTTATAAGGGGGAAAAAAGCTCTTGGTACATAGATTATCTTCACTTCTCGTGAGCGTCATTTACATAAACTGCTCTTTGGCATAATTTTATTTTCCTTAGAATGATACTTTGATCTCATCTTTACATATTCAATTCAATTTTATTTTCTTTAACTACACATTGAAATTTACTTCCTCTTTGATCTATTATATACCATAAACTAATCGTTCAAATTTTCTAGATATCGAGTTTATCTTAAAGTATAGATCGTGTCCACCTTGATTAATAAGCTGAAAATATAATTTCATTGAAATTTGTAGACATTATTATATGTTGCTGTGGATGTACTGTGTCTTGCTGGATTGCGTTTGGTGAACCCAGGGCAGTTGGTGGATGCAGGTATGACCCGTCATCCATGCGGAGCCGATATGGTAGGGGTGGAGGGGAGTGGAATGGGTGGTAACAGGTACGTGTCTCTGACTTGGCTACCCCCCTTTTAAAGGGGAAAAGCTCTCCGTGTATAGATAGATTATATTTGTTTGTGTGATGGTGTGATGTTGTGATGGCGTGATGGTACGATCTTCGTCTTGTAAGAATCAAGCCACTCAGGTGAGGGTTCGAATCCCAGCAGATGAGTTTATAGATTATATGTTTAAGGTTCTAGATTCATTCTTTTGTATACGCGCTCTCAACTCTCACCTAATTCTTGCATGAACATGGAAGAAGCCTGTTGGTATATAGATAGATAGGTGATTTTCATTTAACATGTTTTGTATGATGGATTGGCACTCTTGAATATCTCCTTCGTAGATGTGTCATTGATTGTAGGAATCGGAGCAAATCGCATCACGTGGAGCTAACTCACCACACTAACCGCGTTTTATAAAACGTTTCAGATTTCTTCATTATCAGCTTCCGCTTTATTCATCGTTCCATCCTTCCTTGATTGATTTTTCTGGTCAACTGAACGCTACATGAATATATTCAGCTTCGAGGGAGCTTTGTTCCCTAAAAGGGTATACATTTGAATTTGTATCATATATAACACTTGCGTAAAAGAAATGCTATGATTTATGGCGATTGTGATGTATCTAATTACAATATGTACTCGTATAATTCATATAAGATGAGTGTATTCGGAATTTTTTCAATAAGTTGAAGCAACACGAAGCAGTTGAAATAGACAAAATGAGATTGGGAGCGAGAATAATGAACATCATACATAATATATATATATATATATATATATATATATATATATATATATATATATATATATATATATATATATATATGAGTGGAAGGGTGGTGAGGTAAACACCAGGAACCGTTGGAGTTTTATTGCTAACATTTCATCCTGAAAGGACTTTCTCTGAGGAAGTCCTTTCAGGACGAAACATTAGCAATAAAACTCCAACGGTTCCTTGTGTTTACTTCACCACCCTTCCACTCATTCTGTCCTACGCACTTCAACATATCTATATATATATATATATATATATATATATATATATATATATATATTGTGTGTATATATATATTGTATATGTATATATATATATATATATATATAATATATATATATATGTGTGTATATATATTGTATATGTATATATATATATATATATATACACATATACACACATACATAAACGGTGACCAATGGACATGGAAAACAGACATACAAAGGCGGCCAGGGATTCAGACAGACATCTAGATAGAGAGCCATTGGTGAAAGCAAACAGAGACAAAGGCAGACAAACAAAAATGGCAACGGACACACAAGTCAAAATGTTAGACAAAACGACACGCTGCACCAGTGAAGGCGTTGCCAAATTTTTGCAGAAACTCGTCCGCTGCAGACTTTAACGCGAGAAGTATAATCTAGAAGACACTGAACTCGGACTAACGACATCACCCGTACTCTGTCTGTTCGAACAGCCAATGGTCTATGGCAGACGGCTGTCAAGGGATCTCTAAATTAATCCGTTTAGAATACATACCATATCAATTTGTTTATGGCCGTAAGGGATTTTATTGGCTAAAGGATTTCTAATTTGTCCCTCTTAACCTCAACATTCTTTTGCATAAATTGCAGGTTTCTGTTCCTTCCGATTCTTGAGGGTTATGTTGAGATAAATGTTGCACTTTGAGGTGAAGATGTTAAGATGTATTTTACTTGTTTATTTGTTTCATATTTCCCATCACATGGGCTATTCACCCAAACACACCGTTTTCTTTGCAGTGATTTTGATCCTCCATTTTCTATTATTCTATCCTCTTTCCTTTTTTTTTTTTTTTTACCTTTATTTCCTAATCACCAATCATTGACTCATCTTTTCTTTTCCTTATTTGTTGAGATGCCCCCCCTCTCTCTCTCTCACTCTCTCTCTCACTCTCTCTCTCTCTCTCTCTCTCTCTCTCTCTCTCTCACTCTCTCTCTCTCTCTCTCTCTCTCTCTCTCTCTCTCTCTACTTCCCTCTTGTGTCACGTTAGCAACTATCTCTGACGTCTAGATTTTTTACACTATCGAGTCTAACCTTACGGATACCTATCTCCAATCCTGACGTCAAGCCGGTTTCAAATAGTGACGTCATGCTGACTTCTAGTTGTGATATAAGGCAACCTGTATCCTTGAAATCGCAGATCTTCCTATATGACGTCTTACGTCTTTAGTTCATACGTCATATTGCATCCCTCATGGTGTGACGTCAGACTTTATTTGTCATCACGTCTGTGTCTTCCGGGGAAGGAAGCAATGTTCATTTAATTTATTCCCTTGTGTACCGCTCACTCCTTTCCCATAACTTCCTCCATGTCGTCATCTACTCCGGGGCCATTGATCCTACGTCATCTGTCATATCGTCACCCTCATTAATTTTTTTTTTCATTTTTCGCCGATTTCTGCCTTAAATGCTTCATCGCGTGGAGCTCTCTCGTGGTGCAGTTGTCAATGCTGTATCTAGTGTCTGGGTCGGTTAGAACCACATAATTGGAAACGTTACTTCCGTTTGTA
Organism: Oratosquilla oratoria; assembly: GCF_046742065.1. Classification (NCBI taxonomy): domain Eukaryota; kingdom Metazoa; phylum Arthropoda; class Malacostraca; order Stomatopoda; family Squillidae; genus Oratosquilla; species Oratosquilla oratoria. Next base: position 22,293,945 of record NC_134797.1, read on the forward strand.
AAACAAGACTTTGAGGATTCTTTTTTTTTTCGATTTTTTCGAAAAATTAGAAAAATTACTTAGGCATTTTTTTTATGAGGCTGGCGATATATATCTGCAACAATGTCCTGTTGCAAAGATGATACATTTTCCTTCCATCATGTTACTTGCAACAATGTTTCATTATTGTTGCTGCTATGGTCGGTTAACTTTGTATATTCTGTCTGACTTCCTCATTCCAGTGGGCTAGTTTATTTTATTCAATTTTTATTATTATTATTTTTATCCTCCCTTTCCCTCCATTAATCCCTCTCTCCCTTCGTACTTTCACCCCATTCCTCACTGTCCAAGTTCTTTCTGTCTTCATCACTGTCTGTCTGTCTGATTTTCTGTCTATGTGTGTCTCATAGTGTTTGTCTCTCTTATTCCCCAGCCTCCCTCTCCATGCCCTTTCCTCTCCCCTCCTTGCTAACCTCTTCACCTAATACTTTATTTTTCTCTCCCAAACTCTTGTATCATTTACCCTCCCCCTATTCCTCAGTTTACCTTCCTCCTCTTCCTTTCCCTCTTAAGGGGCCCATACACGTTCAAAAAAAGCGTCAAAATTTTGCATAAAAATTTTGATATCAAAATTTGAGTGTGTGTATGACGTTTTGATGTCAAAAAAAGATTTGAAGCAAAATTTTGATTGATCAAACCCGTTTGATATTTTTTGACGAGTCGTCAAATTTTTTATGCGTGTGTGGGGTCCTGTCAAAATTTTGATCAAACTATTTAGTTCGCAGGTGACTGACGAGGAGACAGGATCGCCATGTCTGCGAAGAAGGAGGCCGAAAAGAAATTATTGATTGAAGTTTTAGGAGTGTATCAGACCTTGCCAGCCTTGAGGAGAATTAAGTCGGATGATTATAGCAATCGTGCTAAGAAAGCCGAGGCCTATGATATTCTACTGCAGAAATATCGTGAGCATTTTACTTCCGCCACATTAGAAGATCCGAAGAAAAAAATAAATAATCTGCGAACAAATTTTCGCAATGAACTTCGAAAAATGGACAAATGTGCCAATTCAGGTGCCGGAACTGAAGACCTGTACAAGTCACGGACGTGGTTCATGGAGGCTATGTTACGGAAGTCCTCTGGTTCGTTAGCAAGTAATTCTTGGAGGAGGTTGACGTGTCCGTAGGTTTCCCGTTTTAAAAACCAGTCTTTTGACCATTTCCGACGTTTACCAGGAGGTTTATCAGAGTCCAATGCGAACACTAGTGCTATGGCCACTGATGCATCCATGTCGAAGATTTTGACTATACTGAATTTTGATGGGAAAAACGCCTAAACGTGTGCATCAAAATTTTGTATCAAAGTTACACGTCAAAACTTTGACGCTTTTTTTTTAACGTGTATGGGCCCCTTTAGATCCACGTTTTCCTCTTTCCCTCCCTATGCGCCAGAGTCCTCCTCTCCCATTTCGAGCTGGAGTGATCTGCTTGTGCATTTTTTCAACACTACGAGGAGCATATTTACGTTCATAGGAAGACCTTTAATTAAAAAAGATGATTAATAAATTTACGTAAGAGGGCGATCAAGTGTGGGAAATAGTTTGTCCTGTGTGATCCCCGTCTTGTCTTCTCCTTACTTCCTTTAAACTCCTTCGTACAGTGTGACACTACGGCATTGGGATTTTTCCTTCTCGTCCCATCCCCTCCCTCCCCTCCCCTTCCCTTCCCTTCCCATCCCCTCATCTCCACACCTCACTTTCCATCGCCTCCCCATGAGTCTCCCTTTTTAAGAACTAAATCCTGTTTACCTTTCTTTCTACTTACCTTTTGCCCTTCCTCACCCTTCGTACCCTCTCGTCTTTATCCCCTCGTGAACACCGCATTTTTCCCTCTCCCCTTCTTTTTACCTTCCTTTCCTTCCTTCCTCTTCCAGACACTTTATTTTCCTCCATTTGTCTTCCCATCTGTTTCCTTTCTTTGCATCCATTACCTTTATTCCTCCTCACATAAACTCTTACCTTCTTTTTCTTGCAATCTCTACTCTCCATCAAATTCTTCTCTTCTTCTTCGTCTCTTCCCGTTGCTCTTCTCGTGTCCACATAATCATCTCCTGTAGCTTAACCCATTCAATTCATGTCAGCCGCTTGTGGTGTAGATATGAAAAACCGGATATGGTATGCCTCGCGCCGGCCCGTACATCCGAATATCATCTGATGCGGCTTGACTGCGCGAGGATTTAAGTCATATTTTTCTGGTGTTTGATCAAACATTTTGGTGTTTTATGATTTTTTTATATGTGACCAAATGACAAGACATCTTGTCATCGGAGTTTGAAGGGTTAACCCTCCTATTACCAAATTCAACTTCCGTCTTTGTCTACCACCAAGTTGTTGTTGTTGCTGTCGTTCCCTAGACCGTCTGTCCGAGCAGTCCCGTCTCCCCCAAGGAATGCCACGGCCGAAACTGGGTTTTCCCACAAATCCTTTATAGAGTGTATGTTGTGTTGTTTGCGTGCATGATTGTGTATAATGCAGTCTTCCATTATGTGTTGTATGGTATGGGATGAAGTGTTACATCCTGGGCAGCTGTTCACAATGCGGTCATCCAGCCTCTTCTACCACCAAGTTGTTTTATTCGGGTAAAAGGACCCCCAAGAAGGGAAGGGACACGAATTTTCCATTCCCTTGCTTCCTCTTTCATTCTTATTTCTTTAATTAATTTATTTTACATATTTAGTCGTTTATTTTATTTTATCTATTTATTTTATTTTATTTATTTTGTTCCTCTCGACCACCATACTTTACTTCTCCAACTTGGTCCTTAGACCATTTTTCTCATCTAATAATTTCGTCTTTTCCTTTTTACCAGACCTTCCTTTTAATTTATTACGAGTATATATATATATATATATATATATATATATATATATATATATATACATATATATGTGTGTATATATATAGATATATATATATATATATATATATATATACAGTATATATACATATATATATATATATATATATATATATATATATATATATATATATATATATGCTGGTACATTGTGACAAGTTGATGAAGGTGGAAAAAGGAGTCACGGGTCTAGTTCCGAGTTCCTGACTTTATTCCTGACCGGTTTCGCTCTTTGCTTCTTCAGAGGAATGTGAAGAAGCATAGAGCGAAACCGGTCAGGAATAAATTCAGGAACTCGGACCTCGACCCGTGACTTCTTTTTCCACCTTCATCATATATATATATATATATATATATATATCTATATATATATATATATATATATATATATATATATATATATATATATATATATATGTATTAGATCTCAATCATTCTCTTTTTCTCCTACTCACAATTCATCTTCTCCCCTTCCCTCTCTTAAACCAGTCACTGCAGAAGGTGTCCCTCAGTTAAACAATATATTGTACCTGTGACCAGGATGAGATGATGAAGATTATCCTACGGTATTCATGGAGGTAACCTGAATTTCGTTTTCTCTTCCTTCTATCGATTTCCTGCTCTTGGGCTCTCCTCCAACAGTACTCTCTTCTCTCCTCTCTTGTCCTCTCTTCTTCTCTTTCTCCTTCCTCTTTCGTCTGTTTCTGAGCGTTCTCTTCCTATTTTCTTCTCCCATCTTCATTCTTGTCTTCCACCCTTGCCCCTTTCTCGTTCTCGGTCTCGTCCAGTCTATTTAGTATGTCGAAGAATCTCGTATAGTACATAAGAACATAAGAATGAAGGAGACTGCAAGAGACCATAAGGCCTACACTAGTCAGCTCCGTATCCATCACCATCTGTCATCTCCATCCATGAAGTTGTCTTATCGTTTCTTAAAACAACTGATAGTTTCAGCGCTTACTACATGGTTACTAAGTTTATTCCATTCGTCGACCACCCTATTAGTAAACCAATTCTTGCCTGTTTCCTTTTTAAGAAGTAACCTACTTTTATTCCTTCACAATTGAAAATATAACACTGGAATAGCAGAGTGGAGACAGGGAAGAGTGATAAGAAAAATTTTACTTCGTTTATCAGAATAATCTCCAGATCCGAACAGTTAGTTCGGATTTGGGAGTGTTTACTAACGGTTCGACAGACACGTGTTTAATGTGATGTGTGAACGGGGTATTTGGGATTTAACCAACGTGTTCGACAACCAAACACCCCGTTCACACGTTCACACATCACATTAAACACGTGTCTGTCGAACCGAGTTCGACGAACCGTTCGACCGTGTGAACCCCTTCTAATATGTAATTCGCTCGTTGTCTGGACGCGCGATGAAACGGAGACTTCATCGACCGACACCCCGTTGTGTTCAACGTCTACCACATAGCTTAATGGTGCAGTGGTACCGTTCCGGACGGCCAATTGAGTGATTCAATTTCGAGTCCCGACAATTGCTAATAATTTCATCATCGTTATCCTGCAACCAGTACACCAACTCTAGTGGACAAAGAGTTGTGTGTGTGTGTGTGTGTGTGTGTGAGAGAGAGAGAGAGAGAGAGAGAGAGAGAGAGAGAGAGAGAGAGAGAGAGAGAGGGAGAGGGAGGAAGGGGGAGTCACAGCATTACTTATAGCTCAGGCCATACATTGTCTCTGAGTTCTCATCCGGGATGGTAATAGCTGTCGATCACGAGCCCAGGCAATTGATCCAAGACACTGGTGAATGACATCAGAACGGAGATTATCATCGTCTTGAGGTGAGTCTTTCTCTCTCCTGTCTTGCACTTCAACTTCACGTCCTTCTATACTTCATGTACAGTGGCGGATCCAGGAGTGAGGGGCTGAAGCACCCCCCCTTTTCTCTCTCTCTCTCTCTCTCTCTCTCTCTCTCTCTCTCTCTCTCTCTCTCTCTCTCTCTCTCTCTCTCTCTCTCTCTCTCTCTCTCTCTCTCTCCAGAAACCTGCCTCGTGTACACCGGTACGTGGCAGAAAGTATTAATACAAAGGCAGATTTTTTTTTCAACATATGATAAAACACTTAAGTGAGAATGATTGGAGGGATATTCGACACATTATTAAGGGTAGATATTTGAAAATGTAAGATTAAGTAATAATTTTGCCCAATATCCTGAAAAAAATAAAGGGAGAACATACATTTCAGTTTATATTCAAAATAATCGTATTCGTGTTACATAATGCACCCCTTTAATAGCGTCATCTATATTTACAAAAATCAGGTTAACTCCCCCCCCAATCGTCATCTATATTTACAAAACTCAAAATACCCCCCCCCCAAAAAAAATATCCTGGATCCGCCACTGTTCATATACCTTCCCTATCTTCTTCCTTAATCAATCTCAATTGATCAATCTTCCCCTCCCATTCCCTCATCTCCTCTTCCTTTTCCTTTTCTTCCATTGCCTTCTCCTTATTCCTTTACCTTGGTCTTCCTTCCCCTCTCCTCCTCCTCCTCCTCCTCCTCCTCGTCCTCCTCCTCCTCTTCTTCTTTCTCCTCCTCCTCTCGAGTTCCTTGCCATCCTCTCGTCCTCCACTCTTTACTACTTCTCTCTTCTCTCGTTATTTCTCCTTCTTCTCTTTTTCCCCAACTCTCCTCAGCACTCTCTCCCCTCTTTTTCTCTTTCCTTCCCTCAACTCTCTTCCCCTCCCTCCCTCCCCTTCCCTCTTCTATTTTTCCTTTTCCACTTCCCCTCCCCTGCCCTCCCCTGATCTTTCCTCCCCTTCTCTCCTCTACTCTTTCCCCCCTCCCTTCATCCTCCCTCCCCTCATATTATCTCCCCTCCCCTCCTCTCCTCTTTTCCCCCTCCCTTTATCCTCCCTCACCTCATATTCCCTCCCCACCCCTCATATTTTCCCCTCTCTCATAATCTTTCCCCATCCCTCATATTCCCTCCCCACCCCTCATATTTCTTCCCCTCCCCTCCCCTCTCCTCCCACTCTTCCTTTCCTCTTCCCCCTCTTCCCCTCGTCTCCCCTTGCGCCTCCCGCCCAGGATCCCATTTCCTGTTCGGTATTGGGCGGCGCCTCATCAGTATGCGAAGTGTCTTTTCTTTGTTTATGTAATCTAATGTTATCCCACCCCTATTCCACTCCCCGCCCCCTTTCCCCCCTTCCCCCACTCCCATTACTCCTCTTCTCTCTTCCTTTGCTATTCAAAGTAGTGGGAGGGGGAGGAGGGAGGAGGGAGAGGAGGAGGAGGAGACTTAAGAGAAGAAAGAAAATAATGATGGTGGTAATGACGATATTGACGAGGGTGATTGTGATGATGATGTGCGGGAGGAGGGGAAGGAGGAAGAAAAAGAAGGTTACAAGGAGGAAGAGGAGGTAGAAATGAGGGTGGAAATAGAGGGAAAACAGGAGGAGGAGGAGGAGAGGATGAG
>NC_134797.1:22307780-22310280 GCF_046742065.1 Oratosquilla oratoria
ACACACACACACACAAACGAACACACACACACACACACACACACACACACACACACACACACACACACACACACACACACACAAACGAACACACACACACACACACACACACACACACACACACACACACACACACACACACACACACACACACACAAACAAACACACACACGTATGTGCACGTGCTTGTGCTCAGAAATATAACACACACATAAATGCCCTCAAATCAATACACAAACAGTACATATGGTCTATGATGAACTATGCGAGTCCAATATTGGCAACACACAAGACAGTTACTATGCAGTTCACAGAGGACAAGGCACTACGCATAACAAACTACTTTACAGACAACATGCGCAGATCGCCTACATTTGAAGCACACAATAAATGTCATCGTTAAGCGAAACGCACAGTAACCATCACACTTCTGTGACCACCCACAAGCACAAACACGGGACACTGCTGCAACACAGTACACGACACTACAAGTAAACCATAATCCCCTCCCGACTATATTAGCATGAATAAACATACACAGAGTTCTTGCAGATGGTAGGTAGTCGCAAGCGGATTCTTTATCGTCCCGCAGCGCCAAAAAAAAAAAAAAAAAAAAAAAAAAAAAAATGCCGACACACAAAACTCAGAATATCCCAACACACATTAGACAACACAAGAGACGATATAAACCCATTCTTCCAGGCTGGTTAACATAACATTCCCATAACATTTCTCTAGAGTATACAGCACTGGCAACACTTATCTAGGTTGTAGGACTTTTAGGCAGGAGTTTGAGAGACTGGTCCATTTCGATGAAACTTCGGCGTCAGACTTCACTGATGCCGAAGGTCGGCCGGCCGAAAACAAAACACAACTCCTATTAAAAACTTTTACACATATCCTTTGGCTGGAAACGTCCTACGCAGAGCAAAAGGTAAACCCTAACTCCATTAATCCTTTTATCCCAATTAACGATTCGAACGTCTGTTCTGGATGCCGCTAGGCGATTTTATCCAATCGGGAATAAAATTCTATACCTATGCATTTATTCATGTATTTTATTTGTTATTTACATTATTATAGTTTTTATTTATTATTTTATTATTAATATGATTTTTTTTCCGCATCCGACCTAGATATGGATCAAAAGGTCTCCTGTCGGCATGCTCCGCCTTTGTAATCCTTTGTAAAAATTCCTTCATAGCAAAGGGGATGATGTTGAGAGAGATGTTCACACAGACCGTCAGGTCTGTAACTCTCTCTCTCTCTCTCTCACACACACACACACACACACACACACACACACACACACACGACTCGATGGCGCGGTGGTAGTCCCCGGCTGCCAATGCGGCGGTCCGGGCTCGAATCCCACCCAGGGCTGAAATAATTTCAGTATCGCTGCTCTGCGAGTCGTTACTCCAACTCTCGTGGGCGGGAGTTATGTGTGTGTGTGTGCGTGTAAGGTCACAGCATTACCCATAGATCGGTCATATATGAGCTCTGAGCTCTCTTTCGAGAGGGAAATAGCTGTCGATCACGAGTCCAACACGTGATCCAAGACCATGGTGAATCACACACGCACACACAACTTTTTATATATATGTGTATATATATATATATATATATATATATATATATATATGTATATATATATATATGTATGTATGTATGTACAACACTGAATGGGTCCCAGTGATTAGAGATACATTTTAACAACCACAATGCATTTTAATTCTAAGCCATCAACATCGGGAGACCCAATGCATGCATGCCTCCATTGGGTTTCCCGATGTTGATGGTTTAGAATTGAAGTGCATTGTGGCTATTAAAATGTATATATATATTTTTTTTCTCGCCCCCGCCTCCCTTTACGATCACCTAACCTGACCCCAACCACCAATTCCCCTTACGTATTTTCCCTCTCGCCCACCCACCCCTTGTGTACACTTTCCGTCACCTCCACATTTTCTTATTTGACCAATTTCCTCTTATCGTTTCTTCATTATCCTGCGCCACCACATTACTCTTTTTTCCATTTTCTCGGCGGCCGCACCTCGTGAGTTTTCACACCTCGCCCTGCCTGAGGGTAATACCATTCCTGGGGTTACGTTCCCCCTAACGCAGAAGATGTAAAATAGCGTCTTTCCTTCTTCATGTTTAAACCTCAACTCTCCATTTCTCTTCTATTGCCTGGTTGTCTTACCTCTATCTCTCTTCCAGCCGTCTTTTCATTTTCTCTCCTCTTCCCATCCATCATCTCTCTCTCTGTCTCTCTCTCTTCCTCCCGTATCCTCACTTTCCCTGCTATTTCCATCCCTCTTCTCTTTTTCTCTCTCCCTCTGTCTGTCTCTCTCTTTCTCTCTTCCTCTCTTCCTCCCTTATCCTCACTTTCCGTGCTATTTCCATCCCTCTTCTCTTTCTCTCTCTCTCTCTCTCTCTCTCTCTCTCTCTCTCTCTCTCTCTCTCTCTCTCTCTCTCTCTCTCTCTCTCTCTCTCT
>NC_134797.1:22315280-22342780 GCF_046742065.1 Oratosquilla oratoria
ATTTACAAATATTATGATGCAGATGCCCCTTTTATTCTCTGTTTTGGGGTTGTCCGCTGCCCAAACGTGTGTTATGACTGTCTCTATTTAAAATTCCGTCCTTGGTCGAAGGCTTTACTAATTCGTTATGGCTGTTGTTAAATGATTTTGTTGTCTAGACTTCTTTCTCCTTGATCAAGGATCAGATCTATCTCTACCGTCAGCTTTGGTCATAGCTGACATGTACAAGTTTGTTCTTAATGGTCCAGTGCAGGACCACCGGCCTGTCCCCTAGTGGACGGTACAGTCTTTGTAACTTATCAAGATGATTTCAGTCTATCCATCTATGTACCAAGAGCTTTTTTCCACCTTATAAAGGGGGTAGCCAAGTCAAAGGCACGCACCCTCTTCCACCCATTCCACTCCCCTCTTCCACCTATTCCACTCCCCTCCACCACCCTTTCCTCCCTCTCCTCTTAGCCCCCGAAAAATAGATCCTCCAAGATGACTTGATTTGGCTAATTAAGGTTGTAAGTATGGTCCAATAAGCTCCAGCTGATGTGAGACTGTGAAGATGAGTATTTGCCAGAAGGCATAAGCTTAATGAGCCTCTAGGTGTTACCCCGAAAACTTTATTCAACTATGGAGATGATCTTCACTCGAAAGAGAAGGAAAGGCTCATTTTGAGATCCATCCGCGTGAGTTTATGATGTCGTAACGGGGGTTTTTATGGTCTTATCGAACCCATTTATACTTCTGAAGACTTGAAGACGTCATTATTAACCCGTAGACGATGTGGAATGTTCTCACGTATTTATTGTAGGTTCCGCCAGGCAGTTCTATTCAGACAAGATGGTCTTTCTGCTTTTTGAGAGTTGATGTCTGGAAGGGAAAAGAAATGTTTAAAATAACTTTTTATCAATATTTTGAGAGTGTAGACAGTTTGAATTGATGCTACTGTGGCATTTTTGATGCACTCATCGCCGTGAGAAAGAACATTCCAGTTTAGTCCTCAAAGACCTAGAGACAGGGAGATAAAGTGCACCTACTGACGTAGAATTATTATTAATATGACATTTTCTTTACCAATTTAAGCATTATATAGATCTTATAGCCGATATGAAGACGATGGGTATAGCCCATGCTCTTAAGGACTTGCATAGTCAGGGCATAAGTTCATGCTGGGAGATCTAGATGTCAATCTTGAAGTCACTTATGTTCCCCTTTCTTCCTGCATTGCCTGTGAGACACACTGAATGCCGCCTTGAAGAGGCATCTGGATATTGTTGCTACCAAACCGCCTTTGGAAATCACGTAGTATAACTGGAATGACTTTGTATTAAACCTGGAGTTGCTCTCCATGAAACTCGGAGCCTGTTACCAGCATGATTTGTGAACTTCAAATCTGGACATCCGGCACGCGTAACTGATACTGATCTCGCTCACAGTGATATTTCCAGGAGAGACAAGACTCAGTGGAAGAGACGAAGAAGATGCTCACGGGATTCGTGGCTAGAAGAGTTCGACCGGTGCTGCTGAAAGTCATTTGGAAAGTGTGGCTGGAAGAAGGCTTGCTGGAAGGAGGCTTGCTGGAAGGAGGTTTGCTGGAAGAAGGCTTGCTGGAGGAAGGCTTGCGGGGAGAAGCCGTGGGGGAAGACATCGCTGTGTATTCACCTTGGTCTTCGGATCACGTGCTGGACTCGTGATTGACAGCTATTTCCCTCCCGAAAGAGAGCTCAGATCTCGTTTGACCGATCTATGGGTAATGCTGTGACCTTACACGCGCACACACAATCCCCGCCCACAAGAGTTGGAGTAACGACTCGAAGCGCAGTGAAACTGAAATTATTTTAGTCCTGGGCAGGATTCGAACCCGGACCGCCGTAGTGACAGTCGAGGGCTCTACCAACCGCGCCACCGAGCCGTGTGAGTGAAGCGACGCGGTTTCAGGCGTGTGACCTCGAACAATGATAATGAAATGCTGGGCGATTTTGCGCAGCAGAGGGAAGACAAGAACGGCCGTGTTCAAATCGTGTTAGAGACTTTGAACTGAATGGCGCCGTTCCCCTCGAGTCACATAATATACAACAAACGACACCATCGTCAAATGGGTGAATATGGTATCCAGAAAGGTTACTTGTCTTTTTCGCTAGAAATACCAACATTTAAAGATTTTTTTAGAAGATTTATTTCTAGTTCAGTCACAGACATGAATAAAATGTTTTGAAGTTATGAAATGTGAGCCTGCCCTCAGTTAAGAAAATAACAACTGATCAGGTATGAGAGTCGGATGAACGGGTTGATAAAACCCACATACTGCACGCATGCATGTAAGCAAATCTATACATACACATTAAGTATTCTCAGGTATATACGTCTACACACACACACACATGCACACACACACACACACACACACACACACACACACACACACACACACACACACACACACACACACACACACACACACAGTCCGACTGTCAATTGCCCTGTTTCTCATTTACAAGATACCCGCGGCATACAGGAATTGAACCATTCAATTCATGAATATGTCAGTGACGATATTTCATGTTGCTATGTGGAGAGAGTTGAGTGTAAGACAATATTTTACTCAGAGTATTGTGTTTGATGCTTCATATTGGGTTACTGGTGCCTCTTATCTGGAGAGGGGGGTCGCCGAATTTATGAAGCGGCCTTGCTGTGGATGTGCTGTGTCTTGCGACACTGCTTCTGACCCAGGGCAATGGACAGGATGCAGGGATGACCCGTCATCCAGGAGGTGCCAAGATAAGAGGAAGGTGGAGGGGAGTGGAATATATAGGAAATAGAATGGGTGGGAGTGGTTTCTTTGCCTTTTTCTTTTTGGCTACCCCCCGTGTAAGGGGGAAAAAGCCTTTGGTATATGTATGTATGTTATCTGGTTGGTACTCCTTCAGTGCCAAATGATGACCTGGACGTGGGGCATTCCAGTACCATTCGTACTTGTCTTGGAAATGATTTCTTTGATGAATTAAATTTTGGGTTGGTATAATGAAGCACAATATTCGGAGGTTTGTAAAGGAGTGCTTAGTTTGTGGTCTGGGTGTGTACGTATTTTTCAAAGACTGGATGTGTGAAAACGGGTAGGTTGTTCCACATGTTTGAATTTGGTAGTTTACGGCTCTATGCTTCCATGTTGTGATGGGAAGTATGTGGTATGTGGGATCTTGCATTTAACGATGGTACATTGGTACATTTTGCTGTATGGTTGTTTTTTCTTTTACATGTTCTATTTGTATTGGCTAAGGTTGACGACAAATCTAGTCTTCGAGAGCCGGTCGCCGGTGAGCTAGGGAGTAAATCATTTCTCGAATTTGCGCTGCATTGTCACGCACCTTGTTCTACTCTCGTATGCGAAGACAGAAATTTTCCCTTTTGAATTTCCTTTGACGTTTTTTTTTCTTTGTTAACGCAAGAGTTGTGTTCAGTTAAAGAAGAAGAATCCGAAATAAAGGGAGCTCAATTGTTTTATATAAAATTTTTGACACAAAGTTCACTATTTAGATTTGGATTGTTTGTGTTCTTTCAAAGTTAGAAAATATGAAACCGTGTTAAAAGGATAAATCCAGGATTTATTCATCACTCCTTATTTTAATTCCCTTTTTCAAGGAGGTTGCCAAAAAGTCAAATTACATTACCTGATTTTAGACATAGTACAAGCAATGTAGTCTGGCGTAGTATAGGCTGAATTTTATATCTCAGGTCTTCAGGTTTGAAGAATTTAATGAAAAGTTTTAACTTTTCAAGTTGGGGCAGGTCTTTAGACAAATAAAATCGCCTCAGTTTGGGAACATCTAATGTACTCTGCATTCTTTTAGCAAAATTAGGTCTCTTAATCCGACACTCGCCAACCACCACTTGTGCGGACGTTTGGGCCCAGGACATAAACCCAATCCGGGAATTGTTGGTGTTTTATGTCCTGGGACAATTCCATGGGTGGGTTTATGCTCTGGGTTCAAACGTAAGCACAAGTGGCGGTTGGCGAGTGTCGGATGAAGAGTCCAAGGTGTATCCAGAAATAAATACAGGAGAACACCATTGGTAACCTATACGCTAGTCGTCTTGCGAGACGAACAAGGGAGAAAATCCTCTCCCAGGAGACGCTATGGCTACAAGTTCCTAACTAGGAGGATTACGAGGTGGGGGGGGAGGGAGAATATAAGAGGTAATATTACTTTCCCTTATGTTGATGGAGTATGAACATCAACAAAGATCGTAAGGTTTTGACGTGGTGGGCACAGACATCTCACTCCAATCAGAGGGATCATCTGTTATGATCATGTTGATTGTTGTCGTAATAGCTCTCATTCTTTCCCACGCTCATGTCTCTGGGTCTGTGATGACAACATGTTTGTGACACAGAATGCGGGATGATGAGGTTTAGTGGGACTTGCGTATCAGATTTCGACATTTGCGTATATTTCCCTACATGAGAAGGCCTGCATGTGGCTGTCGTGAAATCTCGGATCAGTCGGGTATATAGGAGTGATGATATATACGTGCGTGCGTGAATATGTGTATGTGTGGGGATGTGTTTATGTATGTGTGCATATGTGTGATTCACCATGGTCTTGGATCACGTGTTGGACTCGTGATCGATAGTTATTTCCCTACCGGAAGAGAGCTCATAGCTCATATATGACCGATCTATGGGTAATGCTGTGACCTTACACACACACACACACACACACACACACACACACACACACACACACACACACACACACACACACACACACACACACACACACACACACACACACACACACACACACACAGTTCCCCTCCCACGAGAGTTGGAGAAACGACTCGCAGCGTAGTGATACATATTTTTTTCAGCCCTGGGCGGAATTCGAGCCCGGACCTCCGTATTGACAGCCAGGAAATCTACCAACTTCGCCACCGAGTCGTGTGTGTGTGTGTGTGTGTACGTATGTGTGTGTGTTTGGGTATGTGTTTATGTGTGTATGTGTGCATATGTGTGTGTTTGTATGTTTGAGTATGTGTGTATGTGTGCATATGTGTGTGTTTGTATGTGTATATGTGTTTATGCGAGTGTGTATTTGTGTATATGTCTGTGTGAGAGTGCGCATGCGTGGGTGTGAATGTAAGCCATTCTTCTTGTCCTTTCCCCTGTCGTGTGTACAAAAAAGACGATTTTATCACTGACGTTTGAATTATTCATGTCCCCTCTACAAATGAGGCTCAACACGACTACGATTTTGTCAGATTTTCTTTCTTGTGTCTTCGGAAAAGCCAAAACCTTTTCTTAATTTGCATCAAATATGATTTGATATTATGCGAGCATGTGGATATATTGTGTAAACATATTCCTACGTACACACTTGCATTCACACATGAATATATACATACATACATGCATACTTACGTATGTAAATACTTACATACACACATAAATACATACATAAATATTTATATGCATACACGCATACACACGCACATACATACATACATACATACATATGTACCCACATACGTGCATATATTCATATACAAATACATACGTACGTATATACGTACATATATACAAACATACATACATATGCACGTACATATATACACACGTGTATATATGCATATACAAATACATACGTATATACATATATACAGTATATATATACATACATACATGCATACATGAATACATTCTTACTATTATCAGCTTGGGGTAAAATGTGGTAGCGATCGGTTACGATCCCCTTAGCTGAATGACATCTACAGTCACCGAAATAATACGAACAATATAGACTCCACCACCGGTTATAATATATATATATATATATATATATATATATATATATACACACATATGTATATATATAAATATTATATATATGTATATATATATATATATATATATATACACACATATGTATAATATATATAAATATATATATATATATATATATATATATATATATGTGTGTGTGTGTGTGTGTGTGTGTGTGTGTGTGTGTGTGTGTGTGTGTGTGTGTGTGTGCATTTTTTAACAACCACAATGCACTTTAATTCTAAGCCATCATAGACCGACATGCAGAAATTGAAATGCGGTACTACCAAAGCCTCGAACCCGGCATCCTCATGACATGTGCGGCAGAGACTTACCAACCAGGCTATCAAGATATATATATATATATAAATTATATATTTATATATATACAGTATATATATATATATACATGTATACATATGTATATATATATATATATATATCGCACAGAAGTGGTACAGAATTGTCCCCAGGCTCTCGCTGCATTCCATTTTTTATCGCAACCGGTAATTAACTTATTTTCGCCCTCGATGACTCATCCATAGGGATGACACATTCTCTCTCCTCAACAAGCACTTATATCCAGCACTCTCCTGGTGGCATTTCTTCCACATCTTCTTCTTCTTTTTCTTCCTCTTCTATTTACCCTTTTCCTCCTCCTTCGTCTCCACATCCTTCTCCTCCTCCTCTTACTCCTCCTTCACCTCCTCCTCCTTCTCATCCTTCTCCTCTTCTTTCTCCTCCTTCTTCTCTTCCCTCTTCCTCTTCTTTTTCTTCGTCTTCTCCATCTCCTTCTCCTTTGCCCTCCAACTCTCCTTCTCCTTGTTCTTTTCCTTTTCGTTATGCGTTTTATTTTAATTTTTCATTCTCATTTTCTTTTTCTCTTTTTCATTTCCCTTCTACTTCCCCTTTTCCCTTTCCTTTTTCCATCTTTTCTATCCCCTTCCTCTCTTTCTCTTTATCCTTTTCTTTCTCCTTTTACTTCTACCTTTCTTTTCCCTTTTACTTTTCCTATTCCTCCTATTCCTTCAGCCACAAATTTTCATCTTCCGCTTGAAGGATTCATTTCTTCTTCCTGCAACGTCCACTCACGATTCTCTTCCACTCCATCCCTATTCCCTTCTTCCATCACTTTTTTTCCTTTTCCTCTTGTACTTATTGTCATTCGTCTATTTCCCCCTCCATTTTTTTTACTTTCTTCTTAACCCTCCACTTTATTCTTCCTTTCCTTTTTCATCTCAGCTTCCTTCCTATCGTCTGTTTCCAGATCTTTATACTTTCTCACTTTCTCCTCCTCTCTTATCCCGTTTTCTTTTTCTCTTCAATTTCACTCTCTCAATATTCTTCCTTTCCCACTTTCTTTTCCTCCTCTTCCTCTTATCTTCCTTTCCCACTTTCTCCTCCTCTCTTATCTCGTTTTCTTTTTCTCTTCAATTTCACTCTTTCAATATTCTTCCTTTTCTTTTCCTCCTCTTCCTCTTATCTTCCTTTCCCACTTTCTCCTCCTCTTATCTCGTTTTCTTTTTCTCTTCAATTTCACTCTCTCAATGTTCTTCATTTTCCACTTTCTTTTCCTCCTCCTCCTCCTCCTCCTCCTCCTCCTCATATTTTCCTTTCCCACTTTTTTATTCTCCTTTTTTATCTCCTTTTCTTTCTCTCCTCAGCTTCACTCTCTACTCTAATATTCCCTAATATTCTTCTTTCTCCACTTTCTCTTCCTCCTCTTCCTTACCTTCCCTTTTCTCTTCCACTTTATTCTTCCTTTCCATTTTCTTCACAACTTCCATCCATTCTTTACTATTTCCTGGTCCTTTCCCTTTCCTACTTTCTCCTCTCTTTATTTCTCATCTCTTTTTTTTTCTTATTTTCTCAACTTCACTCTCTAATTTTCCCCCACGGTTTTCCTTTTCGACTTTCTTCTCCTCTTCCTCTTCTCATCCCTTTTCTCTTTTTCTTCCTCTCTACTTCTCTTCGTCCTGGCCCTCCTCCTCCTCCTCCACTCCTCTTCTCTTCCTTGAGTCACTCTGACGCCAATTACTGTAATTCTTCTTCACTAGTTCCCATTTTCTTTTCCTCTCCCTCTTCCTCTTCTCTTCCCTTTTCTCTTTTTCTTCCTCTACACTTCTCTTCGTCCTGGCCCTCCTCCTCCTCCTCCACTCCTTCTCTTCGCTTCCTTGAGTCACTCTGACGCCTATTACTGTAATTCTTCTTCTAGTTCCCATTTTCTTTTATCATTTTAAGTGTTCTATTTGGGGTAACGAGGGTTTCCCACTTAACGAATAAAAATGTCTGACGGAAGCCAAAATAAACATTTAAGATGAATTCGCTCCTAAACAGGTTATTGATCATGTTTGGTTTTAAACTTCCGCAAAGGAAGAGGTTCCTGAAACCGATGCCAGGGTCTCGTGATGCAAGACTTTGAGAAGACCTTTCTATGGAGGCTGGAACTGGAACTCAGGAACGGAACTCATTCCCAGAGGCTCAATTCCAAGACAACAGATCCCTTTCCCAAATTCAGAACCACAGTACCAAACTAATTTCATCTAATGTAGCCTTCTTAGACATACTAGAATGCACGACCAACGACAAAATATCGCAACTAAAGCATACATACATACATATACCAAAGGCTTTTTACCCCTACACGGAGGGTAGCCAAAAAGAAAAAGGCATAGAAACCACTCCCACCCATTCCATTTCCTATATATTCCACTCCCCTCCACCCTCCTCCCTCCCTCTTATCTTGGCACCTCCTGGATGACGGGTCATCCCTGCATCCTGTCCACTGCCCTGGGACAGAAGCAGTGTCGCAAGATCATATTCACAGCAAGGCCGCTTCATAAATTCGGCGACCCCCGCTCTCCGTCCCCCCATACGGAAAAGGAGAAGACGGGAAGAAATTCCTTCGGGCTGCGTCAATTTTTTTTATCATACATACTAAATCATGACAACTAAAGCATGACGACACAAAATGCAACGGAAAGGGACCCAGTGAAATATAATTTTATCTATTTTCTTAATAAAGAACAGCAATTGCTCACAGCCGATTGCTTTCAAGAATCCTTTCTTCCATCTCCTTTCATGTATTGACTGTACTTTCCTGGTTCAACATTTCATCAGGAAAAGAGGACAAACCATAAAGAAAAGAAGCGTATGTTCTTGGTCGTCAAGTTGTGTTCCTCTGAGCGTGCTTGCCTTAACAGGGGGAGAGAGGAGAAGGGAGGGGAGAGAGACAGACAGAGGCAGAGAGAGAGAGAGAGAGAGAGAGAGAGAGAGAGAAGCCTTTCTGTTCGATAGTGTTAAACCGATAGATTGAAACACTTGCCCACATATCTATACAAAATTGCTTGGTGACAGCCAAGAAAGAATCAATTTTGTTGATTTCCCGATATTGGAAACACGGTCTAATCTAACCTCCTTCCCCCTCTCCCGTACTCTTCCTCTCCCTTCCTTCTCTCCTCGACTCAGTTCCCTTCTGCTCTCTTCTGCTCTCTTTCAATATACCATTATTTCTTTCTTCTTCGTCCTTTCTCTTGTATTGATCTGGCCTCCCCCCATTTTCTATCTTGTCTCCGTATGCCCAGCCCTTTGTCTTCTGTCTTCATTTGACCTGTGTGATCTTTTCCTCCTTTTACTTTTTTTTATGATATCTTTTTACTTTCTTCGTCTCTTAAGACTGACCTCTCTTTCTGCTCTCTTCGCATTGCACGTCTTCTCTCTTTTTCACCTTCCACTTGACCTGACTGACCTCTCCTAACCTGATCTCTCTCCATCTCCTCTCTTTTTCTATACAATGGGTCGTTCTTTACGTCCACGGTCACCCTCGCTCGCTTTGCCATCGACCAGCTGTCCTCCAGAGAACTGACCATCGCCAGATTTATTCAGAGGTTGAGAATGTGTCATGTTCTGCACTAGGGCCGGGGTTCGGTCAAATTCCCTTCACGAAATCAGAAATGTTTTTGTCTCGGAAAGCAAGGCGGTGAGATGTCTTTCCGTATAGTAAAGAAGAGCCAACGCTTCCCTAGTTTTCGTTCATATCTAACTGTTTTAGGCCCTGTAGAAGAAACCTATCACGTCTCGTTGAAGATACAACACAGGTATATTTTTACTTTCTATTCTACAAACCTGTGAGAAACTTAGAGTAAAAATCAGTAACATGACAGGATATGCTCACCATCGTGATGTAAGTTGTATAAAACTATCGCCTTTGTAAGTGTCATAGAAAACGGGATTTTTTTCTTCATCTAACTTGTTATGATCTGAAATGTCTCCCATTGACATGGTTTCCCACTAAAAATCTATTGAAAAATGTGGGCAAAGAAAGAGCTCCCATGAAAGTGTTCTATATCGATATAAAAATCGTAAATCTTTGTAGTTACGAGTTTTATATATTGGCCTCATTCGACTCTGCTTGGAGCACGCTTCTCGCATTAGGACTTAACACTCCCTCCTCCTTCTCACCATCATCATCTTCCTCGCCTATAATAGTTGCATTTCTTTCAGAGCCTTCTCATCATTATTACCGTCATATGATCACCTTTCTTCAGAAATTGGTAAATGTGTGCCTGTGTCGCAGCGCCTTGAGAAAAAAATATATACCAAAGGCCTTTTTTCCCCTTACACGGGGGGTAGCCAAAAAGAAAAAGGCATAGAAACCACTCCCACCCATTCCATCCCCTACATACTTCCACTCCCCTCCACCCTCTTCCTTCCCTCTTATCTTGCCACCTCCTGGATGACGGGTCATCCCTGCATCCTGTCCACTGCCCTGGGTCAGGAGCAGTGTCGTAAGACACAGCACATCCACAGCTAAGCCGCTTCATTTAATAATTGCTATTTATCTGGTGGGAAATTCTTGACCCGAATTTCAACCAAAACTAGCGTTTGTCCTCTGAGAAGAGGTTTGTGTAAAGTTTTGCTGACTAGAGTCTGTGAAAGTGGAAAGGGAAACAAAGAAAGGAAAAAATAAAGAGATTATGCAAATCAAAAAGGAAAATAAGAAAAAAATACGAGTTATACACAGGACAGGAGAAATACGAAAAGAAAAAGGAATTTTCAAATATGAACTAAAAACGACTAAATATGAAAAGTTAAAAAGTGGAAGATAATCAGACATTGAAAAAAAAATTAATAAGGATTTTTACATGAATGGAAGAAAATAAGATATATAAAATGGGAAAACACATCGAAGAAGTTCAGAAAAAAAAGGAAATACTAAAAGTCAGAGTAGAAATGTTATAGCTTCAGTAATCCAAAAACGGGGTTAAATGTCCAAATTGATTCAGTATATTATGTTGTTCTTATGTGCAAATAAAAAGAAATACTCATTGTAAAATACAATGACTGCTAAAACAGAGAGAAATACATTGAAATAAAAAAAATAACAAATAACGAAATCGATTTAGTATATTATGTTGCTCTTATATGCAAAGCTAAAAAAAATACTCGTTGTAAAATACAATGACTACTAAAACAAAGAGAAATACAATAAAATAAAACAATAACAAATAACCCCGAAAACGGGGTTAAATATCCAAATCGATATAGTATATTATGTTGCTCTTATATGCAAAACTAAAAAAAAAATACTCAATGTAAAATACAATGACTGCTAAAACAAAGGTGAAATACATTAAAATAAAAAAATAACAAGAACAGATATAAGAACATTAGGATAATGGAATACAAAACTATTATATTCCCGGTGAGAGTACGTAAGGGCTAAATTAATCTAATCTTTTAGAATCTAGAGAATAAGAACATCCATTACGGAGGAGAAGGGGGAAATGGTCTCTGTCCACTGAGTGGTTAGCCGTAAGAGCGCGGCGTCCAAACAAAGCTAGATCAAGCCTTGCGGCGTAGAGCTGGACAATATCAACACGGTTGTGGCATTTGGGCTTTAGGGAGTACCAATACGCATTAGGTAAGAGAAACGGTTCGTAGGTGTCCAGCTGCTATGGTCTTTTCCCATAGCTAGTGCGGGATGAACTGAGGACCACGTGGGAAATGGAGAGTGAAGTATGTATACTTTAAATGGAAAGGGATGACATTCTGGTATCCATAAAGAAAACATGACTGAATATGTGATACTAAAGAAAATTGCACAAATACTCAAAATGGCCAAGACTGACCTTAGATATATAAAATTGTGACATTCTGGTATCCAGAAAGAAAACGTGACTGAATATATGATACAAAAGAAAAGTGCACAAATACTCGAAATGGCCAAGACTGACCTTAAATATATAAAGAAAAAATGAGTTCAAAACATCCAACCAAATTCAAGAAAACACGAATAATAAAAAAAGGAGATAAACATATAACAATGAAATTTTTTACAGAAAATAGCTATATTTAAGAAAATAGAATTAGATGGATATTTCAAGTGAGGTGACATATCGTCACATTCAATATGGATATATATCCAGGATAAATCTGTCTCCTTTTCGTCTAACATATAAATCGTGGCGCGAAAATGAAAATAAAAGTAAAGAGGGAGGAATTAATCAGGTGAATAAAATCACATGGAGGCAGGCAGAATCAACATATCATACAATATCACTCCCAAACAGGATAATGAAATCCTTTGTTTAGTGAAAATGTAGCTTTTAATCGAGAAAAAGTATTTGGTACATATGTACCACAATTTTCTGTGTATATTTTTCTTCTTAAAAAGTATATATATATATATATATATATATATATATATATAATATATATATATATATATATATATATATTAATATTATTGTTATTATTATTATTAGTATTATTATTGTTATTGTTATTATTATACTGCCTAACGTCTTTTTTATTTATTTTATTTATTTTTTTATTCAGCTTATTAGAATTCTGAAAGAGTAGAGTTACTATTGGTAATTAGACTGTGTCCAAACTATAGAAGGTTTGGTTTGAAGTTATCAAATACCGAACAGTTCATTTTATCTTATCTGTTTATCAATTCATTTTTTTTTCTTAATTTATCTATTTGTTTAATTAATATGTTCATTTATTTATTATTTTATTTATCCATGCATTAGTTTATTTGTTAATCCATTTATATATTTATTTATTCATTTATCTGTTAAGTAATTTGTTTATTTGTTTATTGATTAATTAATATTTTGTAAAGACGAAAATATTGTCATTCTTTCTTGATTTTCTGAGTGATTTGATAAACAAAAAAATACAGAACAAAAAGTAATCAGCATTCGCTAAAGAATTGAACACTCAAAAGTTCTGTTAGCAGACGGCAAAAGATAGGGATTGGTTGGTTCTGAGAAACAAGTCGATCTACATTTTTGACAAGATAAGGGTTTAGTGTCAACGTCGTGTTCCACATCGTTATGACAATAACAGATACTTTGGTTAGGTTAGCTTGGCTTAATTTAACTTAGTTTAGGATGATTTAGGTTGAATTGGTTGAGTAAGGTTAGTCTAGTTAAATTGAGATTTAATTTAATCTAATTTATCTTTATCTTATAATTTAATATAAATCTAATCTAGTTTGACTTAATTCAGTTTAATTTATTTTATTCAGTTTATTTAATCTAAATTAAATTAGATTAAATTAATTTAATTCACTTTTATCTTAGTTTAGGTTAGGATAGGTTGGGTTGGGTTAGATTAAATTGGGTTAATATAGCATAGGTTATATATATATATATTATGGGAAAGGTGGAGGGGGAAACACGGGTCTTTATCTGATTATCGAGTTTATTCCTGACCGGTTTCGCTTACAATAGCTTCTTCAGAGGAGTGTTACTCTGGGTCGAAGTTGGCGGTGTATATAGTGAGTCAGGCCCACGTTCCCTCCTTGTGGAGTGGTTGGTGGCTGGTTCCAGTACATGTCAAACAGCACCGGTACAATATAATACAATAATAGTAATATAATAATAATACAACACAACACGATCTACGATACAATATACAATATAAATTATAATATATAATATAATATACCAAATCATATCATGGTATATCACATTATAATACAACATAATAATTAGCATCGATACATAATCAATAAATCAGATAAAGACCCGTGTTTCCCCCTCCACCTTTCCCATAATTTGTCCCAATGTCTCTACATATATATATATATATATATATTATATATATAATATATATATATATATATATATATATATATTATAAATATGTATAATGTATATATATGTATATAATGTATATATATTTATATATATATATTATATATAAATAATGTATATATATATAATGTATATATGTATATATATATATAGATCTATATATATATATATGTGTATATATATATATATATATATATATATATATATAGTATTTATAAAGGGATATTCAAAACTCAGACTCCAGCGAAAAAACTGCCAGAAACAGCCATTCTGTAAGAGATACTAATGGCATATTACTGTTTACATTTCGACGGTGATATGATTACCTTACTATGCCATTTTTCTTTGCTTATACTACCGTGTCTTAGAACTAGCATAGAACATTTTGTCCGCCTAATCCTTCAACACTTTAGGTCGAACAGACGATACTTAACTCGACCGTTCCCCACATCTGTTCCTCTTGTCATCCGCTCCAGTTTGTTGGCGGAAGGCTCAGTAATCGTTTATTCTGTTGTCTGGTTTCCTGTGGGTCTTATCTTGTCAGCCATTTCTTTTGCACGGTTTGCATTATTCATCACGTCAATCGTCACGCCACAGGCATCTTCTACATCCACAAAGCCTGCCAGATGTTTCCTCTTTACTGTTTTCCTTCACGTCTTCTTTCAACCTCTATCCCGTCTCCATCTACTTGTACGTCCACGATTCCATCGTTTCTACACGAGTGTATTTATATTTGCAGACTTGGTCTTTTCTCTCTCTCTCTCTCTCTCTCTCTCTCCTCTCTCTCTCTCTCTCTCTCTCTCTCTCTCTCTCTCTCCTCTTCTTCATTGACAGATGTCTTATCCTAACCAACATTTTCCTTCACATTTTCCTACAATTCTTTCTTCCTCTGTCCCGTCTCCACCGATTTTTTTGTATTTACTGTCAGTTGTTTTTTTTGTGACGTTTTGCCTTTCATTGCTAAATGTCTTCTCTTATCTAGTATTTTTCGTTACGATCTAATATGTCATTTCTTCTCCTCTAATCTGTCTTATTTATATTGATGGCTATATCCTTTCCCTCCAAATTCTATTTCTTCTAATTCTATTTCCTACTGAATCATTTACTTCCCATTGTTTTCTATCACGCAGTATTTGTCTATTTCTTTCGTATCTTCTTTTATGTTTATCTGTTTAACTTTCTGCTTGTTTTTTCGTTGTTCATCTGATTTCATGTTTTATTGACAATATTTTCGAGTTAAAAATTACTTTTTATTATCTTCATTTTTTACACCCATCACTTCTGACGATTTCTTCTTGTTCATAATTTTTCATGAATTCTTTCCTTTTTTCAGTCTTCTATTTGTCTTTCACCTGGCCGTATCAAAAGACTATTTTTTTTTCTATTCCCTAGATCTTTATGCATTTAACTACTCATTTTTAATTCAAACTTCTCCGTCTTCGTTTTGTATTTCTGATTCTATTTCTTTACTTCTTTTCTTTATTCTCCTTATTCGCATCTTTCGTTCCACTTCTCAATCCACTGCCAATCCTTCCATTTTTTGTTACAACTTTTTTATATTTGTTTTGTTTTTTTCATACACTCGGGCACCTTCTGTCACAATTTATTCACATCTGCTGATTTTTTCATATTTCTCTTTCTCTTTATCTGTCTCTGCCTCTTTCCCTCTACCATGTAGTTACATATTTCACTGACAATCTTTTCCTATCCAGTAGCTATTGCTTTCATGTTTATTTCTCTCCACTCTGCACTTTTATGTCACTTTTATTTTTGCACTATGTAGCTATTATTACTCGTACGAATTTCATTTCACCTTCCAACGACAATCATTTCCTTTGCAGCTTTTTTTCTTTTCTGTATATTTAGTTTTCCGTCCGCCCATTTATGTTTATGTCTGTCGTAACCTTTCCCATTTTTGTTTTAATTTAATTCTATATTTCTTCTGAGAGATGTTTGCAGTCATGTTTCTGAATTTTTTCGTCTTCATCCAATCGTATTTCGTCTGTGTTTTTTCTCAATGTTTTGCCTCAGGTTTAATTAATAAACACACGCACACACACACACACACACACACACACACACACACACACACACACACACACACACACACACACACACACAAGGAAATGCATGTACGTGTAAAACGTTCTGTTGTTCTGCCAACGATAAGCGAATATTGAATTGAAAACTTTATGGGAAAACATCAGCAAAGGCTTGAATATGATACGAAAGTGGGAAACTGTAATGTTATAACACATTTGTAAATGTGCACTTAAACCCACTATCGGAGAAATAATATCAGAAGTACAGGAAAACTGTATATTTCGACCACTATCTGTAGTCCTCTTCATTCTGCTGAAGAGGACTACAGATATTAGTCGAAATATACAGTTTTCCTGTACTTCTGATATTATTTCTCCGATAATGGGTTTAAGTGTACAAGATACGAAAGGTTCCACTTAATTTTTATTTTCCGTAAACTGTGTAGTACTAGGAGATCAAGTTATATAATCTGTAGTCCTCTTCATTCTGCTGAAGAGGACTACAGATATTAGTCGAAATATACAGTTTTCCTGTACTTCTGATATTATTTCTCCAATAATGGGTTTAAGTCTACAAGATACGAAATGTTCCACTTAATCTTTATTTTCCGTAAACTGTGTAGTACTAGGAGATTAAGTTATATAATATAGATGTGGCAATAAAATAAGTACACTGAGTTTCGAAAACAGTAG
The DNA here is from genome assembly GCF_046742065.1 of Oratosquilla oratoria. NCBI lineage: Eukaryota > Metazoa > Arthropoda > Malacostraca > Stomatopoda > Squillidae > Oratosquilla > Oratosquilla oratoria. The sequence continues at coordinate 22,331,939 of NC_134797.1, forward strand.
ACGCAAGAAAAGATCTGAGTCCTGATAGAATGTCAAATGTGATTCTTAGGGAATACAAGGACCAACTGGTAGACAACACTCATCACTTGATTGCGTGCTTATTAGAGGAAGGGACTGGGTAATAGCTAGTATAGTACCAATGCATGTATGGGGGAAGTAAAATAAAACCAATTACGATAAAAGTTAATGTTACTGACCTGTATGACAGCTAAACTACATGAAATAATTTTTGTAAAAATATACGAGTTAATTAGAGGGAAAAAAGTGGGAAGAACCAATTTATTACACATACACGCACACACACACACACACACACACACACACACACACACACACACACACACACACACACACACTCGGTGGTGCGGTTGGTAGAGCACTGGACTGGGAAGTACGGTGGTGCTCGCAATACCTGGTTCGAATCCTAATCCTGCCCGGGGCCGAAATTATTTAATAATTACAGCATCTTACTTAGGTATTTATCTAAATGATTCTTAAAGCTTCGAACTGAACTACATTGCACTACCTGTGCAGGAAGTTCACACACACACACACACACACACACACACACACACACACACACACACACACACACACACACACACACACACACACAAACACACACAAACACTAGGTGGTGGCACAATCCGATGTGTGCTGGTTTCGTATCTTCCTAGTCATGGGTTCGAGTCTCGCACTTCTCTCTGATTCCCAGCATCGGCTGTTAAGCCACAGGGTGTTGTATCCACTTGTTGCGTATCCGCCCGCTGTATACGGATACGCAACAAGTGGGTACAATATCCTGTTGCACCGTATCTTATTAATAGGTGGTACGCAACGATGATACGATACGTGGAAATGCAACAAGTGTGGACGCGGCTTTACATGCCCCAGTAGTCCATGCACATTATCAAAAAGTGATTGCTTCGGCCGTAGCTACGCGCCTCGTGGTGTGTGATCCTCGCCTCCCCTGTATACGGTTTTTACTGTACACTGTCAGTCTTTTACTTTCCTGTTCAATGTTAATTTCCCTTTTTTTTTTTTTTTTCTTTTTTTTTCTTTTTTTTTTTTTTAGGGGGGATAGAGGCCTCTTGATCTTTTCTTGCCCAATATCCATCCTTTTTTTTATTTTTTTATTTTTAGGGGGGGGATAGGTGCCTCTTATCTTTATCTTTGCTTCTCCAATATCCATGTGTTCTATGCCAGCTCTCCTTCTCTAACTTCCCTCATTCTCTATTCCCATGTCAGTCATTTCCCGGGAAAGATATTCTCTCTTATTCCTGGTTCCCCCCGAGGCATTAAAGCAATTGTACAGAAAACTACATTTAAGAGGGCAGTCAGGGGATATCAAACAGAAGGGTTTGACTTTGTGGAAAAATGTGAGTATATTTAGTAACTCTTCCCTCCCTCCTTCTCTTCTTACCTCTTTCTCTCATCTATTTCAGAATGCCATAACTGAAATGAATATATATATATGTTAACATTGGCTTTGGACCTACTATTCTCTCCTCCATTTCAGAATGCCGTAACTGAAGTGGATATCTGAGTTTCAGCATTGTCATTGGACCTAATATTCTTATAATTACATAATTCGATTTGAACTGTATTTTTATTTTGTATAAATGCAGTCAATTTTGTCATGCATCTTACTTGTCTCACTTTTTCATTGTCATTGGACCTACTATTCTTATGATTACATAACTCGATTTGAACTGTATTTTTATTTTGTATAAATGCAGTCAATTTTGTCTTGCATCTTACTTGTCTCACTTTTTTTTCTGCCAAAGTTAAAGTCTAACTAATGAAAGTGGTCACTGATGTTGATTTATTCAGAACATCAGTGAGGCAGGACACAAGAGCAACCAGTTGCTCTAACGAGATACCACCATATGTCCCACATGCTCTGTCCTTGCCTTTGTACCGCCAGTGCTGGGCAACATGTGAGTCCATGTGTGAATGTATGTGAAGCAAGCATGGAAGTGTGAATACGTGTTGACAGCTATATTGCCTGGCCTGAGTCTTTATGCCCTAAGTCCAGGGTTTCTCAAGCTTTTTTTTCCCGTTACGTAACCCGAATTGAATCTCGCTGTCTGAGCGGGTTAGGGCGTCGTTACTTGCGGCGAAGGTCGAGGTGAGGGCGGTTCGAATCCTGCCACCGGCGAAGTTGAGCCAAGGGCATGGTTAATTAAATTCCACGCTACAAAGTCCTCTGTGAGGGGCATCGTCCTAGCCTCCCGATAGGGGGGAGTGTGTGACGTTAAACCATATCATCATAAACCACGTACCCCAAGTCCTCAGACCATCGACCCGTACCTCCATTAACCTGACACAGAATATAGAGTGGCAATATATTAAGACTAGTTGAATATACATTGGTATCGGAATGGATATAAAATGTTGTAATGACATGATACGGCGTGCACTTCAGTGACAGTCATTTTGTCTCTACAGATTTAAATGTTTTAAGTAATCTTTCGCTAGTCATCCAACTATCCTTAGTCAACTCTCGCGAACTCCAGGTTGACAGCCCCGGCCCTTAGTGATGTGCAATGCCTACTATCAGTTGTTTTAAAAAACGATTAGACAACTTTATGGATGGGGATGACAGGTGGTGATGGATAAGGAGCTGCCTAGTGTAGGCCTTATGGTCTCTTGCAGTCTCCTTTATTCTTATGTTCTTATGTTCAAAGAAATCTGATTAAGTGTATTTTGCCTGTTCTATTTAACTGGGCTTCTGATACATTCATGTGTGGTGAAGGGAGTTCAAGGAATTTTTTTAAATTATATATGCTCAATCACTTTCTTCTATGAGTATCTTATGTATATGCTTGTTCGTATTGGTGTGGATGAGTAGGGATGATGGGAAGGTATTATTTACTAAGTTGTAGTATATTTTGACAACTGATTAAATGTTTGTATTGTTGTGTAGTCTCTTAAGTAGTGTGATGATGTTTTTTTCATGGATTTTCATTTTATTGGATATATTGTATTGAATTTGATTTTGTAGTGTCCCGCGTATGCCGTGATATCTAAGGAGACATAAAACTTCAGTTTCCATGTGTAAATGACCTATGTAAAGGCTTTTCAAATACAATCCATAACCTCCTTTTTATTTTATTTTCTTTCTTTTCCCATTCAACACCTCACCGGAACTTCTTACTTGTCCACTGGTTTCTTTCCAACTAAATATCATTTCCCCATCTTGACGATCTTTTCATCTTCTGCTCCGTTTCGTCTCTTCATCCACCTTTACCTTTGCATGACACCTCTCTCTCACTCTCTCTCTCTCTCTTAACCTGATTCTCCCTCTTTCATTCTCTCTCTCTCTTAACCTGATTCAGCCTCTTTCATTTCCCTCTCTCTCTCTCTCTTTCTCTCTCCCAACCTGATTCTCCCTCTCTCTCAACCTGATTCACCCTTTTTCATTTCCCTCTCTCTCTCTCTCTCTCTCTCTCTCTTTCTTTTAACCTGATTCTCCCTCTTTCATTCTCTCTCTCTTTTAACTTGATTTCCCTATTTTCCCTCCCTTCTCTAGGACCCTCCCTGTAGAAATGTTCATTCATCATCTCCCCCTCCACTCTTGAGTCATTCTTTTCCTCTTGCCCTGTCATCCTGGCGCAGCACCTGCCATTTGTTTCTTGCTCCTGTAACTGTAACTCCTCCACTTCGCTGAGGTACGGCTAAGAATTGTGCTACTTTATCCTTAGGTCAACATAAGACTTAGTGCCCCTCCAGGAAGTAGTTCTGAGATCTAGGATTACCTTGCTGCTCCTCTCACGTTAATTATAGAAAATTGTGATTTTTGTGTGGAAATTTTGCTCTCTCCTGGAAATGTTACCGATATTTTCCTTGTTCTTCGTGATAGGGCGTTTGATATTTCTGCCCTTCCTGTTGCTGTCCCGTCTAGTAGTGTTATTACCTATAGTACATTCCTCTCAGAAAATTTTGAGTGGTCATTTTTAACAAAATACAAAATCCCCTCAACCCAACAGTATCCTGTACAAAATCCCCTCAACCCATCATCATCCTGTACAAAACCCCCTCAACTGAACAGTATCCTGTACAAAATCCCCTCAACCCAACAGTATCCTGTACAAAATCCCCTCAACCCATCATTATCCTGTACAAAATCCCCTTAATCCAACAGTATCCTGTAGAAAATCCCCTGCTCGAGGTGCAACCTCGCTTACTATGGTGAAATCTACAGGGGACTAAACAAACGGCTATGCGAACACAGAGCTGATGTCCATCACCACCGCAAAACAAACACCTGGATAAACAACATCTAAGAAAAACAGCATTTACCTCAGTGGGGCCAAGCAAGCATTCTTCATGAAAACCTAAGCCGACCACAAAGAAAAACATTAGAAGCGATATACATAAACCCCAACGTTTGCATCAACAACAGAACAGGTGATATTAGAATTACAGAACATGCCGCCATTTACGCCTTGGGACAATTGACCACACAGAAGCAGGCAGCTCCTTCCGCCCGACACACCCCAGACCCGACATAACCAACGGACCAATCAACACGCAGATTCTCTTCCCTGCAGCCTTCGTGAAACAGCAACTTTCCCAGAGATATCAACGGTTTCACATTCTGGAAATTATTACCTCTTAAGAAGCCTCATCAGGCGAAACCGGTCAGAAATGAAGTCTTTGTTCCCAATCGTGTGATTTCCATTCTTACCACTCATATATATTATAACATAATACAATGCACTTTAATTCTAAGCCACCAAGGCCCGACATGCAGAAATTGATATGTGGGTACTGCCAAGGAATCGAACCCCAACATCCTCATGACAAGTGCGGTAGTTAGTGACTTATCAACTAGGCTATGATATACCTTGGTGTGTGTGCGTGTGCCTGAGTGTATGCATGCATATTTGTGTGTACGCACGCACTCAATCATGCATACACTTCTGGAGAAGGCCAAGGCCAGCCAAAGGTGCCTAATCCCATTTTCTCATTTCGCCGGAGTCTTCGACCTCCTTCTGGCCAAATTCAACATTTCACCTCTTTCTTCTTGTCAACGGAAAGAAACTTTAGACTTTTATGTGATTCAAATGTATCAGTATGCGCGCGTGAATGTGCGTCTCTGATGATACAACCATTCTGTACATGTTAGGATAAAAAGTTCCTTGTTTTTTTAAGTGTGAACCATATTAGTTTTCCTGATGCTTGGTTTAAGGTTATAAAATGGTGTCCATTCTTGGAACCTGTGTACCAAAACTAGGTATTTATGGGACATCTTAAAGATAAGTTGGGCATATTTAGTTATCTTGCAACGGTATCCTTTTTTATTTTTTTCTATTTCCTATTAATTTACCTCTTTTTTTATTCTTTTATGAATATCATTACACACACAGACACACACACACACACACACACACACACACACACACACACACACACACACACACACACACACACCCACACACACACACACACACACACAAACACACACGCACAGACACACACAAACATATAAATATATATATATATATATATAAATATATATATATATATATTATATATTGTATTTGTACAACCACTGAATGGGTGTTATTTTTTTTTTTTTTTTCCCAGCGAATTAGAGATACATTTTAACAACCACAATGCACTTTAATTCTAAGCCATCAAAGGCCGACATGCAGAAATTGAAATGCGGTACTACTAGCCAAGGCCGGACTCGAGCCCAGCATCCCTTCATGACAAGTGACAAGTCTGTGTGTGTATGTATTATATTCATCTTATCAACCGCATTAACTTATTTCCATTTCAATTCCTTGCATACAGGATCGAGAATTAAAATGAAAACAAGTTAATGTGGTTGATGAAATGAATGTCTGTGTACTGGGAACCATTCAGTCTCCTGTTCTCGGCTGTAATAAAGATCTAATTCTCGAAACGATATACCAGTTTCCATCCCACGTCTTCGATTCGTACCTTTATTCTTGTACTATTTTTAGTGCTTGTATTCTTTTCCTGGCAGTGTTGATAAACACTTTCTTTTCCATTTTACTGTAGCTCTGTTCTGATTCATTATCTTGCGCCGATCTTCCAGTATCTTTTCTTCCTGTTCCACTGTCGTTTCTGGTCTTCACGTTTTATGTCGCTTCCCTTTCTCACAACTCTCCTCACCCAGTTCCACCAGGAACCCCGCCACCTAATTCGCTGTTCCGCATCCTGTTCCATCATACTACCTTCCTGTTCCGTGGTTTTGTCTCATCGTTTTGTATCTGTTTATGACTTTTTGCATAGAAATATCGGTCACCTTTTTACCATCTTGCATTCATATTACTCTGTTCTGTTCCCCTTTACTACAACAAAGGCGGAGCATGCCGACAGGAGACCTTTTGGTCCATATAAAGGATTACAAAGGCGGAGCATGCCGACAGGAGACCTTTTGGTCCATATAAAGGATTACAAAGGCGGAGCATGCCGACAGGAGACCTACTTAGCATTTCCACCCTGGTATTGTTTCAGTCTATTTTCACGCTTTTTTACCCTCTTTTTCCTCTTTCAGACTTATGATCCATCACTCTGTCTTCCTTCTCCAGTCCTGTTCCGCATCCTTACCTCGGTTCCGCCATCCCGCATGTCCGTTCCGTTCCTCTTCGTGGCCCACCGCATTCGAATATCCAGCGATTCTTTTTGGTACGCCGGAACTGAATTCACAAATGGCTGCCAATGGTCAGAGCAGCCAATCAGCGAGTGAGGATCATCAGGAGGACGGAAAAATAGGGAACGTCTGGGAGATTTCTTTTATTTTGGTTATTTTGCCAAAGCTAATGAAGCTCTACGCTGTTCAGCCAGTCCGGAGTCAAACGAAACTTTCTGGTAAAAGAGACCCATCACATGTTTCCCCAGGGTAAAATGGATTCCTCAAGTGCCACTATTCACATGAATCAAAATTCATGTCGTAAGCCAAAACAGGATATATGAAATATATAACTTGGAAAAAAAAATCAATTTTGTTTTGGGAAACACCATTTTGGTTAACTGATGAAATGGGTTGCTCAAGTGCTACTATTCAAATAAATCAAAATCCATGGCGTAAGCCAAAACAGGAAATATGAAATACATAACTTGGTTGGAAAAAAAACCAGTTTTGTTTTGGGAAACACCATTTCGGTTAACTGATTGATGGCCAATAAGACTACATGTCGACGTGTTTTAGGTTAAACTATTTTTTTCCTTAGTCCTCAGCTAAATGGAATATTCTACAAATCACGCTCGAACTAACCATAAACTTTATTTTACGTTTTTTCTTTTCATGTAACAGAACACTTTCTACTGATATGAAAGAAAATAACGTTTAAAAATACTAAAATCCAATGAAGTATATAACTAGGCAACGTGTTGTAACTTCCACTTTCGTACTTTTTTGCTGGCGACCTCGTTATCAAACAGAATCCATAAATGTAACGCAGTCTCTTTTTCTATTCACTCCAAAGCCCTGCCAAAAGGCTAAACAAAATGCACGAAAGCATAAAAGTCACAAAAGACTGCTCTGAAAAGTACTGGAAGAACATAGTATTTTGAAGAAAAAAATATAGTATATATATATATATATATATATATTCATATATATATATATATACACATACATATACACACAGTAATGGACCTAACTGGATTGTTAATTTTAAGGGTTTTTATTAATCCATACATGTATGGAAGTGACGGGGACACTGTAGAGAATTTTTTGATCAGTTCATTGTTACCTTTTAAAATGTTCTTAAGATTTTTGTTAAAATCACTATTTACACTATCTAAAGGGGTTTTGTTAATCTTAACATAAGTTTCTTCATCACTTAACAATAAATCCATTTTCTCCAAGTAAACTTTCTTCTTCATAATAACAACACAATTGCTCTTATCCGCCTTCGTGATGTGTAGTTCTTTGTCATTTTTAAGGTTATTATACGTAGTCAGGAAACGTTTAAGCACATTTGATGGCCAAAGCGTAGATAGAGCATTGTGCACAAAACCTTTACATAAACTAATGTCTTGTGCTGACCGATCACTAGATTTTTCCAAATTACAAAAACTCTTGGCAATTCCTTCATAGTTCACATTTTGGTTGTTAGAAGCAAATTTCAATCCATATCCAAGCGCTCATTTAACGTCATTACTCAAAGGTTTGTCCGAAAGGTTGAGCACAAACATGGAATTGGCATCTTTGTTCCAATCACTATTACTACTGTATATGTATATGTATAATGTGTCTGTATAATACAACTAGGTAAATACACACACACACACACACACACACACACACACACACACACACACACACACACACCTCCCCACACACACACACACACACACACACACACACACACACACACACACACACACACACACAAATATATATATATACACACAAGTATAAAATTTTTGTGTGTAAATGGGTAAGAAAAAATGGTCGCCAATCCGAGATCAGAACTTCTGTGTTTCAGCATTTGTCCGTTGCGAACTCACAAGAGCCCTCTTGGGATCGATATTGTAACGACTAACGAGACACTATGGCCTTCAACAACGTTTGCGGCTGATTCGCCCGAAGAAGACTCGACAGCAACTTCGAGGGATTTTTGTGGAACCGGAAGCTCCTGATGACGAAGAACCTGCCTCTTCCAAAGAAGAAGAAGAAGAAGAAGAAGAAGAAGAGGTTATCGTCAACGGGAAAGACTAATTTGTCGCCATGGAGGTCGGGAGATTCGCCCGAAGTCTTCTGCCGGGCTCCCGAGGAGAGAACGGAGGCTCTTCAGGAGTTCGGCGGGGGAGCGATGACGTGCGGAGGGCCACGAGGAACGGCCGAATAAAAAGACACACGCGAATGCACACACAAGAGAACCACACACGTTAACGATGACGTTTGGAGGGCCAGGGGAAGGCTGTATGGAGCGCGTAGGGCCAGGAGAAAGGGCCGAGTAGAAAAACAAAAACGCATACGCACATGTGTATGTGTATATATATATATATATATATATATATATATATATATATATATATATATATATATATAAACGTACATACATGTATATATGTGTGTTAACACAATTTTTTTTTTTTTTTTTTTTTTTTTTTTTTTTTTTTTTTTTTTTTTTTTTTTTTTTTTTTTTTTTTACTCAATCACCTGGACTCTTCCCAGAAGACTTCAATAATTCTCCATCTCTTCTTCCTTCATTCTCGAGACAAATCTCTCCGCTCTGGCAGTATATACTCTACTAAAGAGGCAATAGTATTTGGCCGTCCCACGAACTAGAGTTTTCTCATAAACCACAAATAAATTTCTTTGTTACTTCGTACGTGTCTATGCATCGCAGTAACCTAAAATGTTGATATGTATTTGTATGCACTCTCTCTCTCTCTCTCTCTCTCTCTCTCTCTCTCTCTCTCTCTAATGGTAGTGTGAGGCATTCAAACCCACTTCATTTTTTTGGCCGAGTTAATCTCCTCATCGTTGAATTAAGACCAGTAAAGTGAGTTCATACACTACACTTTGCACCAGATAGTGTGGTTGACTACATAGCCAATGCAGTATTGATATGCAATTTTTTTCTTTTTTTAACCAGGAAAGATAAATGTCCTTGAAGTAATAACGCATTCCGTGCGAAGTTTATTATTTTATTATGACTCCTGCCTGCCTGTTTTATTCATATTTGTTGCATGCCATCAGTGTATAAGGAAGCTAAATCCATCTAGATCAATACACACTAGCACACTTAGGCTATCCCCCTGCAGTGACCTAAGCTGACCCAGAAACCTTTCGTAAACAAATCGAGCTTTATATATATATATAAACATTTTTTCTCTATGGCTTATAAATGTACTGCAGATATTCTGGTACCACGATAGGAAAAAAAATAAATGTTTGAATACAGCTTTTAAATTTCATTCAATTAAAGAAGGTGACTTGCATTTTGAGGTTTACCGAGGACCTGTTTGTTTATTATTTTAACTATACCTATGCATTTATTTATGTATTTTATTTTTCATTTACATTATTATAGTTTTTATTTATTATTTTATTATGATTTTTTTTTTTTTTTTTTTTTTATTTTATTATTTTTTTTTTTTTTTTTTTTTTTTTTTTTTTTTTTTTGCATCCGACCTAGATATGGATCAAAAGGTCTCCTGTCGGCATGCTCCGCCTTTGTAATCCTTTGTAGTACCCAATCGTAGCGACAGGAGGTCCACTTTAAGGATGTCAGGTCTGGCACCAGATAACTGTTTGGAACGGTAAAACAATATTTTTTTTTCTAAAATGAAAAAGGAAAATCGTGGTGGAAAATACTTATTTTTTATTCTTTATTTCATTTTATCTTATTTAATTTTTTATTTATTTGCTGTCCGTGATTCCTTCAGTGATAATATGCTTGAAAAACATACATCCATACATATACCAAAGGCTTTTTCCCCCTTACACGGGGGGTAGCCATATCCCCCGTGTAAGGGGAAAACATCGGCGTCTAAATATATGTAACTTTTTTCTAGATACATAGAAATCATGACATCCAAACCTTTAAAGGAGAAGTAAACACTTTTCACCTCTTTATGCTTCCTATAACTTTCCACCGGTAGTTAGAACATTTATTGAATCACACTATCGAAATGATAATACGAAATAATTTTGGCCTCTCCCTGCGAAATCCCTCCTCAGTTCCATGACTTCATATGATATTAACCAGAATCTATATACAAACGCCATAATCCCCCTTATAGAAGGGCTAGCCAAGCCCAAGGATACTTTTTCCCTTGGTCCCCGTAACAGAATTGAATCTGCTCTTTGTAAATTATGTCACTGTACAGAAGGAATTCGAAACG
>NC_134797.1:22345280-22400280 GCF_046742065.1 Oratosquilla oratoria
CATTTTACAAATGTGGTACATTATATTATATATATATATATATATATATATATATATATATTTTATATATTTCATTGAAGTGAATGACAAGCTTATAATTACAAAGCTTCTTACAACTTATAAGACACACTTGCATAACTTTAATACATCAAGGTTCAGGGTCAGCTGTGTTGAGGTCAAGAGTTTATTGTGTAAGTAGTTTACGCGGTGGTGGAGGAGGAGGAGGAGGAGCAGGGTGAGGGTACGTTTGATCGACGTGTACATATTGCGTATTTGTACGAAGGGGCTCCGATATTTCGTGCTTGGGAAAAGAAGAACGAGGCATTGGTCCTCGTATACATTGCCCAGTTCCTTGCTCTACCTCCCCATGTACCCAATGGAAGTATGTGAATTGTGGGACTGCCAACCAAGGGGTATTCAAAGGTTGTAAGTCTTGTCCTTCTTTGTTCCTTTTTCTTCTCTCTCTCTCCCTCTCTCTCTCTCTCTCTCTCTCTCTCTCTCTCTCTCTCTCTCTCTCTCTCTCTCTCTCTCTCTCTCTCTCTCTCTCTCTCTCTCTCTCTCTCTCTCTCTCTCTCTCTCTCTCTTCCTCCTCGTATGTGTGTGTGTTTGCACGCGCATTCATAAATGCACTCATGCTTGTTTCTCTGTAAAATATTTAATATTTTCCCTTTGCCATGGTGGCGTTTTTCATTTGCACTTCAGTGACCTTAGAGAACTAATTTGTCTTTCATACGGGCTCACCCATCAAGTTCATTAGTAAGGTAAACACATATGGCTGGCCAGCAGGCAAATACAGACACTTTTGCAGCTAGACAGAAGTCTTGTGTTGCTGGAAAACCTTTTCCTCTATCGAGAATGTTCAAGACATTTTAGTTTCCTTAGTGTCTGGTCGATCTTTAGCTCTTACTAAAGTGGTATTAGAGTAATAATAGGTATTAAGAAAATCGAGCCAAGTCCAGTAACCAGCGGAAAGGACGCATGCCTCTGAGTTAGTGTGATGAAATGTTGTGATAGAGTCTGCGTCGTTCGTCTCTCATTTCTTCGTCACGACTTCAGAGTCATCTCTGTGTCGAGGTTCACTCTGTCTAACGATGTCTGTAAAGATGAAGTCCGACTTTGCACTTACTGAGACTCCAGGTGTTAATGAAGTAAAGATTGGGTGATTCAACAGATGCCAATGGGAAAGCAAGTAACCAGCAAATATTAAGTATTGGCCAAACCCGTGAGGGAAAACGATTTAAAAATTATCATTAATAATGTACATAAATGGGTTATTCACTAGATGACAATAGGAGAGCAAGAATCCAACAATATTAAGTGTCGGCCAAACTCTTTACAAGTGTAAGGAAAACTATATAAAAAAAATCTCCATAATATTTGATATAGATATTTAGTGGATGAGTAAGTAAATGTATAAATAAAGATGACCAAATAAAATTAAGAGATAAATCATAAATGTGTAAATAGATGAATAAGTAAATTGTTAAATAAGTAAATGGATAAGTAGATAAATCAATAACATTAAAAGATAGATAGTAGATGTGTAAATAGGTAAATAAGTAAATAATATAAGTAAACTGATATAATCAGAGTATGCACAATGATGATAATGTGTTTATCTCATTGTTGAATTGAGAATTACATTATTCACATTTCAAAAACAGTAGACTACTCTCAAGATACGCTAAATGACCTCAACAATACTCTAAATAATTTTTAGAATATGTAAAAGTAAAACAAAGGTATTGTTCAACGCAAACATTCAGTGTTGAACAATTGTGAAATTTATTATAACAATCACGAATAGGTTGAAGTGCATACTTGGCATGAAAATACATAAAAAATCATATTAATGTTGAGTGGAAAAATGGTTAGAATTTTTTTTTTCTTAATTATTTCGAATGTGATGATAACTTGAGCTTTCATTCTCCTAAAATTCTTGGATGACACATGTCAGGCTTATAAGACTTTTCTAATATTAGGCAGTCGCATTACAAGAGATGTAATATATATATATATATATATATATATATATATATATATATATAATATATATATAAGTGATATATATATATATATATATATATACATTATATATATAATATATCTATATATATATATATATATATATATATATATATATATATGTTGGGACATTGTGACAAGTTGAAAAAGGTGGAAAAAAGAGTCACGTGTCTCGTTTAGAGTTTATTCCTGATCGGTTTCGCTTGTAACTACAAGCGAAACCGGTCAGGAATATACTCGGAACGAGACCCGTGACCCTCTTTTTTCCAAATTTTATATATAAATAGAGAAAGAGTCGATGGAGTTGTGTTAGAATCACTTTATTAATTTGACGTTTCGACCAATGGGGCCATCTTCAGAAAGCTAACAATACAAGGCGTCAATACAATTTACCTCTTGACTAGTTTCGCTATAAGCTAGTAGCGAAACTAGTCAATTATTAAACTTGGAATAAGACTCCAGTCTTTCCTCTTCCCGCCCACTTCAACTTGTCAGAATGTCTCAGTATATATATATACATATATATATATATATACATATATATATATATATATACATATATATATATATACATATATATATACATATATATATACATATATACATATATATACATATATACATATATATATGAATATATATATATAATATATATACATATATACATATATATATATATGTGTATATATATATATATATATACACATATATATATGTTAAAGTGATGAAATCAGTTTGTCTTCGTTAATACTAATCGGTTTCACTTGATGAAGATGACGTTAATTTAGCGAAGAGAATGAAATTATATCAGTGAATTCCATCTGCATGATGGTGTACTTTACAAAATTTATTCTGTGTAACACCAGACGATTATAAAGAGCTTATGGTACATTATTTTTATGAAAGGACGCCACGGTACTTAATAAAATAGCCTGACGACCAAGGCTTAGTGTAGGCCTTATGGTCTCTTGCAGTCTCCTTCATTCTTATGTTCTTATTTGTAATCATTACATGGTACAGAAGTAATTGAAGTTCTGACACTAGTTATATATATCTTCTTTGTTTGTTTTTTTTAGCTAGTTTGGTAGTTACTTATTTTTATCATCATTTACTTGATTTATGTACTTTATTTAAGTTTTGTTTATATGTTTAATTTTTTTTACTAAGGACGAAATTTTGTCTTTTAGCTATTTCCTTTTATTTGCCAGGTTTGGCTGTAGTGTTTTGGCTCTTGCCCTCGACTTTCTCGCCGGGATTTGACCTCGGCTTTCGAAACTGGAATTTATATTTCGCTCTTGTGTGCTTTAAACATGCTTCCCTCGAGCTACAGTCCAGCGATTTTATTCAGCAGAAGGGAATTTTCCACAGTCAAGTAGTTAAAAGACAGTTTATCATTTCCTCTCTATTCTAGTTTTCTGTGTTTACTCCTTTTGGCCATAGCTGATTTTGTTTCAGAAGAGAGTAACTCCAACAAGATTTTTTTTTTTTTTTTTTTTTTTTTTTTTTGCCAAAACCTGTATTTGTATGATAACCATGACGGTCCCTATTGGGGCCATGCGACCGCAGGCAGCCGTGCAGTTGCACAAAAATCCTCTCAAATTGCGGAGACCTTTATCTGAAGAACGGCATGGTCACTGAGAAGTGACCCTTCTTTAAATCTTCAAGAGTCCAAAAGTTTTCCATCTGCTGGATGAGATCACTCGAGAGTAACTGGAATACAAATATAAGTCGATTTAGGTATGCACTATTCATGAACTTAAGTAGACTCACTCGTACACTTAAATACGACTTTGGAATTTTTCCTTTTTAGAAAGGGGCACCCTTGAGCCGTAACCTTACATGCAGTTGCCTTATAAGGATAATCTTTTACCCATTAACATATTGTAAGTATGCTCTTGTGGCTACGACCAGAGTATTCCACTCAGAATCCTTTCCTCACTGCTTTAGTGCATAGTAGCGTTTTTCCTCTTAGACTGGTGCCAGTCTTTTTTGTTCATCTCGATGTTATCCCCCTCCTGCCTTCACCTTGGTAGGGAAAGCGTTTATGAAAAACTGTGATATATATATGTATATATATATATATATATATATATATATATATATATATATATATATATATATATATATATATATATATATGATATTGAAGTTGGAGGAAACAGACGAGAATTAAATAAGATAATTTTAATGCTCATGCGGATCGCAACGTAGAAAACATATAAAATTATATATTTGATCCTCGTATACTTCCTCCACCTTCAATGTAATTTGTCAATATCTAGTTTATATATATATATATATATATATATATATATATATATATATATTGAAATATGTAAGACAGATGAGTGGATGGGTGGTGAGATAAACACATGTACTCTGAAGAAGTCCTGGTAAGGACGAAACGTCAGAATAAATCCCTAAACGGTTCCCTGTGTTTATATCACCACCCATCCACTCATATATATATATATATATATATATATATATATATATATATATATATATATATTATATATATATATATACATATATATATATATATATATATATATATATATATATATATATATTCATTTATTTGTTTATTCATTTTTTCTGATTTACGAATTTCGTTCTAACAAATACCAGGCAATTTCAAGCAGTAGGGGACCGCGCCATATACTAAAGAGGGTAGAAGTCTTTTATATAAAGTAAATAATGATAAAGCAAATAGTTTCGTGCAGGAATTGGATCAAGTCGAGACTTGACACACTCCTCGAAATTCAGTTTTACCCCGACTGACCCTCTCAAACAATTCATTTTCCTTTTACTGTTTTGGGTCGAGTAATTGACAGAGATATGGAACAGGAAGAAAGACAAAGAAAATAACATAGAGATTTAAGGTAATTGATCAAAACAGAGAGTTAAATACGAAGGTAAATTTTGATAAAGCAGCAAGAGAGACAGAGATAGAGTGAGAGATGGATAGATAAAGTAAGACAGAGAGGGAAAGAAGGTAGGAAGAGGTGAGGAAGAAAACAATCAGACAGGGAAATCAGTAGACAGATATACATACAGATAGACGGACATACAGATAGATATACAGACACTCGGACAGATGAGTGGATAAACAGACAGATATACAGACACACGGACGGGTAGACAGATAGACATACAAACGGACAAGCAAGCAGAAAAGCAGAAAAATAGATTAGTCGACAAAAAATACATAGACAAACAGAGGCAAACAGTCAAATAGACAAACAGACAAATAGACAAGCAAACAGATAAATGAATAAGAAGATAAATAGGGCGAGATAGATTGATAGAGTTGCATAGATAGAGAGAGGAGAAAAAGAGAGATATTCCCAAGAAAATTGCCTTTAAAGGGGAAAGTATATCAGAGCGCCACGTCACAATGAAAACATTAAGGACGAAATACGACGCATCAAAAGGGGAAGACAAAGGAAGAAGAGAGGAAAAGAAAACGGGAGACGGGATAAAGAAAGTGGAGAGCAAGACCCAGTAGAGAATGGATAGATAGACAATGAGATAGACAATGAGACGCTGCGTGCTTGGGGAGGGGAAAAAATAAGAGGGAATTGAAAACGTCGGAACAGACGCTGAAAATGAATTTGAGATGAAGGAACAGAGAAAAATGAAATGCCTAAATATCTTACAGTAAAAAAGAAAGAGTAAACTTCTGTATAGAAAACGAGACAATGGTTAACTAGTTAATTCACCATGCATAGGGTTTAAATTTGGGACACCTTGACTATGTGCTTTCTACAGTCATTCGAAATAAACACCACATGAGGACAGGGCCTTTATTAGTGCGATATTTCGCGTGTTACAACTCTTTTAAGTACCTAAAAAAGCTGTAAATAAAATAAAATAAAAACGAGCAAATGGGTCTGCCCCTCATCTTTCATAACTCTTCCTTCCTTACATTTCACTCTTTCCTTTCACTAAACCCCCAAATTCCTCCTCCCTCCCTCTCCCCCAATCTATCCTGCCCTAAACTAACTAACTAAGCTGTGATAACAAGCGAAACGTCGTACTTATAAAGGCTTCTTCGTCCTCACGTTTGGTCTTTATTTCGACAGACTTGTCGTCAGATGGCTCCTAGAGTCACACTCCAAGTAGTCGATTATTTTAATAAACTTTTGAAACAACAGAGAAGGAAACAAAATAACAACAACAACAACAGGCAGACAGACAACAGGTAGCAAGAGACAGATAACACAAAGTGGACATAGGGAAGGACGATTTTGTGTAAGCTGGTTATACAGACACAGAAGGAAGCCTGTCTTTTAGGGGTCTGCTTTCGTAGGGTCTGACTCCACGAGTTATGTAGGGGAAGGGGACTGCAAAGAGTGGGAAGGAATCTAGCAGAAAGTCAAAATTACTACTTTTTTCTAGTTGCATTGAATTACATATTTTGAAATGACAAAACAGTAAAGGAGATCTTTAGATTCATAACGAAATCGGATACAGAGAAAAAAGCATACGCACGCGCTCACATACACACAAAATGCCCACTCATAGGTAGAAAAACACACACACGCAGACACACACACACACACACACACACACACACACACACACACACACACACACACACACACACACACACACACACACACACACACACACACACACACACACACACACACAGAAAAGGCTGACTAAATTGAGTTACCACTGTTTTCAAAGTAGTCAGCTTCCGAGTCAATACACTGACCTCAACACTTGTCCCACGATTGGAAGAATTCCTAGAATTCGTGTTCTTTATCAAGCACCATCTACAATTTGTGGTGGTTCTCATCGCCTTCTTCAGTCTTAGAGATTGTGGAGTTTCCCACTTTGAAGACTGATAGCTTGTAGCCGGTGACCCAACTCAGGTCAGCGCTAATCAGTCTTGACATGCAGCTTGGGCTGATTCTGTTAAAGATTCTCGCAGACTTTTTTTTTTTTTTTTTTTCTTTCTTCTTCTTCTTTTTTTCTTTTCTTTTTTTTTCCTTTTCTTCTTTTTTCTTTTCTTTTCTTCTATTTTCTTTTCTTTTTTCTTTTCTTTTCTTCTTTTTTCTTTTCTTTTCTTCTTTTTTCTTTTCTTTTCTTCTTTTTTCTTTTCTTTTCTTCTTTTTTCTTTTCTTTTCTTTTCTTCTTTCTTTTTATTCTGACATCGGGACTCGACAGCAGCACGGTACATGTTCCACATGAACAAGAAGATTATTTGAAATGTTCCAAATGAGATGTTGACGATGATGATGATTCGGTACTTCTGATGTACAAGTGTTGCGATTTCTTCGACGTTGCCAGGTGTTGTGCTCGTTAAAGGTCGATCTGACCTTTCGTTATCTTAACGGTATTCTGGTTGTCTTGAAACACGAGTGGCACTTAAGGAACATCCTTCATAGCATTGTTTTATTGCGGTAGGTCTTCTTTAAGGAAGCTCGCTTGCCTAGTGGGTTAGAGCGTCGTTACTTGCGGCGAAGGTCGAGGGAATGGCGGTTCGAGTCCTGCCACCGGCGAAGTTGAACCAAGGACATGGTTAATTAAATTCCACGCTACAAAGGCCGTAAGAGGCATCGTCCTAGCTTCCGGATAGGGGAGAATTTGTGACGTTAAACCATATCATCATCATCATCATCATCATCATCATCATCATCATCATCATCATCATCATCATCATCATCATCATCATCATCATCATCAGGTGTTCTTTAACATACTAGGGGTCTGCGTCGTCGATTTCCCGAGATTCGCTCCAAATTTGACTCTTCATACTGAGATCACAACTGATCTCGTGGACGTCGTCATCAAATCACGTGGAGCATAGGATGACGTCATGGGTTATGTTGAACCGTAATCATTACTTTTTGCCCCTGCTGCATACGTATGAGTTCAGCGGGGGCAAATTCAGTTCGTTGCCCCAATGAAAGTGCAGGAACGATCTGATCACACCCAAAATAATCAAAACAACCAACCAATTGAGAGTACAGTATTATTTTCAGTTATTTATCCAAGTAACTAATAAAACTACTGGATTCGGCCACATTGACAACAAGCTTATTCCTTTTGTGGATTACGCAGTTGGCGATTTTTTTTCCTAGCCGCTTATAGATTAAATCTACCAACGTGGCAGTCTGATGTAATTATTTTTCGTTTGGGTAGAATTTCGTGTCCACGTTCATCTTCATCTCGTCTATGGCTTTCATTACTTGCAGTGACTTACTTGCCCCAACAGTCCAAACGCTTCAAGGGTTTGTTGACTTAAGGTATGAAATTCTGCCTCACAATTTTTAAATCCCTTTGAAATTGTGGGAATATGTAATATATGCAGCTTTAATGTTGTGGGATTTCATTTTTGTTTAATGAGGGAATGAGGTATCCAAGACGGATTTTAAACACTCAGCATGGAAACGTACTTGATTTATAGTTTCCTTGGGTTTTTGAGAAATGAATTGTGCGCTTGCGTGTTGGGGTGGGATGAGAAGGTGGCGAACTCACGCCTTAAGTGGCCTCGAGACCTGATTCAAGCTGGAGTCCATCCTCCAAGTCTCGTTAAATGGCTTCTCTGTTCGAGACCTGATTCAAGCTAGAGACCATCCTCCAAGTCTCATTAAATCGCTGGCCTCGAGACCTGATTCAAGCTAGAGACCATCCTCCAAGTCTCATTAAATCGCTGGCCTCGAGATCTGATTCAAGCTAGAGACCATCCTCCAAGTCTCGTTAAATGGCTTCTCTGTTCGAGACCTGATTCAAGCTAGGGACCATCCTCCAAGTCTCATTAAATCGCTTCTCTTTCGAGACCTGATTCAAGCTAGGGACCATCCTCCAAGTCTCGTTAATTGCTTCTCTGTTCGAGACCTGATTCAAGCTAGAGTCCATCCTCCAAGTCTCGTTAAATCGCTTCTCTGTAGGCAGAACAAAATCCCTAAAGTACGTCACTGTCTTCAAGAAAATTAATCTGAAAATGGCTTGACTAAGTATCTCATATTTCTGCAGAAGGAAAGAAAAAGAAAAAATATGAGGAAAAGAAGAAAAATGGTGAAGAAAAGAAGAAGAAAAAGGAAAAATATGAAGAAAAGAAGAAAAAAGGTGAAGAAAGGAAGAAGAAAAAGAAAAGAAGAAAAGAAAAGAAGAAAAAGAAAAGAAGAAGAAAAAGAAAAGAAGAAGAAAAAGAAAAGAAGAAAAAAAAGAAAAAAAGAAGATGAAGAAAAGAAGAAGAAGAAGAAAAAGAAAAGAAGAAGAAGAAAAAGAAAATTCGAAAGCGAAAACAAGACAGAAAACCCGAAGGCTTTGTGAGGGAATTAAGAGTGGAACGAATGGAGTGAGGGTGGGTGGGGGGTTTGGGGGATGAGGGAAGGCGTGGGAAGCGACTGGACTGAAGGGGAGAAAGGGTGAACTTGTTTGGGTGACTAGAAAAGGGAGAGAAGCCACGGGGGGAGGGGGGGAGGGGGGCGAGTGACCGCAGACAGATCAAGGAAAGCTTGCAAAGCGGAAAGAGGGTGTGAGGAGGAAGTTACTATACTCTTATTTATCTTGGCAAAGATCTTCTTTCAATTCATTCAGTATTTAACATTTCTTCTGAGGTTATTCACTTAACACTGTTGTCATAATTTATTTTATTGTAAATTACAAAGAGAAAATAGAAGCTATCGATTCTCCAAAATTAGAAATACGATAAAAAAGAGAAAGAGGTGATTGTTGGAACATATCGCTTATGTACCACGACCTGATAAACATTTAGAACCTCATGGTGTCGTGCATAAGATCATATCTATACTTAACTGTACCTTTAACTGCGTTAGGTTATATTCCAAATTCCTATTATGATATGAGATAATTCTGCATAAAGTACAGGTGACAACAAAAAGAATTGGCAACCAGCTGACAAAACGGAAGAGACTATGAACAATGGGAGTAATCTTGATCAGATAACAAGGGGAAAATTGAAAGTTATATCATAGCGTAACAACGGTAAGAACAACATGATGACATGGCTACAAAGTGACGAAGTTACAAGAAAAGATTTCCATATGAAATTATGGCAGGGGGGGGGGTTAGATAGGGTAACAAATAGATGACAAAAAAAAAGAGATGGACAGGTTAAACCCATTAAATATCCAATGCCCTCATTGGCTATGTTAATCCCGTTAACATCAGACGATTTTAACTAGCTCAGAGGAACACCTCTGCTTGTTTACGAGTTAAAAGTTAACTAGGAGAAAGGAGTAAGCTATTACGTAACAAGGTGTCAAAGGTACGAGGGTTGACTACAAGGTGATTAAATGACGAGGTGGTCAGGGTCAGGGTACTAGATGTCAGTGGAAGGACGAAAGGCTGGTTTGTGTGTGAAAGGGGAGATCAGCCGTTTGAGAGTTGCAAAGGTAGGGCATGTCGCTCAGAGAGGAAGGGGAGAAGGGGAGAGGACGGTGAGAGGCAGGGGAGGAAAGAGAGAGGAGAGATAGTATGAAGTGGAAACAGGACGAGAGGTCTTGTACATAGTGAAGAGAAGGGGGAATGGGTGGAAGAGGATGTTAAAGTTCGGGTGGTAGGGTGATAATAGTGTGTGTTGTATAGTGTTGTGTTGTCAATCTTAGTGTGTGTTGTATAGTGTTGTGTTGTCAATCTTAGTGTGTGTTGTATAGTGTTGTGTTGTCAATCTTAGTGTGTGTTGTATAGTGTTGTGTTGTCAATCTTAGTGTGTGTTGTATAGTGTTGTGTTGTCAATCTTAGTGTGTGTTATATAGTGTTGTCAATCTTAGTGTGTGTTGTATAGTGTTGTGTTGTCAATCTTAGTGTGTGTTGTATAGTGTTGTGTTGTCAATCTTAGTGTGTGTTGTATAGTGTTGTGTTGTCAATCTTAGTGTGTGTTGTATAGTGTTGTCAATCTTAGTGTGTGTTGTATAGTGTTGTGTTGTCAATCTTAGTGTGTGTTGTATAGTGTTGTGTTGTCAATCTTAGTGTGTGTTGTATAGTGTTGTGTTGTCAATCTTCGAGTTATCGAATGATAAAGAGAAGATAACAAGAAAGGGGGAGAGAATAGAGGAGGAAGAATCGGTAGGAGGATGTGGAAGACGAGGAAAAGAGGAAAAATGTGGAAGATAAAAAGAAAAGGAGGAGGAAGTGGAGGAGGAAGAATCGGTAGGAGGATGTGGAAGACGAGGAAAAGAGGAAAAATGAGGAAGATAAAAAGAAAAGGAGGAGGAACAATCGGTAGGAGGATGTGGAAGACGAGGAAAAGAGGAAAAATGAGGAAGATTAAAAGAAAAGGAGGAGGAAGTGGAGGAGGAACAATCAGTAGGAGAATGTGGAAGACGAGGAAAAGTGAAAAACATTAGGAAGAGGCAAGGAAAAGAAAGAGGATTCAGAGGAGATGGAGGATGTGGAGGAGGGAAGAGAGGATAATGAGAAAGAGTTTGAGTAGGAAGTAGCGAAGAAGTGGAGGAAGAAGAGAATAAAGAGGTGATGGAGGAGAAGGAATAGGATGAGAAGGTAGGAAGAAGTAGAGGAGAAAGAATAAATAAAAAGAGTCAGAGGAAAAGAAAGGAAACGATAAAACAAGAGGAACAGGAATAAGGAAGGAAAAGGAGAGGACTAAGAGGAGGAGGGGGAGGAGAGAAAGGAAGAGAGTGAAGTACAGGAGTAGAAGAGGAGAATAAGGAAGAGAGGGGAGGGGAGGAGGAGTAGGAGAAGGGAGGGGAGGAGGAGGAGGAGGAGGAGAAGGGAGGGGAGGAGGAGGAGGAGGAGACGGGAGGGAAGGAGGGGAAGAAGGTTGAGGAAAGAAAGAGAGAAAGGAAGAGGAAGAAGAAGAAGGGGCAAGGAGGTCAACGTGAATTTAAGACGTCGAGTAGGCCACGCAGGTTCTGATCTGATTAAGCGAGTTAATGAAGACGGGCTGAGGTGAGAAAATCAGGACGGGAGGTCAGCCAACACAAGTTTGTAAAGAAAAATCACAAAGGACAGCTTTCCAAGTAATTTCAGTTTTGCTTCTCGATTTTTCATGTCTTTCCTGAGGGTACGTGAAGCTGTCTGCCTTATACCCAAAGAAATGACAAAAGACGTCACCGTTTGAAAGCGTTTATGACTCTGATATTTATGATGGATTACAGTGGTAAAACATACTGACATTCTTTTCGATCTGATTGGATTAAGAAAAAAAAGTGCACGCAATCACCTTTGGGAAATGTTTATTCTAATTAATAACTAGATGATCTGTGACATTCATTTTAACTACTACTTGTAAATCTGACAGCCTTTACATTGTCTCTTGTCAGGGTAACATTTAGTTTAAGAATATTCTCAAATATTACGTCATTAATTAGAAGATCCAAGGTTAGTTCTTCCTTAATCTTTGTTTTGCTTTGTTTTGTTTTTATTTTTAATTTAATGCAATCAGACCCAATAGTTTTTGAAAAGAAAAAAAATTGTCAGAAATTTGGAGCAAAAGAAAGAAAGTGTGATGGGATTCAGGTATTAGAAAAAACATAGGAGAGATAAGAAAAATAGAAGAAATAGAAAAAAATAGAAAAATAAGCTCGAACGGGGGAGGGTTTAAAAAGCAAAGGCAGAATGAAAACCGAGTTAAAAGTGAAGATGAAATTAGGGAGAAGAGGGAAAAACAAGAAAGAAATAGAAGAAATAAGGGGATGTGGTAAAGAAATCAAGGTGGAGGTGAAGAATTTTGGAAAAAGTAAGGAGGTAAGTAAAAATGTGTGATTATGGAACGAGGGGAAGACGAAGAGAGAGATAAGAAAGAGGGATGGATGGAAGTGGAGGAGGTCGAAATAAGGGCAAAGAAAATAGAGGAAAGGGATGGAGAATCTTTGGAGATGATAGAGGCATCAAGCTGAAAGGCCGCAAATGAGAGAATGAAACGAAGAGAGGGACGGTAATCACGGTCGCCATCTATGGGGAACTCACGCCCAAGGTCCATATCTCACGCCCAGGGCGGCTCGTTTCTCTCACGAGCCGACGGAATTCCTCACGGTTTCTCCCTCCAGACGCCTCACGCCAATCCATTCCAAAGAATCCTATTCAGGATCAGTCAAAATACTCCACCCACGCGTTCTGCGCGCGGCCTTCATTTCCTCCACGAAGGATTGTCTCTTGTGGAGACCTAGATATGGATCAAAAGGTCTCCCGTCGGTATGCTCCGCCTTTGTAATCCTTTAATTCTGTGAATGGGAGCGACATCACGGAAGGATGCCACATTCCCATAAACCGAAATTGACGTCCACATATTATACTGATAACAAGCCTTAACTGAGTCTCGCTAAGCAGTCACTAGTTTGATGCATAATCACACCACCGATACTCCGTAAATCTCCGAAGGCATTTGGTACCGAAAACGTTGAAATGTATCTTCAAGTTAGCAATCGATGTCCATGTCCTACATCCGTACAGCAAGACAGGGAACACAAACGACCTGAAGAACCTGGTTTTAGTCCTCTTACATAAGTATCGACAAGACTATAGACTCTTAACTCGGTGAGCTCGTAACATAACAGTCTTTCAAAGTGCTTTCTTATGTGATAACTGTTATGCACTACACTAGCAAGGCATGTCAAGCTTCCAAGGACCTCAATGTCTTAGCCACATGCAAAAATCTCAGCGTTCTCGCCTCCCGTCGGAGTCACTCGAGGACATGAAAAAGACGTCTAATGGCATACATCAGCAGCAGAGATAAAGATAGAGACATAAATGTAGCCACTGGGGGCTCCACAATACCATCAATCAACAACTCTACCAGTTGCCCAATCGCTGGGTGTGTTGAACTGGTTATAAACTGGACAAATTTAGAGAGTTAAAAAGGAAATAGGCAAGAATTGGTTTACTAATAGGGTGGTCGACGAATGGAATAAACTTAGTAACCATGTAGTAAGCGCTGAAACTATCAGTTGTTTTAAGAAACGATTAGACAACTTTATGGATGGGGATGACAGGTGGTGATGGATACGGAGCTGCCTAGTGTAGGCTTATGGTCTCTTGCAGTCTCCTTCATTCTTATGTTCTTATGTTGAAACTTGTAGGGGCGAGGACGTATCCCTACCTCGTTCTGTAGTTAGCAGAGGAGAAACCAGATACGTTTCCTCTACAGTATAGTCTTCACAGAACTCTGTCCTAGATGTGGGGACGGAGATAAGAATAAGGTTATAGATATGGACAATAGATATTATTTCAGGCGCCTCAACTTTTTGTCCAAGGCATACCAGAATCATGATAATATAGCCTATCTTTCATTGTTGCATTGAGAGAATTTTGGTGACTAGATGTGACTTATATAAAAAAAAGAGCTATTGGATATAGGTTTTAGCCTTGGTACAAGGATCAGGTGCCTCAACTTTGTCCAGGACATACCAGAATCATGATAATATAGCCTATCTTTCATTGTTGCACTGAGAGAATTTTGGTGACTAGATGTGATTTATATAAAAAAAAGAGCTATTGGATATAGGTTTTCGCCTTGGTACAAAGATGATGAGAACAGGTGAAGGAAGAAAAAAAGGAAATGAGAGAGATGAGTTTTAACGTAGGAAAAAAAATCAGTGTCAGGCAAACAAAGAAAAAGACACAATGTTGCTGTGTGCAACGAAAAGGCGTCCGAGTCCTAAGGAGGATGAAAAGAAGGTAAAGAAAGATGAAGAGGAGAAAAAGGAGGGGATGAGAGAAGAGGAAGTGAAGACAATAATGACTACGACGACAAGGAGGAGGTGGAGGAGGGGAAGGAGAAGTATGAGTAGGGTAAGGAGGGAGTTGAGTAGTAGAAGGGGAAAGGAGAAGATGAGAGACCGCGACAGAGGGGGAAAAATATACAAATTTTTGTAAAGACGAGACAATGAGGAGGATTCCCAGTTGTCTTTGTTCACGACGCTCTCTAATTTTGCTCCCCTCGTCTCTTTTTCTCCTTCCACCCTTTCTCCTATTGTTTGCGTTCATAATTTGTTACTAGGAACGAGTTGTTTTGACATGAAAATAATTAGTTTGGTCCTGTAGTTTCTTACTGGGTGTTGGTCTTTATTTTTTATTATTCTTTTGTTCTGGTTTTTCAAGAATATCAAGGGAGAGAAGTGGGTGAAATGGGTTATAGATAGAAGAATATTGACAAGTAGGTTTTCCCATATTGTGAAGGAGTTGAAAAAGAGTGTGGAAGAATGGTGAAGATAAAGGAAGAGAAGACAAGTGGTGAGATCGTGAGAGGCTTGAAAGAAGCCATTTACTCATACCGTTTACTATATTGACGTATTCCTCCCTCTCGAATAGCTTAGTACAGAAGAGTTTCATTAATACAACAAGACCGACTGACGGGAACCAGAATATATAGTGTGAGACTTTAAGATGGCAACTATCGCCATTTAAGGGACTGCCAAATTCGTCATGTTTAAAAAAAAAATAGTCTAACGCTAGATGATTTTATTCTGCTTAGAACGGAGGCTTGTAACTTATTTTCTTGTGTATGCCAAACTTACGTATTACTAGTTCCTAGTCTCTTGGAAAGCACCGTACCATTACAAAGGATTACAAAGGCGGAGCATGCCGACAGGAGACCTTTTGGTCCATATCTAGGTCGGATATCAGATATCCACTAACTAATACTTGTTTTCAGTTTTGTGGTCCCACCTGTGAAAGAACGTTTGGCCTCGTAGGGGTCCAGGAATCCCGTGTTGAGAATCTTTGGGCCTTTGAGGACCCCTCAGTGTGACAGAGTCCGTCCTTTCCGAGAGGGAGGTTTTCCGCATCTGAACAAAGTAAACAAATATGTTGACGTGCGCATCACCAGGGTTACCAATACACGAAAGATTCTTCTTTAGACCAAAGGCACTTCAGCGCTGTAGTCTCTAGGCGAGAAGCCAGAGCCAGGTGGTCCGAAATCCCAAGAATCAGCTCGTGGCACCATTAAGGACATAGACCAAGGGTTCTCAACCTTAATCCCGTTACGTACCCCGAAAGATCCTCGGACCATCGACCCGTACCTTCATTAACCTGACACAGAATATAGAATGGTAAGATATTAAGACAAATTATATATACAATGGTACCGCAATGGATATCAAATGGATCATATTGTAATGACATAGATACGGCGCTCACTTCTATAACAGCTCTGTTGTTGTTGTTGTTGTTGTCGTCGTTCCCTAGACTCTGTCCGAGCAGTCCCGTCTCCACAAAGAATGCTACGGCCGGAATGGGGTTTTCTCACAAATCCTTTATAGAGTGTATGTTGTGTTGTTTGTGTGCGTGATTGTGTTTAATGCAGTCTTCCTTTATGTGTTGAATAGTATGGGGTGAAATTTTACGTCCTGAGCAGTTGTCCACAATGCGGTCATCCAGTCTCTTCTGGTAGCTTAGAAGGGCTGGGTGGTGGCCGCACCGCAGTCTGGCCAGGTGGACTCTGTCCTTTCGTGGGAGAGAGGATTCAGAGGGATGGATATCAGGGGATCTGGCATGCAGCAATGTGTTGTCTTTTAGTGTGTTAATGGAGCAGTGAGTGGTATGGTTATAAATGTTTCCGGAGGCTGGTATTTGGTGGTTTTGGAGGAAGAGAAGGGAGTATTTGCTTGTGATATATATATATATATATATATATATATATATATATGTATATATATATATATATATATATATATATATATGTATATAATGTTGCTAAACTTTTTTTGTTTTTCATACTTTCGATGGTCTCCCTCTTGATGGATGACTTTTGAATATTTTTAGATTTGACGGTGGGTGTTCGATATATCAATCAAATTGTCCTTTTACATGACTTAGACGAGTTCGCAGTATTCCATTTCGTTAAATATTTTCTTTTACTTACACTGGGTAAGTTTTGGTATAAAAAGAAAATTTCTAGTAAAATTATAACCAAAAGTCTCACAGCAGTCCCTATTTACTAACTTTCATTCACATGTGTTTTTTTTTTTTTTTTTCCGTTTTCAATCGGACAAATGATCAAGATACAGCATGACATTCGTTTCATAAGAAGCTTATCACTGTCTCGTTACATTTGTTTTACGCAAAGAGAACCAATCGTGACGCAAACTAGGATACCAATTACTCAATAATGGAGCTTACCCAGAACGGAAGGAGATTGTTTTTAGGTGGTTACTGAATTTAATTTTCAATATTACTCTACTACAGCATACATACAATATTCACCCAAATTTCCTGTCAACCTGTTTATAAACATTTCCCTTCTAGCTAACTCGACTAAAAACGTATCAAGAGGATTACCACAATAATGAACCAAGGTTATCCAAGCCAATGCAGCAGCGAATCCTCGGATTTAAAAAAATGCCGGAAATGAAGAAGAATGAAATTGTTTGAAATACACTGTCATCCGACTGTGGATGGTGCCTGTTTAAGGTTGTCTACCATCAGACGGTTCCAATGACGACTCACCCATTCAGCTACAGCGCGTTCCTCGGGTCGTATAAGGTTGAAACACGAAAGAGACGACGTTCCTTAAGGCCCCTGGAGTCGCTCAAGAACGATTTGTAATCCCAACAATTCGAAAACTTTACAATTGGGGAACTTTTCTTTGACGCTGTCTTTACCACTGGTAACATGTCATATTCAGCCATGCATAAGCACGTACAGACGAAGTTATAGAAATACATATAAATCTGAATACACACACACGCACACACACACACACACACAACGTGGTGAGTCACATACACACGCACGCGCGCGCGCGCACACACAAATAAACGTCTTATAAAGCTTCTTTTGTTCTGAGTTAGATAGTCATTCCTTTGCATTCTGGGACATCTGTTTATACCTGTTGCACGAAAGAGACAAACTTCTCTTTCCTTCACTGTTGGGCGATAAGAAGAGAGGAAAACAAGATTTAAGAGGGATTTAGGAGCATCGCTGGTGATTTAAAAACCGTGACGAATTGATGTCACTGCCAGGTTGCTAGATAAGGCCTGTTATACTATACACACAATACACGCAAACTCGTATCCGCACGCACATACACGTACGCACACACACGCACACACAGACACACACACACACACACACACACACACACACACACACACACACACACACACACACACACACACTCTCACACACACACACCTCGTGGCGCGGTGGTTAGAGTTCTCGCCTGCCTCTACGACGGTCTGGGATCGAATCCCCCCCAGGGCTAAAATGACTTCAGTGTCGCTGCGCTGCGGGTTATTACTCCAACTCTCGTGGGCGGGGAGTTGGAGGTATGTGTGCGTGTAAGGTGTATTACTCATAGATCGGTCATACGAGCTCTGAGCTTTCATCCGGGAGGTTAATAACTAACAATCACGAGTCCAACACGTGATCCAAGACCATGGTGAATCACAAACACACACACACACACACACACACACACACACACACACACACACACACACACACGGTCGCACACGCATGTATGTGTGTATTGGGGTGTCCATGTGTTGCCTGTTTGTGTGTGTATGTGTGTGCGCGCGCATATACGTGCGTGCCTGTGTGTGCGTATGTTAGTGCTTGTTTAGTGTATACGTATGTATATATGTGTGTGTGTTAACATAATTGTAGCATACAGGAAAGGAGCTTGTCTCCTATTCTCTAATTTTCTAACGTACCTAGACTCGTGTGTGTGTGTGTGTGTGTATGTGCGTGCTCACGCTTGTAGAGGCAGATGATATAACCATGTTATTCAAACATCTTATATTGCTTTTAATATGACAGTATTTCTTTTAAGAAAGTATATGAAAGTTACAAAATTTTAATAAGATTTATCTATGCACTCTCGTCCAAGAATGCCTAACAAATAGAATCAAATTCCTTGTACATTGCATAAAACCGACCATAACTTCTCTTAGGTCATGAGAGGCTTTGTTCATTCGATTCGACCCTATTGGGGCGATTATAGCAAATGTCAAGTGATATATTCCGCAAATTAGTTTTTACTAAGCTGTCCAAAGGGCGCAGACAAATAGCATAATACGGTATTGTCCTGAACTAATTATTCTTGGATTCACGGCTCAATGAGAGATGTCCAGGCTTCAAAGCCTAATCATCAGTATTATGTTAAATTTTCATTTGTAGTGATGATTACGCGTCAGAATTCATCTCATCCATTGAATCTAATATTTTATGTGTTTTCAATTTACACAAAATGTTCTTTATATTTGTGTGACCATGATATTGTATTACCTCGCCACTTGTGTTGCACTGACATTTATCTAGACATTAGTCATATAATCAGTCCTTTGCTTTTGTGATGCAGTGCAATGATAAATGTTAAATTGTGCAAGCATTTATACACACACATATACATACGCACATACATACATGCGTTCATATATATATATATATATATATATATATACATACATACGTACCGGTACATATATACATACATACATACATGCATAATATATACACACAAATAACCTATAATAAAGTATGTCTCTAAACCCTGACTGTTGTCTTGGCTGGTTTCCATCTAAAACTTCATTTATTCATTTTATAAGAATATTAGAAAGCAATGTCTATAATACAGATAACAAACCAATTGTTTGATAATTACTATGGTCTTTCAGATCTCTTTATGTATATAATGTATATTTGGGCCAAATGTTGTCCCTCATACAATTTCTATTGAAGAGTACAGCAGTAACTCAATTAGATAACTTGCGTCTTCTTGGCTAGAGATCGGGATTTCTCTGGGAGACGAAAGAGCAGTTAGGCAAAAATCATGGTAAAGTATATTCTGTAAGATTGGAGGTTTTCCAAGATACGGTGTTTTAAAGGTAGATACTTTGTTATCACGGAAACAATTGATAAGGTATATAGACATATACATTAAATACATAATGCAGCAGAGAGAGGTCATTTGTGAGGTAAAACGAAAAGGAACGCCAATAGACTTACAATGAGGTCATCAAGTTGAAAAAAAAGTCATTTCCCCCGGAAGGTAGAAACAGAAAATAAGATCGTTCTGGGCATTAGTGTTAGGAATCTTTGTCATATCGTATAGTGATTCTAAAAATAATAGCCTTCGTATGTCAAAATAAGGAACTTTTTTTTAATGTTTTCTGGTGAAGAGTTGTTGTGGGAATTTCAAGGATGAAAAGGCGTAGTCTTGCTATTCTTAAAAAAATGTAGGTTGCTGGAGTTTGGAAATCCCATACACACACACACACATGCACGCACACACACATACATACACGTACACACACGCACATACACACACACACACACACACACACACACACACACACACACACACACACACACACACACACACACACACACACACCATATTGCTGTTAGGAAACTGCACATGCACGCAGCCACCCACAGACACACACACACACTCGTGCGCACAGATCTATAATTATTGCAGAGTAGTTTAGACAGCAATGGGACAGCGCATGCAACAATCGCAATCAAGTTGAGTAACTATCTCCTTCTTAGTACCACCAATGTCGTAATCAAATAAACGAATCAATCAAATAATTAATCAAAATAAAGAAATATAAAATAAATCATGAATGAATAAGTAATTAAATAAAGTCAATGAATGAATAAATGATTAATAAATAGGTTAATGAAAAAATAGAGATAATAGGTACATATACACAGGAGAATAGTAAATAGACAATACGCATATATTCAGCACTTGACTCTTGACAAGTTTGCCTCAAATGAGTAAAAGCAGTTCAGAGTAGCAAAGAATGGAATTCATGAAGAGGAACCTCGTCAACAGTGGCCCTGGCAAATGCTCAGCGACAACTCGGTCAATAACTGCGTGTTGGTCATTGTTGTGTTAATGTAATTGGCGTTTTAATGAAAGTAATTAGTTAATATCTACGGAACTCGTTGGAAAGGATGTCTTCTTTGCGCAAATTTCCTTCGAAAAAGAGAGTTGGAGACACAACCTCGTGGCGCGGTGGTTAGAGTTCTCGCCTGCCACTATGGTGGCCAGGGTACGAATCCCGCCCGGGGCTAAAATAGTGTCAGTATCGCCGCGTTGCGGGTTGTTACTCCAACTCTCGTGGGCGGGGAATGGGGTGTGTGTGTGTGTGCGTGTAAGGTCACAATATTATCCATAGATCGGTCATACGAGCTCTGAGCTCTCATCCGGGAGGTTAATAACTGTCGATCACGAGTCCAGCACGTGATCCAAGACCATGGTGAATCACACACACACACACACACACACACACACACACACACACACACACACACACACACACACACACACACACACACACACACACATATATATATATATATATATATATATATATATATGTGTGTGTGTGTGTGTGTGTGTGTGTGTGTGTGTGTGTGTGTGTGTGTGAGAGAGAGAGAGAGAGAGAGAGAGAGAGAGAGAGAGAGAGAGAGAGGTTACGATAATTACATTAAATAGCTCATTCAACGACATCACGTCGAACTGCGTGGTATGTAGATCCATTGCAACCGCAACAGAATGGACAGAATTAGAATATCTGGAGATAAAAGGGATCCCAAACTAGGTTGATGGTATCTTTCCTTGATATGATATTATTGCAATTATATACGCCATTTTCGTAACACTCGTATTATATACAAGATCACCACAGAATTTCGAAATCCAAATCTCATGAACGAAATGCTTCATTAAACTTGATGAAAATAGTTTTGCTACATTGATGAAATAATGTAAAAAAAAAAAATTCGTTCCAATTTATCCTCATTGCAGAGGTAATTCCGTTAATGGCGACCTCGCTGTGCAGATCTTTATAAATAAAAGAAGATGAATACAGTTTGACTTTCTGTGATACAGTGGCCGTTTGGAAAATATCTTTCTCGAGCTGCTTATATGTATCTGTCTTTCGAGTGGTTTTAAGTTATAGATTATTGGAAGACA
The DNA here is from genome assembly GCF_046742065.1 of Oratosquilla oratoria. Taxonomy (NCBI): domain Eukaryota; kingdom Metazoa; phylum Arthropoda; class Malacostraca; order Stomatopoda; family Squillidae; genus Oratosquilla; species Oratosquilla oratoria. Next base: position 22,367,182 of record NC_134797.1, read on the forward strand.
GCAAGCATATCACAGTATTGGGTACAAATGTAAACAGATAATTATTTCCTATCTCCTAACGAGACCCCATTTTCCTATAAATTCACCAGAGAGCAAGTATTTTATTCTTCAGAACATGATTATGAGCGTGAAGAGTTCTAAAGCAACAAACTATGAAAACAATCCAATAGTAATATCGAAGTTAGAATTAAGAAGCAAGAAAAAGAGGACTGGGACAAGAGACATCACATGTAGAGCATTTATTTCATTGCAATGATGGCCTTTGCCAACCAAATATTTGTATACAACCGTTCATCAAATCTATGCAGTTTTCACTTTTGCAATAAATTGAATTATGATTGATAAATTAAAATAATTTTTATTTAGCACGAAAGTAAGAACACTTTTAAAAAGATGGTACATTTAATTTATCTATTAGTTTATCTGTTGATTGATTGATTTATTAAATTAATGATTTATCTATTTTATATTAGATCTTTAGTAACCTCAGTCTTACCGTATATCCAGTCATTTCCAAAAATTCTTAAGGACTATAGAGGACCGATTTCCTTGACTTTGTTGGCAATTGCGTGTAGATTCATACAACCATTTTGACTTAGTGTTACTATCAAGTACATAGACCAAAATCGATACCTAGACCCCCGGACTCCGTGTTGGCAAGATGAAAAAAGCAAACAATAGCAACCAAACAGTATAGACAGGGAATCGGAAAAACGTCTGGCATGTACGAGTCGAAATATATCATTGGAAAATGTAAGAGTGTAGGGTTCAAATTTACTTTGATCAGATTTACAAACAATGCTAGGACAAATATAGATAAATTCATATGTATGTTTATAACATGAGGGAGGGAACAGGGTGGAGGGGAGTGGAATATATGGGTAATGAAATGGGAGGGAGTGATTTCTATGCCTTTTTCTTTTTGGCTAACCCCCGTGTAAGGGGGAAAAAGCCTTTGGTATATGTAAGTATTTTTATAACTAATGTAGTAAAATGTAACAGTTGTATACACAGTAAGATATTGATGTTAATAGTATTTGCGGCCTATGTAGGCAAGAACCTTTGGAATAGGAGGACGAGAAAGCGTCGTCTTTAACCTTTCCAATACAGTGAAGTCCTTTACCCATTGTCTTCCACCAAAGTGCAGTTCGGAGCCAGGTAGCCGTAAGGCGATTTTGCCTCTCACGGGAATTGAAATCTCCCGGGGCTGCTGGTGTCGGAGGTCTCCTCCGCTTACTGAAGAAAATCGTCCGCGCTTTAACATAACAAAACTCGTAGAACACGTCCCAGTATTGAAGAGGTGAATGATGGTTAGTTCTCACGTGCTGTTGTAAACATATAGCATAGATCAAGTGACAGACGAGAATATTGTTATATACAACTTATACTTAGCACGAAAGTAAGAACACATTTTGTTTATTTATTTACCTATTAATTTATGTATTCTTTTATTCATGTATTTATTTTATCTTTAGGTTGTGCAAAAAATATGCTGCCGTTTTGAAACAAAGGTTAAAACAGATCGACAAGATTTTTCAATATTAATACTAAAGTAAAATTATACTTATTCTAAAAGGAAAGAATACAAAAGAAACTACCTGATATATCTATCATAGTTCAAAACGTATTATAGAGATAGATAGATATAGAGAGAGAAGATCTACCTATAAAACAACATGTAAATTTCTTTGCCTCTAAATGACGAAATCATAGTCTTCCTGACGTCTCAGCTCAGCGTAGAAACGTCTCCCATCCTGTGAGGGATTTGAGAGTTAGTCCGCCTTTATAAAATACGTTCCAGGCACACAAATATACATATAAGCGTAACATGAAAATTAAGAATACACTTAGGACAGAAAAGATATATACATGTATTATTTATCTTTGAAAATGAAAGAATCTGTGTTCCTTTTTTTTTTTTTTTTTGGCAAGACGCAAATCACAGTCACGTTCTTGAAGCCCTAACTGACTGCTCGTTTCTGAAACGCGTTGTTTGGATGTTTTTCGCTTCCACCAGGTGATTTCTATTAGAAAATCACCTTCCAGTGCTCGTTTTCTCAATTTATACATTTAATCTGAATCCTACCACTTGACCCAAGGGACCCCCCGCTCCCAATAAAAAAGATATATTGATTTTAGGAAACTTGAAAGCGAATGAAAAGGCACTGTAGGCATTCAAAATTTATTTTCAAAGTTTTCATGAAGAGTGGCCTGCAGTGCAGTATTTTGAGTTCGGTTTCCAGCAACTCCCCCTCACCTCGCCAGGTCTTCTTGGGTCATATCCAATATCAGTTTTGTTAGGAAAGGTCAACTGCTAACCGGTTTCCTCCTCCTCCTCGTCTTTCTCCTCGGCCTCCTCCTCCTCCTCCTACTCCTCGGCCTCCTCCTCCTACTCCTCCTCGGCCTCCTCCTCCTCCTCCTCGTCCTACTCCTCGGCCTCCTCCTCCTCCTCGTCCTACTCTTCGGCCTCCTCCTCCTCCTCCTCGTCCTACTCCTCGTCCTACTCCTCCTCCTCCTACTCCTCCTACTCCTCCTCCTACTCCTCCTCCTCCTCCTCCTCCTCCTCCTCCTCGTCCTACTCCTCGGCCTCCTCCTCCTCCTCCTACTCCTCGGCCTCCTCCTCCTCCTCCTCCTCCTCCTCGTCCTACTCCTCGGCCTCCTCCTCCTCCTCGTCCTACTCCTCGGCCTCCTCCTCAGCCTCCTCTTCCTCCTCGTCCTACTCCTCGGCCTCCTCCTCCTCGTCCTACTCCTCGGCCTCCTCCTCCTCCTCCTCCTCCTGCTTCTCACCCTTCTTTACCATCCTCTTTCTCTTCTCTTCCTAGTTCTCCTGTTTTCCTCTCTTCTCTTCTCCTGACCCTCGTTTTTGTGCAACACTCTTACACCTTATCTTCCATCATGTTATCCTTCTATCTTATTCTCCTACTTCACCTCCTCCCACTCCTCCTCCTCCTCCTCCTCCTCCTCCTCCTCCTCCCCCTTCTCCTGCTTACACTCGTCCTTTTCTTCAACTTCCTTTTCCTTCTCCACATACCCTATTTCTTTATCTTTCTACTTATCTTGTATTTTCTTCCTCCTTCGCCTCCTCCTCCTTCTCCTCCCCCTCCTCTTCCTCCTCATTCTCCTCCTGTTCTTCATTCTCCTACTTCTCCTTCTTCTCGTTCACCTCCTCTTTTTCTTCCTCCTTTCATTCTCTAAATTCTTTGTTATTTCAGAAAGACCCTGGTTGTTCGTATGCGGCCTTGGTTCTATAACGACACATTTTTTGCTCTGAAACCTGAACACTCGACCTTGGTAGCATTGGGAAAGGGTTGGAAAACGTTACAACACTCATTAAAACCTAACTTGCTCAAGCAATGACTTCTTAGTATTCCAGTGTTCTTTGAAACCTGGAACCTTCCTTTCATGGAAGGGGGAAAGACACTTTTGAGGATCTATGGAATAGAGATTGCAAGAAGAGGTGTAGGAGGAGTTGGGTGTGGTGAAGGAGGATGAGGAAGAGGGATTGTGGATGGAAAAAGGAGGAAAACAAAGAAAAAGGGAAAAATAGAAATAAAGGAGGAAGGAAGAGAGTAGGAGCAATGGGAGGTGAGGAAAGTGATAGAGGAAAGGAAGAAGGAAAGGAGAGAGGAAGGTAAGGAGGAAAAGAGGGAACACAAGAAGGAAAAGGACTAAAGTAAGAAAGTGATAGAGGAAAGGAAGAAGGAAAGGAGAGAGGAAGGTAAGGAGGAAAAGAGGGAGCAAGGTGAGTAGGAGCAATGGGAGGTGAGGAAAGTGATAGAGGAAAGGAAGAAGGAAAGGAGAGAGGAAGGTAAGGAGGAAAAGAGGGAATACAAGGAGGAAAAGGACTAAAGTAAGGACACAGTACAACAGTAAGGAAAGAAGGGAGGAAAGGACGAATGGCCGAAATAATAATGGAAGGAAATACGATATGGACGAAAAGAGGGAGGAAAGAGAGACGAAAGGAAGGGAGGAAAGAAAGAGTAAAGGAAGCTTCGGAAGAGGGAGGAAGGAAAGAGGAAAAGAAAATTCGGAAGAAGGGAGGAAGGAAAAAGGAAAGGGAGCTTCGGAAGAAGGGAGGAAGGAAAGAAGAAAGGGAGAGAGGAATGGAGGAAGGAAGGAAAGAGGAAAGGGAGAGAAAAATGGAGGAAGGAAGGAAAGAGGAAAGGAAGGGAGGAAGGAGAGAGGAAGGAAAGAAGAAAGAAAGCTTCGGAAGAAGGGAGGAAGGGAAGAGGAAAGGAAGGGAGGAAGGAAAGAGGAAAGGGAGAGAGGAATGGAGGAAGGAAGGAAAGAGGAAAGGGAGAAAGGAAGGGAGGAAGGAAGGAAAGAGGAAAGGGAGAGAGGAATGGAGAAAGGAAGGAAAGAGGAATGGAGGAAGGAAGGAAAGATGAAAGGGAGAGAGAAAGAAGGAAAGAAGAAAGGGAGAGATGTATGGAGGAAGGAAGGAAAGAGGAAAGGGAGAGAGGAATGGAGGAAGGAAGGAAGGAAATGAGCAATTGAAATGGGAGGGATTAAGGAAGAGAGTAAAAGGAGAACAGCTGACGAGAGATCGAGAAAAGGACAGAAAAGGTCGTGACTGAGTAAGCGAATAAGCTTGCGAATGCGAAAGAATGGAAGAGTAATGACTTCTCCAAATGACGTAATTTTATCTCCGTTCTAAATTGCAACATATATTCAGAAGATGTGCACGTGTATTCGTAATAATACAAATACAGAAAGAAGAAAGGCATTGAGTGAAAATGGGTTAGAGAGAGAGAGGAAAAGAGAAAGAGAGAGAGAGAGAGGAAAAGAGAAAGAGAGAGAGAAAGAGGAAAAGAGAAAGAGAGAGAGAGGAAAAGAAAAAGAGATAGTGAGTTGGACAGTGATTGATCAAGTGATTAAGAGAGGCCAGTAGATTAGCTGTGGGTAACCCCTCTGGGAAGCAAACGTTACAAAAAAAAAAAAGAAATAAAAAAAAAAAAAAAAAAATATATATATATATATATATATATATATATATATATATATATATATGTATATATATATATATGACTGATATTTGTTTTTACTTGTGTTTAAATTAATCAAGAAATCTATCTCACTACATCCATTTCAAAGTTCAAAGTGATTTGATAGAGAACAAAAATAATGTTTCTTTAAATAGACAGATTAAAGATATTCAAACGTTGCAAGTCCCCAAGACTGCAATTTAATCAACACGGAATAGATCTCACGAAGATCATTATGAAATGTGACGGTTTAAGATGAAGTGTGTTTGTGTGTGTGTGTGTGTGTGTGTGTGTGTGTGTGTGTCATTTTTGTGCCTGTATGTGTGTGTGTTTATTTAGGTATGTGTGTGTGTTTGTGCTCTTATGTATTGTAAGTTTCATATTTACTAATGAAGATGATATTAAAATCAGGCAGCTAGTGTGTGAGTTAATTTGTAAATAAAAAATGTTCAATGTGGGTCACTAGAGAATTTACCTTTTTTTCATTTGATTTGGTTTTTTGTTTTATTTTGTTTTATTTGAGTTTTCTTATTTTTTATTTCTCTTCGTGTATTTATTTATTCATCGATTTATTTATCTATGCATGATGCGAAGAGCGACAAGAAAAAGCCAAACAGAGTCCAGAAAAAAAAGACTAACGTAGAGAGCCACTCATAAAGAAAAAGAACCAAGAGTATCGCAAGTAGAAATCAAGTTCCACTGTTGAGGAAAGCTATGAAGTTCCTCTCTTATAGTTAACTAGAAAGGCAGTTAGGGAAAGAGAGTTACAGAGCCTCCCAACGGAAGAAAAAATCAGACAAACAGGTCATTGTACAGAAAATAAAAGTGAAAAATTTCAGAAAATCTAGTCTTATGTGGTCTTTTCATAGAGGAGGTGCTTAGTTCCTGAAGTCTGAAGGACAGTATCCAAAATAATGGCGATAGAAAAGTGATAAAGATCCAGTATTTCAGTAAGATGGGGAAGCTATTCAGGAAGCTAAATTCAGTAAGAAAAGAAGGGTTTATATGGTGGAAACCCGTGGATTCTTATCTTGTTCGAGAGTACTTGGCCAGAATAGATCGAGTGGAAAAAAAAAAAGAAAAAAATGATAAGTGAAGAGATGAGAAAGTTTGAAAGAGGAGAACTTAGCCAGAATAGATCCGGGTGAAGAAGAAAATGTGGAGGAAAAGATGAGAAATAGTTGCAAATTGTCGAGAACCAAGTCAATGAATGAGTGAAGGAAATGAATGAATAAAGGCGTGAAGGACGAGGTGGCGGTTCGAGCGTGAAGGAATGTCTAACTACTTTCTTGACTCGGGTTCTCAGACCTGGGCTAGATTTCAAGGGGGTTATGGACTGCTGTTACAAATTATACATTTATACGATAATGTGAGGAATCTAAATACAAATAATAATACTAATATCCATCATTCTGTCTTAGTAGAAGTATTATAAGATACTTATCATTGCCAACTTTATAAGAAAGCAAAGGTTTATTCTTCATTACCGTTTAATAATTATCATTATAATTATACAACTTTTTACCCTTTTGACGGAATGGGATTTGGGAGAAAAATGAATGTAAGCGACACGAGTGTTGAGGATTCATGAAGAAAGGAATGGAATGAAAAAGGTCAACAACCCCAGTCTCACAATGAAGAGCTCAGTCGTCTTTCTGCTTCTGATTCTGAATGGCGCCAGACAGGCGCGTGATGTCAGTAATTATTCAGGGAAGGCAGCTGATGATTTTATGGTGTAAAATGTCATCAAAATATTTGTCAGCATGACACAAGGGTAGACGTATCAAGAAAGGTTACTTACGAATTATGTTAACCTATTTGTACAGGAAGTTCATTCCTCTCTCAGTTTAGACACAGTTTACCTTGACTGCCTAGACGGCAGGTCCCTGTGGCAGGCAATTCTCTTCAGTTGAGAGAAACTTCTACATTTCATAAGAGGCCCCTGCTTGTCTATTGCCTCTGTATGACTTACTGGCAACGGAGAGGGTGTGTGTGTGTGTATTCACCTTGGTCTTTGTCTTTGGATCACGTGTTGGACTCGTGATCGACAGCTATTTCCCTCCCGGAAGAGAGCTCAGAGCTCGTATGACCGATCTATGGGTAATGCTATGACCTTTCACACACACACACACACACACACACACACACACACACACACACACACACACACACACACACACACACACACACACACACACACACACACACAAAACTCCCCGCCCACGAGAGTCAGAGTAACGACCCGAAGCACAGCGATACCGAAATAATTTCGGCCCTGGGCAGGATTCGAACTGGGTACTGCGAGCACCATCGTACTTCCCAGTCCAGCGCTCTACCAACTGTGCCACCGAGTCGTGTTTGTGTGTGTGTGTCGCTGTGTAAGTGAATCGGCCCTGCTGTGGATGTACTGTGTCTAGCTGCATTGCTTCTGATCCGGTCAGTGGGCAGGAGACGGATGACCTTTCATCCATGCGGAGCTAAGATGATAAGGAAACAAGGGTGGTGGATGGGAGTGGAATGGGTGGAGTATGTACGTGACTTTGCCTCGGCTACCCCCCTTATAATGGGGAAGAAGCCCTTCGTAGATAGGTGACTTATGTATTCTATGTTTAGCCTGGTTGAGTGTAACCTATAAACGTGAGTTTCTTTACATGTTAAGAGGAATTCAGCGATCTGTGAAAGAGAAATCAAGACTCTGGCTGGTCCTTACTTCCTCTGCGTGCACTCAAGGGACTGCAATATTCAGGTTGCGAAAGGTTCAGCACGCTTGTCTCTCTTGGCGTAACCTTTTCAGAGATTCCTGAAGGAATGTCGTCCTCTGCAAATAAGTGTGATGGCCTTTGTCCTTGTCCGTGGGCCCTCAATTCTAATGCTTCTAACGTTCTAATGCTTCACGTTCTAATGCTTCTAATGCTTCACGTTCTAATGCTTCACGTTCTAATGCTTCTAATACTTCACGTTCTAATGCTTCTAATGCTTCACGTTCTAATGCCTCTAACGTTCTAATGCTTCTAATGCTTCTAACGTTCTAATGCTTCTAATGCTTCACGTTCTCATGCCTCTAACGTTCTAATGCTTCGTTCTAATGCTTCTAATGCTTCACGTTATAATGCTTCTAACGTTCTAATGCTTCACGTTCTAATGCTTCTAACGTTCTAATGCTTCACGTTCTAATGCTTCTAATGCTTCACGTTATAATGCTTCTAACGTTCTAATGCTTCACGTTCTAATGCTTCTAATGCTTCACGTTCTAATGTTTCAGAGCCTCAGAGGCTCTTTTCGTCGCCTATGGCCGATTTACCTTCTAACCATCTTTCACAAGTGTGTTTTCTCAGCTCGTACCCCTCTACGATTGACACATCTCATCCAAGTCCAGGAACATTGCCCCGTAGTGGTTTTAAGCCTTCCCGTCTTCGCCAATGGGGTTTGTAGCCTCGCCCGATCTTATGGCGACTTCTGACGTTGCCCCACGAGGATTAGCCATACTCCATGTCTTCTATTTGAAAACCTCTAACGTGAATGAAATGTTCTATTTCTGAGGCGAAATAAGATTTTCACCCTTTTATTCTTAAAACAGGAATTCGGTCATCCTTCTCTGAAACAGAGTTTAGTAACAAACACATTTACGTTAATCCCTACTGTATTACCTCCTGTTTTGGACTAAAAGTTCTTCGCTTTGTTTTTGGTTTTATAATGTACTCAAATGTTACTGTGTTTAGTTAAGTTTACCATTAATCACTAGACCACGATATCGTTAGTATATACTCATACATGATTATGGTACATATTGACAGGGTATTTTCTCTGATACATGCCACGTAAAAAATGACAGCTAAAAGTGTGTTTATTATTCCCTTTGAGGTACGCCCTAACCAGCTCGGCCAGTAAGCTTCCTTTGTTTCATTCTGTTTGATAGAATTGTCAAGCGACGGCCACAATAAGTGTACAAGATAAGACCATTCACCACTGGGCTAGGTGAGACCGGTTGTAATCTATTCGGTGATGATAGGATTTCCTTAAAAAATAATAATGATGATGGTAATAATGTTAATAATAAAGATGATAATAATAATAATGTTGATAATGATAAAAATTATGATAATAATGATAATGGTGATAATAATGGTAATAATGATAATGATGATAATAATGATGATGATAATAATAATAATGATAATAATGATATGGTTTAACGTCACAAACTCCCACCTTTCGGGAGGCTAGGACGGTGCCCCTTACAGATGGCTTTTTGGCATGGACTTTAATGAACCATGCCTTTGGTTCAACTTCGCCGGTGGTGGGGTTCGAATCGCCATCCCCTCGACCTTCGCCACAAGTAACGATGCCCTAACCCGCTCTGGAGTAGGTAAGATAGATGTATAAGATGACACGTTCCCGAATGTCTTACTTATTAAGTTAGGTTTTAAGTCTTTAGGTTCTGTGAGTTTCACTGAGATCAATAAGAACATAAGAATGAAGGAGACTGCAAGAGACTATAAGCCCTACGCTAAGCAGTTCCATGTCCATTACCACCACTCATCACATCCATAAAGTTGTCTAACCTTGTTAAAACAACCGATAGTTTCAGCGCTCACTACGTGGTTACTAAGTCTATTCCATTCTTTGACTGCTCTATTGGCAAACCAGTTTTTGCATATTTCCTTCTTAAATCTAAATTTGTCCAATTTAAATCCATTACTGCGAGTCGTGCCCTATTGTCTTAATATGATGACCTTGTTTGCGTCACCCTTGTTAAAACTTTTGATCCACTTGAACACCTCTATTAGATTACCCCGCGCTCTGCGTCTTTCCAAATAGTGTAAGTTAAGGTGTCTAAGCCTACCCTCGTAAGATAAATTTCTGAGCCCGTGTATCATTCGTACTTTGGACAAATGAACTACACGGTGTCACCTTCAAAATGGCTCATGAAGACGATCTGTAACATTGTATATTAACGAGGTTTTTCTTCTTACAATATTCTCTGATGGTGGACAAAATAGATACCACACGATTCCCGAAAAGAGCGAGTTAACTACTTGAATAAACAAAGTATTTCCGTTTACTGAATAGAATTGACTGGCAGCAAACAGGGCGAATATATAATCAAATGAATAGAGATAGAAAATATCCAAGACGATGAAACTCCTGGAGAGTACGAGTTACAAAGCAGAGACGAACGGTCTCAAAGCGAAAGAAGAAAATCCGCTGCTACATCACTTTCTCGGGATCTGTCAAGAGTTCTCCTGGTAAACATATCATATCTAGTGTCACGGGTAATATCAGTGGAGTTACTTCAATACTATCATTTGATATATGTTGTGCATGTGTTCCTTTACAAAGGATTACAAAGGCGGAGCATGCCGACAGGAGACCTTTTGGTTCATAACTAGGTCGGATGCGAAAAATGTATATGATAAAAAAAAAGTCAAAATAGAAATTATGATATAAATGATAATAAATAGAATAAATAATACATAGTTAAATAGTAAATAATAATAAACTGACAAATAGATAATAATAAATGGAAACCAAGCAAATAATAAATAAACAAACAATAAAAAAACAAATAATCAAATAATATAAAATAAATGGCAGTCATTACAGCATCTTGCTTAAATGTTTATCTAAACGAATCTTAAAGCTTCGAACTGAACTACATTGCACTGCCTCTGCAGGAAGTTTATTCCATTCATTAACTACACGGTTGGCGAAGTTGTTTCTACCCACTTCCAAATTAAATCTATTTCCTGACAGTTTGAGAACATTATTTCTTGTCGGATTCTCATTCAGTGTAAGAATTTTGTCACTTTTGATGTTGTCAATCCCCTTTAGAATCTTAGATACCTGTATCAAGTCACCTCTGAGTCTACGCTTTTTTAGGGAAAACAGATTCATATGTTTTAGTCGATTTTCGTATGATTTATTTTTTATATTTGGAATCAGTTTTGTGGCTCGCCGTTGTATTTTTTCCAATCTGTCAATGTCTTTAATGAGATTCGGTGACCATACAGAAACAGCATATTCCAAATGTGGACGAACTAACGATTTTTATAGCTTGTTAATGAGAGATGAGCATTTGAAGTAAAAAAAGATCGCACAATCAGTCCAAGAATCTTATTTGCTTTCTCAGAGGCTGAAATATACTGCTTGGATGATTTGAGGTCGCTACTGATAATTACCCCTAAATCCTTCTCACTATCCATTTTTGTTAACGAATTTCCAAATAACTTGTAATCGTACTTACTGTTATTTTTACCTATGTGCATAACCTTGCATTTTCTTGTATTAAATTCCATTAGCCACTTTTCAGACCATTGCTGTAATTTATCTAAATCTTCTTGAATATCCAATTGATTGAAGTGATCATTTGCGATCCCTCACAATTTTGTATCATCAGCAGATTTGGAGACGATAGATTTTAGTCCGTGGTCTATATCATTTATATATACTGTGAATAGAAGTGGCCCAAGAACAGAACCCTGAGGAACTCCACTCGTAACATTTTTCCATCTAGTTTTTCCATTTAAAACAACTCTCTGTTTTTGATCATTCAATCAATTTCTAGTCCAACTTAATTGGCTGACACTTACTCCGTGTGAAGCTAATTTAGTAAGTAGTCTTTTATGTGGGACGGTGTCAAAAGCTTTTGCAAAGTCTAGACATATTAAATCTATAGTTTCTTTTGTCATAACTCGAGATGATTGTGCTGTAGAATTTGACTCCTTAGCTGATTAAAATTGCTTGGCCTGAACGAGAACAGAATTGAAAAAGCGTTGGTTCATCAACACTGCCCAGCCTGTTCATATATGTGGCAAATCTTCAGCGAGTATATTGTTAAGCACATTTCGATTAATCCTTTCCTTACCTGAAATTTAACTTTTTATTTACTTATTTCATATGTTTATCTATTTTCAATTTGCTTTTTTTTATTTCATTATTTTATTACTTATTTATTTCATTTATTTATTTGATTACGATTATTATTATTATTATTATTATTATCATTATTTATCCGTTTTTATTCTAATATGATATATATACATATATTTATTGCCTCGGCAGCGAAGGGTTATATTTTTTCCCTACTATAATTCTACAATCCTTACCAATTCCTATTCTTAAGTCATGTTACCATGTTTCCACGCTGCCGTGACTGTGTATGGTGCGCCGTGCAATTTCCCCAAAATGTGGGATTTCTTTTACCCAGTAAAAAGGGCCCCATTCTATTTCGGTACCAAATTGTATTTCCTCTGCTTGAGTACGCGAGGCTATTTCAGCGTCAGATTCATACTAATGCTCTTGTATTTCTCAGCAGCCTGAAGACCACATGAACTACTGTTGGTATTCAAAAAGAAAAGAAAAATATTGCCGAAAAAAAAAAAATCCATGCCTGCACTCCTTTGTCTTTCTCATCGTTCTTAACTCTCTCTCTCTCTCTCTCTCTCTCTCTCTCTCTCTCTCTCTCTCTCTCTCTCTCTCTCCACACACACACACACGACTCGATAGCTCAGTTAGTAGAGTTCCTGGCCGCCATTACGGTGATCCGGGTTCGAATCCCGCCCAGGGCTGAAATAATTTCAATATCGCTGAGCCGCAAGTCGTTACTACGACTCTCGTGGGCGGGGAGTGTGTGAGCGTGTAAGGTCACAACATTACCCATAGATCGGTCATATGAGCTCTGAGCTCTCTTCCGGGAGGGAAATAGCTGTCGATCACGAGTCCAATACGTAACCCAAGACCATGGTGAATCACACACACACACACTTATTCTCGCTCACTCGCACTCACACTCTCTCATTTTCTTTCTCACTCCCTCTCTCCCTCCTCTCTCTCTCTCTCTCTCTCTCTCTCTCTCTCTCTCTCTCTCTCTCTCTCTCTCTCTCTCTCTCTCTGTCTCTCTCTCGCTCTCTCTCTCTCTCTCTCTCTCTCTCTCTCTCTCTCTCTCTCTCTCTCTCTCTCTCTCTCTCTCTCTCTCTCTCTCTCTCTCTCTCTCTCTCTCTCTCTCGCTCCTTTCTTCCTTCCCTCCCTCTCTCCCTCCTCTCTCTCTCTGTCTCTCTCTCTCTCTCTCTCTCTCTCTCTCTCTCTCTCTCTCTCTCTCTCTCTCTCTCTCTCTCTCTCTCTCTCTCTCTCGCTCCTTTCTTCCTTCCCTCCCTCCCTCGTCTCCATCTTATACCCTTTTCCCTTTCCTTGCTGCAGATCCCCTTTTCCCTTTTCTTTCCTGCATGTTTTAAGCATTTTTGGGGCGTCTAGTGACATCCCTGTGGAACAATTCACTCAGCAATCTTTTATAATTGTAAAAGAAGAAGAAGAAAAGAAACTACTTTCGCTCTGCCCCCCTCTTGAAATTCAGCGCAATATTGGCCCCACGCATAGAGTCCCTCTTCATTGCTGACAAGAAGCTAAATATTCGTTCCTTTCCTTCCTCGTAACGTTTCGTCATCGTATCTTTTCTGGAGCGTAATTCAACTCACTGTTTCTCTATAGTCTTCTTTCCTTTCTTCCTCCTCCTTCTTCCATTCTCTTCTTTCTCTACAATTATTAATCTTATTTTTTCACTTGCACGGAAGTTCATCTCATCTCACTTTTCCTTCTCCTCTTCCTCTTCCTCTTCCTCCCCCTCCTCCTCTTTCTCCCCTTCCTCCCCCTCCTCTTCGTCTCACCATCCTCTCCTCCTTCTCCTCCTCCTCGTCTCATCTTCCTTTCCTTCTCCTCCTCCTCCTCCTTCTCTTCCTCCCCTTCCTCCCCTTCTTCCTCTTTCTCCCCTTCCTCCTCATCATCTTCTTCCCCCTCCTCATCGTCTCACCTTCCTCTCCTCCTTCTCCTCCTCCTCTTCCTTCCCTCCTCCTCGTCTCACCTTCCTTTCCTTCTCCTCCTCTTCCTCCTCCTTTCCTTCCCCCTCCTCCTCCTCCTCTTCCTCTTCCTCTTCCTCTTCCTCTTCCTCCTCTCGAGACCTGCATAAGTTTCCACTGCCTGTACGACTCCTCAGAACTCCTGAGTCCTCTCTTTCCTCTCTGAACAACACTGTGGAAACATGCCCACAAGTAACATTTCTGCCCATAATGAGGGAGGATGCTCATATTTCTTCTCTTTCTCCCTCACCCTTCCAAGCTCCCCTTCTTCCCCTCCACTCCAAACTCTTCTTTTCACTCTTGTCCTGTCCTCACCCAACTCTTTCTCCTTCCTCTGTCTCCTCTTGAAAACCTTTTCTCAATCATCTAAGTATTCTTCCTTTGTCTAAAAAGTTTTACTCGTTCTTATGCATTCCCATTCTTCCAATCTCCATTCTCTCCTCCCCAACAGCCGACAGCGCCCCATGTGTTTTGTCTCAGCGTAGGATGAAATAGTCGCCTTCGTTCTGTGCCCCATCTAATATCGCGCCGAACGTTTCAGACGCTCTAGTTGAGAGTCATAAAAACCCATGACGTCATGTCGCTGGTGAAAAAGGGGGTGTAGTGCTGCAGTATGGCGGTGTCGCATAAAACCCATATCCGCTGTCTCTTATTCTTCGGCGCTTTCTCTAGACCAATAAGCAAAGTGAAGCAGCCGGGAACTAGTATGACAAAAGGATTGTATATTTCATGCAAGACGGAGGGGAAGAAGGAGAGTGGATAAGTGCGTGTGTGTTTGTGTGTGTGTGTCTATGTATGTGTGTGTCTATGTGTGTGTGTGTGTGTGTATGCGTTTGTGTGCGCGTGAGAGTGTGAACGTATACGTGTATGTGTGTTCGTGGGTGGCACAGACTTGGGCGTATGAGCGCACACACACACACACACACACACACACACACACACACACACACACACACACACACACACACACACACACACGTTACACGACTCGATGGCACAGTGGTTAGTTTCCGGCTGTCACTACGGCGCTCCGGGTTCGAATCCCGCCCAGGGCTGAAATAATCTTAGTATCGCTGCGCTGCAAGTCGTTACTCCAACTCGAGGGCGGGGAGTTGAATGTATGTACGTGCAAGGTGGCAGCATTACCCGCAGATCGGTCATATATGAGCTCTGAGCTCTCTTCCGGGAGGGAAATACGTGTCGATCATGAGTACAACACATGATCCAAGACCATGGTGGGGAATCACACACACAACCCACACTGGGCCGTGAACTAAGTCGTTTCGTTTTGTAGGGTCGAGATAGCGTGATTGGTAAGGTCTTTGTCTTATAAGACGTAGGCCGCCTAGGCAAGGGTTCGAATCCCAGCAGATGAGTTTATTTCCATATATGTATATATATGTATATATATATATGTGTATATATATATATATATACATATATATATATATATATATATATATATATATATATATATATGAATAATACAAAAATAATTATAAATACAATGTGTTTCCCTATGAACAAAACCGTCTCCTGCTTTTTTACCTAAAGACTATAAATGTTAACCTGAAAATTGTGTTGAGGGCAATGGAGAAATGCCATTTTCACGTAGCACAAAAAGCTGGAAGCCGGCTTTACATAAACGAAGTGCCATGACGTCAAAAGACATGACGCCAACAAGTTGCTGACGCAATAATCTGAGTGATTGAAGAACTACGCAAGGTATTACCTGGAAAGTACGCAGATGATGACGTCACGTTCGAGTTAATGAGGAGTTGAAGTGTGATGCCATGCCACAAATGCAGGAATATTTGCTTATTTTATTTTGTTTATTTAATTTTATATTACTTTATTTTATTTTGTTTTTTAGAACTTCTCTCTTTCTCGCCCTCTATCACACACACACACACACACACACACACACACACACACACACACACACACACACACACACACACACACACACACACACACACACACACAAACACGAACACATGTTCGTATCATATCTATTCCTATAGGAAAGAATCTGTAGGGAATCCAGAGAGTATAAAAGCTTTTTGCTCCATATTCTGTTAAAAAAAATATACATTAGGTTACTGAGGAAGATGTTAAAGAAAATGGTAGATATAAAAGTCAACGAGAAACAGGCATGATTGAGCAAAGGAACAAGTGTAAAGTCATTGTTCATCTTCCTATATACAAATAGAAAATATGTGTGTCTATAGAGAGACGTTTTTATGGCATTTTTGGGTGTTAAGGGCATGAGAGGGCGTATTTGGGAGAAATGTAAATACTGTAGATCTACAAGAAAATATCATACTACTTTAGTGGTTGAAAAGAATGTACGAGTTGGATGAAGTATGTGTGAGGATATGTAAAGAGGAAATGGAACGGTATTGAGACGGGTACGTGATGTCGCTGTAATTGCTTACGGATTGATTGTTCGTTGAGTTTGTTATTAAATAAAGGTGATTGTGAGAAAGCTTTTGTCGATGAGGAGTAAGCTCATTTTTTTTAATTATGTAATGGTGACCGAAGGCAGAACGAGTCGCAAGAAGTAACTCAAATATATGAGAGAGAAAAAATTGACTAAAGATATGTATCAGGGATAAGAAGTATCAAAGGAAATCTAAGAATATAACTACAAGAAAATCGAAACAAAAACGAACTACTTATTAATGTAAAGACAAATATGATTGATGAAATCATCTAAGAATGGAACTACAAGAAAATCGAAAACATAAATACTTTTTAGTATAAAGATAAATTATCAAGAAAGTTATAAATGTAGTATAAAAAATTAAGATAAGGGTTATGCACTTCAAGTTAGGAAGAAAGAATTAAATTTGAACAAAAGATGGAATAGTAGAGGAAAGAATGAGAACGACAACAGATGCCCGACGAACATTTGGCAAAGTGGTCATCTCCCCCGACGAATATTTGGCAAAGTGGTCATTTCCCCTGACGAACATATGACCAGACATTTGGCCGATAGATTTAATATCACCAAAGGACATCTCGTCCAACGATCATTTTATCGTACGGAAATATCGCCAAACGGATATCTGACTGATTGGATAATTGGATGAAAATTAAATGACCGAATTGAGAGCTTGCATATTTCTTGTGTTTTAATGCATACGAAGAATATACACGTAAAAGATAGAATATTTTCATATAATTTTTCCGTCTAGTTTCAAAACTCGAAAAAATATTTGTCGGATTGGGAAATGATACTTCAACCGGAAACAACAGGAATGATACTTAGGGAACTGAAGAAGTATCAGACATTATACAAGATAGGTCTCTTATCACGAACTATGAAAAAAAAAAACCAAAATATATTTCTTGAGTAATTCTCCGCAACATTAAAGCCTTTAAGAACGTTTACTTTCACGTTCACATCATATCAAGCAAATGTGTAAATGGAAATAAACTCCTACTGGGATTCGAACCCTCGCCTGAGCGGCTTGCTTCGTAGAAGGCGAAGACCGTACCGTCACGTCACCACGATCCTCCAAATGTGTATATCAACAAAACGCTTGAGACTATCACCACAAGATCTCAGATTCGAAGTTCGATCCTGTCTTGGTCATATTGTTTTCTAAAGAGGTAGAACGACTTGCTACCTCTCATGGCCTCATGAGTGTGATCTGGTTTGAATTTGGTGAACGCAATCTACTCCCAGCTCACCGCATCCTCCCTTATTATGGACGGAAATATCACTTGTGGCCATGTTTTCACAGTGTTGTTCAGAGCGCCAGGGTCTAAGAGAGGAAAGAGAGGACTCAGGAGTTACGAGGAGTCGTAGAGGCAGTGGAAACTTATGGAGGTCTCGCGAGGAGGAGAAGGAGAAGGAGAAGGAGGAAAGGAAGGTGAGACGAGAGGAATTTCAGAGACTAAGGTAGTTTAGGTGCGGCGAGGATAACTGTCAAGTCAGTAGACAACACAGCAATATAAAAATGGAATACACACACACACACACACACACACACACACACACACACACACACACACACACACACACACACACACACACACACACACACACACGAACATATATATATATATATATATATATATATATATATATATATATATATATATATATATATATAATGATGGGGATCCAAAATAGAAAGTAAATTAAAAAATTCCAATTACCATGAACTGTATCACAATTCAATGTAACAAATATAATACATCTAAGTGCTTGAAACTTTCCCCCATCACCTGTCATATACAAACAATGCAATATTCCACTTCAGAATCACAGGATATAGTCCGTGGGCCGCATCATCTAATTACTCAGGACGTCTTGGCCTCAGGAGAAGTGACGTCATCCCTACCGTGAGCAGGAGCAGCTGTATGGAATGGAGTGGGAGAAGGAGCCAGCTGTCCTGAGGGCGGCCCGCATTCCTCGTGTTAGTATTGAAGCTTCTGAATGGTCTGACTCCCATTCTCTACTCCATCCCACACCTCTGTCTGCCTGTCTGTCCGTCCCTCTCTCTCTCTCTCTCTCTCTCTCTCTCTCTCTCTCTCTCTCTCTCTCTCTCTCTCTCTCTCTCTCTCTCTCTCCTCTCTCTCTCTCTCTCCCTTTCTCTCTCTCTCTCTCTTTCTGTTTATGTGTCCGTGTGACTGTTTGTGGGTGTGGGTGTGTGTGTGTGTGTATGTATGTGTGCGTGTGTGTTTGTGTGTACGTGTATATATATAATATATATATATATATATATATATATATATATATATATATAAAGTGTTTGTGTGTGTGCGTGTGCGCGTGTGTGGCTGGGTGCTTGTGTTGGTCTGTGTGTGTGTATGTGTGTGTGAGTGTGTCTGTGTATTTAACTAATTGTATTTACCTAACTGTATATAGTGCACAGGAAGGGAGCAACGTTCATGAAATGCTGTACCTTCCTCTACTGTTGATCGCACCCAGCTTCAAATTCATGGATGGTTCCAAGTTGAATTATGCCCTTATTTTCCAGTGATCATACCTATATTTGAATTCATGCATTGTTCCAGCTTTGGCTACATCACACTCAAAATTATTCGAGGTAACCATGCATATATGTGGAAACTGTATTCTTCCACATCCTTTTGACACTCAGTGTTTCTCGGTTAGTTTTCATACCTTAAATCTATCTAATCTACAATCAAGAGATCTCATCTTTCACTGTAGTTTATCTCCATTAGCGACCTTAGCACTGTTATCATAACACTTTATTTTCTCTTCGATCTTTCAACGTATGGGAATCAGTTTGCTTGATAATCTTTTGTATTCTATCTTGCTAATACCTTTCACTGGGGACTACACAACTGGCTCGTGTGTGTGTATGTGTGTTTGTGTGTGTGTGTGTGTATGGGAGCATTCGTGTTTGTGTGTATGTGTGTGTGTGTGTGTGTGTATACACGTGTGCGCGCGTGTGGGTGTGGACGTGTGCATTTGTATATCAATAGACAAATTAAACTGCCCACATTCACTTGTCACTTTACTAATTGAACTTCCAGTAAGAGCTACGCCTTTATTTATCTTTTATTTCATTTAATTTGTTTAGTTAATTGTTATTTTTCAATACATTTTCGACTAATTTTACCCTATGTTATTTTAATTTATCTTATATTTTATTTTACTTTACTTTTTTATCTATTTTCTTTTCGCCAGGAAGGTAGTATCAGACATCAATTATTTATATATTATTTTAATAACCCGTTTACGCAGGTTTGATGTTAATAGTAATTTCCACCTCACGATTCCATTCACGTGAATGAAAACCCTGCCGCCAGCGAGGCTCATAGGTCCTTGCATTGGGCCTGGACCAATGGGTAAACTTCGGAGGTTGTGTAGGTGTGAAGTGGGCGGGAGGAATTTCGCTTATCAAATTCTAGCCTAGTTTACGCTTATTAAACGCGATATCCAACACCACACATGCATGCATGCATGCATACACTGCATTACTCCACCAATTCTCAAAAGGGCGATGCAACATTCGCCACAGTTTAGGTCCCTGAAAGTGATACCGTACTTTATTCGAGGGTCACACTTCAAAGACTTTCGTCAGTGCGTCCCAATTTTCTTGCTATCTGTGTGTGTGTGTGTGTGTGTGTGTGTGTGTGTGTGTGTGTGTGTGTGTGTATGAGCGTGTGCATGTATGTGTGTGTGTGTGTGTGCGTCCTTGTGTGTATGTGTCTGTTTCACTCGCTCTGTCTCCCTGCATTATATATATATATATATATATGTATATATATATATATATATATATATATATATATACACATGCATTTACACAGAATGGTTCCCAGTGATCAATAAATATCTTTTTTCAACCACAAATCACTTTTAATTCCATGCCATCGCAGTCGAGACTGAAGAATCGCTCGATGGAGGGATTCGTTGGAAATTGAAACGTGGACAAGCCGAGGATTCGAACCCAGCTAACCCGTAACAAATTTACAGTGACTTAAACCAATGCGCTATCAAGAGAGATTGATAGCGCATTGGTTTAAGTCACTGTAACTTTGTTACGGGTTAGCTGGGTTCGAATCCTCGGCTCATCCACGTTTCAATTTCCAACGAATGCCTCCATCGAGCGATTCTTCAGTCACCACTGCGATGGCATGGAATTAAAAGTGATTTGTGGTTGGAAAAAAAAAAGAAAAAAAAAAAGAAAAAAAAAAATATATATATATATATATATATATATATATATATATATATATATATATATATATATATATAGATATATATATATCACAAAAGAAACTCAGTTGGAGACCACAGATAATAGTCGAAATATACAGTTTTCCTGTACTTCCGATATTATTTCTCCAATAGTGGGTTTATAGTGAACATATATATAATATGTATATATATGATATATTATAGATATATATATACAACATATATTCATGGAAAGGGTGCCCCTACACGAAGTTTTGACGAGGATAGAAACGCTGGTAAACCGCAAACCATAACTGACGTGTGGCCTTTGAAATGAAGTATTTTAACCGTACTTTTACGGTCACCCTAAGTAGCTCCAGTAGCCGTTTAAACCGCGCGGTTCTTCGCTGTATCTGCTTCACGAGGCGTGAAATCTGTTATGAGCCCTTTCCTTTGGGTCCGTAATATATGGAACCCACAGGTGTTGCAAGCCCCCTTCGCCCCAGTGGGTGAGTTAACGTTATTAAGGTTTAAGACTAACGTTATTAAGGTTTAAGACTATCTCGATTAACCGCTTAATAAGGTTTAAGACTATCTCGATTAACCGCTTATTAAGGTTTAAGACTATCTCGATTAACCGCTTTGCTCTTGTAATATTCGCACCACAATCCCATGCAGTGGGAAGTGAGAAACCCTTTGGTAAGACAAAGCCCTGTCAGTTGCAGTAATTTTTTTTAAGGGTGACGTGTCTCCTCTCTGCCTGGGACATGCCATTGGGACACAATGGTTAAAATGTGCTGTGAATCCACTCGTAGAAATAACGTGATATTTAACGTTCCCAACACTCTTTCAATGGGTTCCCCACAACCAAGGCTCTCCCTCTACTAAGTATGAAGACCTTCACTGTGGTGGTCCCCTTTACAATTCTAATTCCTTACGAAACTAGGTTTCTTTATGTTGCTGAGGGAGCATTACTCGAGCCAAAGAGGTAAGATAACCTCGGTTATTATTTCGAGATTCCAGATGATTTTATTTAGTTGAGAGAAAGACGTCATTATTCCTTCATTGCCGGTAATCAAAACAATTCCCGTCATTTGTTACAAAGGCTGATATCAACTGAATAGAATTAAGGAGCTTTATTATAGAACCCAAATCTAACAAATTATTATAAAAGGGTCATTCGTGATGTATATTAAATCCTTAAACTGGTAAGTACCCATTACCTGAATAAAATCGACCGGAAAATTCCCCCAAAGTAAATATATACAACGTTACCAAAGTAGAGGAGTTTTTCATATATATCTCTATACGAAAACCAGTATATATACTACAAAGAAATGTCGTAACACATTCGTAAAATTCAACAAGAACCCACTGTGTTGGATAAGAAGAAATGATACTTGTGCTTCTAAAATACCCGATTTCAGTAAAGCTCAGTTCATAGAACTACGTCAAGAGCTTCAGCTTACAGATTGGGAGGAAAAATTAAACGAAAGGCCTGTAGATCAGATGTGGGAAATATTTCAAAATACGCTCACTAAGATGATTCAAACTTACATTCCTTTTAAGGACAGACGTCCCCCAAATCAGGCTCGCCCAAAGTGGCTCGACAAAGAAACTGAAAAAAGTATTGCTAAAAAGAGACAGGCTTATAAGAAATATAAGTGCTCGGGTGCATCTAATGACTATGAAAGTTTTGTATCAATACAGAGAGATTTAAAAAAGACAATAAGAAAAAGAAAACGACAATACGAAATGAACATCGCTGAGAAATCCAAAGAGAATCCCAAAGAATTCTTTAGTTACATTAGAGATAAAAAGGTTGTTAGGAATCACATTGGTCCACTATTATCTGCTGACGGTCAACTTGAATATTCAAATGAAGGAATGTGTAATCTCTTAAACAATTATTTTAGCTCGGTATTCGTAAACGAAACACCTCAAAGTGAATTCCAAACTGAAACCTGTGAAAAGTCTGGGGTAAACTTACTCACTACGGTAAATATAACAAAAGAAACAATTAAAAGGTGTATAGACAAACTCAAAGTTAATAAAACACCAGGGCCTGACGGTTGGCATCCAAGAATCTTAAAGGAAATGAAAAATGAGATTGTTGTTCCATTAGAAATTATTTTCAAGAAATCCATCATATCCGGAGATGTCCCAAGAGAATGGAAGCTAGCTAACGTTACTCCCATATTCAAAAAAGGTGACAAAAAGAAACCAAATAACTATAGGCCTATTAGTTTGACTTCGATCGTAGGAAAAATAATGGAAACTATCATCAGAGATACTATCGAATATCATTTAGAAAGTAACCGTTTGATAAATGATAGCCAACATGGTTTCAGACGGAAACGTTCTTGCGTGACTAACTTACTCGAATTCTACAACACAGTTGTCTCGAATTATGACAAAAGAAACAATATAGATTTAATATATCTAGACTTTGCAAAAGCTTTTGATACCGTCCCACACGAAAGACTACTTACTAAATTAGCTTTGCATGGAATAAGTGGTAGCCTATTAGGTTGGACTAGTAATTGGTTGAAGGTCGAAAACAGAGAGTTGTTTTAAATGGAAAAACTTCTGGATGGAAAAGTGTTGCAAGTGGAGTTCCTCAGGGTTCCGTTCTTGGGCCACTTCTATTCATAGTATATATAAATGATATAGACCATGGACTAAAATCTACTGTTTCCAAATTTGCTGATGATACAAAACTGTGCGGAGTGGCAAATGATCACTCAAACCAATTAGATATTCAAGAAGATTTAGATCAATTACAGCAATGGTCTGAAAAGTGGCTAATGAAATTTAACACAAGTAAATGCAAGGTAATGCACATAGGTAAAAATAACAGCAAGTACGATTACAAGTTATTTGGAAATTCGTTAACAAAAGTGGATAGTGAAAAAGATCTCGGCGTAATTATCAGTAACGACCTCAAATCATCCAAGCAGTGTATTTCAGCCTCTGAGAAAGCAAATAAGATTCTGGGATTGATTGCGCGATCTTTTGATTTCAAAAGTCCATCACTCATTAACAAGCTATATAAATCGTTAGTTCGTCCACACTTGGAATATGCTGTTTCCGTATGGTCACCGAATCTCATTAAAGACATTGACAGACTGGAAAAAGTACAACGGCGAGCCACAAAACTGATTCCAAATATCAAAAATAAATCATACGAAAATCGACTTAAGCACATGAATCTGTTTTCCCTAAAAAAGCGTAGACTCAGAGGTGACTTGATACAGGTTTTTAAGATTTTAAAGGGAATTGACAACATCAAAAGTGACCAAACTTTCACATTGAATAAGAATCAGACAAGAAACAATGGTCTCAAACTGTCCGGAAATAGATTCAATTTGGAAGTAGGTAGAAACAACTTTGCCAACCGTGTAGTTAATGAATGGAATAAACTTCCTGCACAGGTAGTGCAATGTAGTTCAGTTCGAAGCTTTAAGAATCATTTAGATAAATACCTAAGTAAGATGCTGTAATTATTATAATTTATGTTATATTATTTGTTTTTGTTGTGTTATAATTTGTCTGTCTGATTTTCATTTATTATTAGTTATATGTCAATTTATTATCATTTACTATTTACCTGTTTGTTTGTTATTCAACTATACCAATGCATCTATTTATGTATTTTAATTGTTATTTACATTGTTATAGTTATAATTTATTATAAATGATTTTTTTTTTTTTTTTTTTTTTTTTTTTTTTTTTTTTTTTTTTTTTTTTTTTTTTTTTTTTTTTTTTTTTTTTTTTTTTGCATCCGACCTAGATATGGATCAAAAGGTCTCCTGTCGGCATGCTTTGCCTTTGTAATATATGATAGCCATATATTTCGATCACGGACTGTGATCCTCTTCAGTGATATTCCACTGAAGAGGATCACAGTCCGTGATCGAAATATATGGATATCATCTATTTAATTTCTTCTTATCCAACACAGTGGGTTCTTGTTCAACAGTATATATACATTTACAATGTTTTCTGATGTAGTGGATAGAGTCTAAGGTTCCAGCGTCGTTATACTTTGTTCATGTTATGCTCACGGCGTGAAAGGTTTCAATAACATTGCTAGTCTTTCCTGTCTTCTCTGGGAAGGGACATGGGAGAGTGGTTAAGGTGACAGTATTACCCATTGATCAGGTTATATGAGGTCAGGTCTCTCGTCAGGATGGACAATACCTATTCATCAAATACAGTATCTAGTACGTGACCCAAGACCAAGGTAGATATCACAAACACACACACTCACATACGCACACAGACATACACACCCACGCTCGCGCGCGTACACACACACACACACACACACACACACACACACACACACACACACACACACACACACACACACACACACACACACACACACACACACACACACACGACTCAGTAGCGCAGTGGTAAAGTTCCCTGCCGCCACCGCGGCGGTCTGGGCTCGAATCCCGCCCAAGGCTGAAATAATTTCAGTATTGGTGCGCTGCGAGTCGCTATTCCAACTCTGTGGCCGGGGAGTTGGGGGTGTGCGTGCGTATAAGATCACAGCGTTACCCATAGATCGGTCATATATGATCTCTGAGCTCTCTTCCGGGAGGGAAATATCCATCGATCACGAGTCCAACGCTTGATCCAAGACCATGGTGAATCAAACACGCGCGTGCACACGCACACAGATACATACATGCACACAAACACACAAACCTCCATCATACAATTCTTCCGATGCCATCATCTTCTTTGCCCGTCTCTGCTTAACTATACTTTTCCTTTGGTAGTGAGTCTAATACACGTATCATCTTCCTTTCTGATTATCAACCTGTCATAATGTCTTCCACGTCTGATAGACTCTTGTCAACCCTTTTTACTTATCTTGGTGTTGCCCCGTCATCAGGGTTGTGTCAAAGATGCTGTTTTTACAACCTCCAGTTATATTATCCTTTCTACATCTGGTTCAGTATCAAACGTGATACGAATAATTTACTTGAGTTTACTTCGATTCTTGTGCGGTTGCAACACTCGAGAAAATCCTCTTCGGGTTGTGTGTCGTCAGAGAAAAGAGCTTTCTGGTTGCCATGGTAACCGGCTATAACCTCTGCTCTATACCGCCAGAAGCCTCAGCTATAACGCGGCTTTCACATCTACCTCCTACGTCATCAGTGCTACATCCTGTGCCCACGCTAGTATCGTCTTCGCCGTGATTGTTATTATGAGCATCAAACACAATACTATTGTCAATATTGTGTCGCCACAACCAATATTTTTATGAAAATCTCCCACCTCCCTCATCATCATCAGTATCATTATCGGCATAATCAGGAGTAGCATTATCTCACGTCATTGATACATGATCATATTTCTTCACTATAAAAACCGTCACCAGATATGCAACAATGGTGACCACCATTTCTGTATTTATACAATGTCCAGAACGCGAAATTGAAATGTGGTACCGCCCAGGAACTTCATATATGTGTAACTCGAGCATACAAATATATGAGAAAAAATGCGCTCAACCAATAGCTCTCTTGATAGCCTAGTTGGTAAGTCACTGAGTATGCCGGGTTCGATATGGGCAGTACCACATTTCAATTTCAGCATGCTGGCCTTTGATGGTTTAGAATTAAAGTGCATTGTGGTTGTTAAAATGTATGTCAAATCACTGGGACCCATTCAGTTTTGTACAAATACTTATCCACGTTCGTATACTTCCAATTGTACTATCATAGTGGAGATGGGTTGAACGCAAAATTTCATATATGTGTATATATATATATATATATATATATATATATATATATATATATACATATGTACATTATATATATATATATATATATATATATATATATATATATGTGTATATATATATATATATATATATATATATAATATATAATATACTTTTAGTTCTGTGTATATAAGTAGTGTATGTAGTCGTTTTTGTTATGTGGGTCGAAGAAATGAAAACATCATTATCACCACGGCAGATATATATAATATATATACAAATACATATATAATACATATGTACATTATACAAACATATATGTATGTGTATATATGTAACAATATAAATAAGTCTCGTAGAGTCAACACCGATTTTATATATATATCACGCACCAGCAAAGAGAAACATATATATATATAGATATATATCCGTAAAACAAAACGATATGGCATTCCCAAATATATATATATAATCCCCATGAGACCAATCTTCATATATATAGGCAGTGCCCCCCCCCCATATATTAGCTAAGATACTAAAACCCCTATATATATATATATACTATAATACATGTACATATATATGTCCATATATATATATATATATCCAGGGTTCCCCGGAACCCTAATAAAAGGTATATATATATATAACAAGTGAGATATAATGCACTTTTGATTTTTTATTGAATTCCATACACGTATATAATTATATACGCATAAGAATATATATGTATATACCTATTATACATATGAAAATAAAATACATGTATATATATATATATACATATATATATACATATATATATATATATATATATATATTCATATGTATATATACATGTATATATATATATATATATATATATATATATATATATATATATGTGTACATGTCACTCTGTTCTCTATACTATTGTATTTGTAGCTGTACTGTTGTTGTGATACTATTGTGGTTGAAAATATCTTAAATAGACGAAAACGTGCTGTACAGTATATCCGATCTATATATATATATATACATATATTTATTCAAGCAAATATATATTTATTCAGCGTGTTTGTATATATGTGATTACTGTTGCATATATATATAATATATATATATAATATATATATATATATATAAATATATATATATGTATGTGTGCGTGCCACGCGTTAAAGTTTGTGTGTGTGTGTATTACGACATCCTCAGAGTACAAGAAAGAAATATATATTAGAACAATATATATATATATATAAAACTGGAGAGGTTATATCACATAAAACCTTCGGACATTATACATACATACACATGTATATTACACATGGAAATGTTAATGGTAATAATAATAAATATGTATATATATAAGAAAGGTAATAGTATATAAAAACAAAAATATTCAAAAGAGCAAAATATATGGCCGATATATACAAATGTCCTATGCCTGTTCACATGATTTTGCTCTTTTACAATTTTTGTTTTTGTTATTGTGTTAAACCTTACCTTTCTTAACACATGTACTTTTATTATTATTACTATTAACATTTCCCCTGAAGATGTGAATGTATGTACACGAAAGTGCTTGGGACTATAACCTCTCCCAGTTTCATACTTCCGATTATTGTGCTCTATTTTTTTCTTTCTTGTATATATATATAATAGACGAAAACGTATATTCTGACTTTAATTTCCCTGTGGTTATATAATATATTTTTCGTCACGCTTTTATTATATTATATTTTATACATATGTATATATATATAATATGTATATATACACATACATATACTGACAGGTAGGTAGATAAAGAGACAGGTACATATATACTTGTAGTCAGTGGTACAAAGAAAGAGAAAGGGAGAAAGTGTGAGTGTGAGAGGGAATTGGAAGGAACGGTTGAGAGCAGAAGGAAAAGAGAATATACAGTACATGACCAACCCTGTGATCTTATCCGGCGATGACGGTGATGGTCCTCGTCCTCCTCCTCCTCCTCCTCCTCGTTCTCCTCTTCCTCCTCCTCCTCCTCCTCCTCCTCCTCCTCCTCGTTCTCCTCTTCCTCCTCCTCCTCCTCCTGATGTCCTTCAGCATGAGGGGTGGCGTCACGGCCTTCATTCTCTGGGGGTCCCGATCTCCCCATGAATGAACTTGTGAATGAACGCCGTGCGTGTGAATGGCGGATCATGAATGAAACGTAGTCGTGGGCGGGGACGCCGTGAATGGGTAGAGTGAATAGAGGACATGAAGGAGCCGAGTAGATCTTACAGGAAGGGTTGAACGGAGTGGAGGATGGGGAGAGGGAGGAGGAGGAGGAGATAGAGGGCGAAGGAAAGGAGAGGCACATACGATCAATTGTTTCTAAAAGTAGATTTAAAAAATCAGTTTAATGTTATCTTTCAGACACTGTTTTTTTCTGAGGAAAATAGTTTATATGTTTAACCTAAACCTTTTATGCTAGTCATTATTCTAAGTCATTTTTTTTTCTAGTCAGTACAGTTATATTTTTCATGTTAGTCAATTTTGACGTCTTTTTTTCTAGTCAACCTAGCTTGTATTATGACAATCTTTTCCTAGTTATAATATGTCATGTTGTATGAGGACCACAGTGGAAATAAGTCTTTTGACTTTCTGTGCCATCCTCGGATGTACAATCGTATTTACTATGTATAATATCAATCTTACATGTACTGTATTTTATTGTATATACGATTGAATCCGAATAAAATCAAATAAAATCAAAGAGGAAGGGTTTTTGTCACAACAGTAATGTAGAACACGAAAGCTTTGACAAATTCTGGAAATTCATGGGCTACCTCAAGTTAGGTTTGCCTCATTAGATGTCTTCTTCAACTTCTAATTCATCCTTGTTCAAGTCACACTCACGGGTCCACATACACACCGACATACCCTCACGCAAACACACACACACATACACATATGCACATAATCACGCACACATACATACACTAATACATTATACACATTTATACGCATAGTCAGACAACATAAGAACATATACGTACGTACGCATTTGAATGAGCACATACACAGCCAGAGAGAAAGAGTGGGTGGGGGGGAGAAAACGAGAGGTAGAGCATGAATGAGAATCATTGAGAAAGATAAAAGGGACCGAGAGAGCCAACAATAAAACAAGAGAGGAAGAGACAGAGAGAGAATGATAATGTGTATATGCAAAAGCACATACCACTTTATGTTTCGTCCCATTAAGTCGTCTGGTTTTACTTTGATGACGTCCTTCTTCTCATTGAACCCACTTGCCGGCCGGCAGGCGCTAAGGCCAAGTCGCCTGTAACACGTATTTTTAGTCTCCAACCATTGTCATCCGTATGGACTTTTATCGCCGTTCCTCTACTGGTCAATATCAGGCTGAACGCACTTGATCTGCCTACACCCTCGATGCTCTTTGCTGAATATCCGGAAAAGATGACTCCCTTTGTCTGGTTTACAAATGCGAGTGAAAATAAAGAAATACTTTTGTTCTATCCCTTCCCGTGGCTGGAAAACAAGTAAGAAGAGGAACTGCTGGCGATGACGTCATGTCGTCGGAAACCGTTACATACCGACGTTGGCTGAGATATTCAGAAGATAACCACAAAGAGCACGATCAGCAAGGTTTTAAGTGATCTATTTTTTCTTTTTATGTATAAAAAGAACGATTAAGGACGAAAAAATGTAGCAAAAAGCCGGCATATCACTGCTCTGCGATGAGCAATGAGAACAAACTAACCAACCCACCCGTTGGAATTCCAAGAATTTGTTGAGTTGATTGATATTGTTGTTCTGGTAGCGTGTGAAAGTAGTTACTTTTTTGCGCTTAGATAGAGTCTAGATATCAAGACTTTTTGGTGAAATATTGTTCTGTAATTGAGTTTAGAAATGAGACGAATAAAAGTCTGTAACTACCTAGAACAAAATCGAGAGCATTTACTAGTAAATTGAAGATGTATTATTCAGATTGAGCTTTTGAAAAAGTCGACTATATCTGTTTTAAGGAATTTAACTTGTAGAACTCCGACAAATATTATGAAAAAGCATAACAATTTCATGATAATAGTAGGTAACAAAAAGGGAAGTTTCCTCCCTGTCATTAATAAAAAAAAAGTCCCTATGATGTGGATGCATGTACGTACACACGCGCACACATACACACACATACACATATACACACACACGGGTGCACGCACACTCGTACATTCAAGTACACGCGCGCGCGCACACACACACACACACACACACACACACACACACACACACACACACACACACACACACACACACACACACACACACACACACACACACACACACAGAGCGTTGAAGTCGAAGAATTGAAAGAGAAACATGGATATTGTTTATTAACCCGATATGAATTGTCTTCATATATCAATTTTTGTTTGCAGTTGATTTTATAAGAAGAGGGGAAACATTTTCTCTTGTGATCAATGGGGGTTGATAATTTTCAGTTCATTTGCGGAAGCATTGGAGGCTCGTCCAAGTATATTTATTCACCTATTTTCTGGCCAGAGTCTTAGTAATCTATTCAGCTAGGTAAGTCCATGATCCTTAATACAGGTGTACGAATATTAAGGGGTCTGACAGAGACAAATATTTCGCGACTTGTATTTCCAAAAACATTGTCGTTTGTGTCGAGTTTTGGATAATTTCGTAACGAAGATTTTTCCTACGCTAACACCTACACTTAAGTTCATGACCTTTTCAACCCGATGGTACAGCATATGATTTGGTGGACCCTCAAAAGCCCAATGGATTGATCACTGGTCTCTGAGGAGAATTTAAGGAAAAGATCTATAAATCATAAGAACATAAGAATGAAGGAGACTGCAAGAGACCATAAGGCCTACACTAGGCAGCTCCGTGATAATAATTTTTAATGAACTCGACATCATTAAAAAAGAAAGACTGATTGCTGTGAAAGGTTCTTTACTAGAGAAAGAAAGCTCCCAAAGTGAATAGAATTATTTTCTGAAATCTAGGAAAGGACAAAGGGTGATTATCCTTTTGCGCGAACCTAGGAAAGTAGTTAATTTCTGAACGCTGACAGTTTGATATTGTATGTAAAAAACTTGTTTTCTGCACTCTCGAGAAAAAACGTATCTTCCTAGTCTTCTTTAATGGGTGTTATTTTTTATTTATTATTTATTTATTTATTTATTTATTTATATTTTATTTTATTTTATTTCTTGTTTCCACTCATCTAGTTTTAGTTTCAGTGTGATGTTTATATTCTTAAGTCCTTTGATAGCAGTACCTTGCTGGTAGAAATATTAGAAAAAAATCTTGGTTGATATTGATTTTAAAGTGCTGTACCAGCTGGTTATTGCTATATATTCCTGATATACTGGACTCTTTAAAACACTTACACACACACACACACACACACACACACACACACACACACACACACACACACACACACACACACACACACACACACACACATTATGTAACTTATGTACATAGATTTTATTTTTTCCAGGAAAGTATTACGTTTATCTTATCTCTACTATTTCTATTTTTTCATTTAAGCTTGTTTTACAATCAACACTCACTATCGCGTAGTTATTCTCATCCCATTTCTAATAATTTTTTACTTTTTTTTATTTCAGTTTGTTTTTCATCAAAACTCAGTATCAAGTGGCCTTGTATAGCGTGCTTTACATATTCCAGGGTAAGTTTCTACTTTGCTCATAATCGTTTTCTTAACTTCATTGGTCGTATTTTTAGAACATGTTTTTTGTTTTTTCATTTTGGCTTGCTCAGTCACGAGTCAATTATTTTTATTTTTTATTTTGCCTTATTTTCTTTTTAGCTTATAATGTGTCATTTACTCAAGATTTATAGTCTGATTCTAACTTATAGCTTAGATCCAGCTGCCATTCATTAAGTCGGTGAAAAACGATGAGCTTCATTAAGTCTTGTGAGGTCTCTGTTGTTTGTTGAAGTTCATTGAGATTAGTAACGCCTTTAATCTGCCACATTCTTTGCATTTATGTACAAGGTTATCATAGTATAGCATATTTCATGTTTAGTTTTTATATACGTTCCTCTTGGTATCAGTCCCACATTTCACATTTCACTGAATCATGAAATTATTTCAGGGCAGTAGTGTAATGGGGACACATTTACAGTATTGTTTGTTTATTACTATATATTTATTATTGTATATTGTATTGTACTGTTGTATATTGTAATCGCAAATGCGATTCAGGTATGCTTTTCGCGCCAACTCAAGGCTTTGGCCTGGGTTAGTCTTGGTAATGCTTCTAAAGCGTACGCACGTTTGTCTGTGCTGTGAAGAATTTACTTGGTTGATCAGTGTGTTTCATTTAAGCCACCCTAGTAGGCGGGATGCAGGTATGACCCGTCATCCACGAGGAGCTAAGATGAGAAGGGGGCAAGGGGTGGTGAGTGGAGGGGAGTGGAATGGATGGGAGTGAAATAGTGGAGAGTAAGTACGTGTCTTTTGACTTGGCTGGCTGAGCGGGTTAGGGCGCCATTACTTGCGGCGTAGGTCGTGGGGATGGGGGTTCGAATCCTGCTATCAACGAAGTTGAACCAAGGGCATGGTTCATTAAATTCCACGCTACAAAGCCCTCTGTGAGAGGCACCGTCCTAGCCTTCCGATAGGGGGAAGTTTGTGACGTTAAACCATATCATCATCATCATCATCATCATCATCATCATCATCACCTTCCTTGTAAAGGGGAAAAAGTTCTTAATGTATAGATACAGTTGTAGTTTTCAATTTCATCATTCCTTCGCCATTTATGTTCATGTCTCATTTTTTTTAAACTTTTTTATTATGTGAATAAAGTCCCACTCAGTCTC
>NC_134797.1:22405280-22435280 GCF_046742065.1 Oratosquilla oratoria
AAAGCACGTCTTATGCTTAGAAAAAAGTACAAAATATTTATAAGAATAATGAATGATGATGAGATGAAAATTATTATGTTCTTACTGATGATGGTGAAGAATATGGTGGTGGTGATGGTGATATCAGTGTGGTGGTGGTGGTATGGATGTGGTAGAGAAACTGTTGATGTTTGTTGTACCGCTGGCTTGAGTCATTATAGTGGAAGTAACTGTTGTGGTACTGTTAGTAGTAGTACAACTGGAAGTACTGTCACTATAGCTAGTAGTGGTAGTGGTAGTAGCGTTGGTATTAGTGTTATGAATGATAGTATTGCTATTGCGGTAACTGTGGTAGTGCTAATACTGACCGTGGTGAGGTTAGTGGTACTAGTGGTAAGGGTGATGTTACCAAAAAACCCAAGTACAGCACTGTAGAACACTGTAGGTCACAAAAGCTGTGCTACAGCATTTTGCAGCTGTGGTCGTTAGGCCCAAATTTACAGAAACAACGCCAAGTGTCAACGAGTTAATGATGGCGCTGAGCAATCGGATTAAGTCTGAATCGAGGTCGACGAGTGATGTTGGCAGTGAGAGGTGGCAGAAACTTAAAGGGTGGTGTTGACACAGAAATAAAGGACAATGAGGGGTGTTAATCCCCCCCACCACCACTTACCACCTTACGCCCCCTTCCTCCTCAAAAAAAGTCTGATGCGTTGCCACATACAGAATATGTGACACAGAGAGAAGTGACAAAAGAAGTTGTGTTACATACAAAAGAAATGTTGGCATGGAAGTGACAACAGACAGACGTGTTGTCACTGAGAGAAACTGAAGAAGAATGACGATGTTAATGATTATGAAGTTAACACTTACAAGTGTGATTACATTATTATTGTCACAAAACTGGCACAAAAAGAATCGAGGACCCAAGCAGGGTCGCATGCATAGCCAGAGGTTCCGATACATAGATACAAGATACCAGAAGTGTTGGCATACAAGTGTAGAATTGTTGGCAGAAACGGAAAGAGAACAGAGAGGAGTTGGTAGATTTGTTGTCAAAAATAGAGAAGAAGCAGAGGGATCGTCGCAAACGTAAGACATCGTATAGGCACTGGTAGGAAGAAATTGAAACGTAAGACATCGTATAGGCACTAGTAGGAAGAGATTGAACAGGTGTGTTGGCATGGAACAAAGGGGAGAGAAAGGTGGTGGAAAGAAGGCACAGGTGATGTCTCGAAAAAAAAGGGTGTGCGGAGACACACAAAAGAAAGACAACAGAGATTTTGGCACAGGAGGAAGTAAAGGGGAGTTTAGTAGACCGAAGTGTTGTAAAAAATAAATAGATAAAGAGTGTGTGTGTGTGTGTGTGTGTGTGTGTGTGTGTGTGTGTGTGTGTGTGTGTGTGTGTGTGTGTGTGTGTGTGAGGGACAGACTCAACATAATTGTCCGCCTTGTCAAAGAGGCTGAAGGAACTGACGGTGATATTCTTAAGTAAAAATATTTCCATATATAAATCTTATAGAAACACTTGGAAGGGAAAGATTTATATAAGGAAAGAATATTTTTAAAGAATACCACAGTAAGAATCTTACGGTGGTATTCTTAAAAATGTATATATATTTCCTTATATAAATCTTTCCCTTCCAAGAATTTATATAAGATTTATATAAGGAAATATTTTTACTTAAGAATGCCACCGTGAGGCACATAACGAGTCCAGTGACGACCGGTCGTTGTATTTTCAGTGCTGCTCACACTAGCGTTGATGTCACCCACTCATTGCTGAATCTAACAGCCTTGAACGCACCATGATAGCTGACAGAGTTGCTACAAATTCATGAAAACAAATGACGTCACAATTCCACAGAGTCAATTTAACTCAGGACGGGAAAGCTCGTGAATAGCGTGTTGTCTGTTCTATGCATATCGCTAGTATCAGACAATAGATTACATACGGTCAGTACTGCATGTTTTTCTCTTAACTGAAGAACGTAACATATTCTTATATTAATATAATGTCGAGAATTTATCTTAATTACTAGTGTTAAACTCATTTTGATGATGTTAAATGATTTCCATATTTTTATTTAATTTATTTATATATGTTTTTTAAATGAGTGTTCTTCATTCGATAGGAACAAATATAACAGGGAATGAAACTTCCATTTTTCATAATTCAAGCTACTTAAAATCCAAGTTTGATTGTCAAACCATTTGAACCTCATTATGAATAAAAAAAAAATCCACACATTTACCCATGAAATAGTTCTGCGTTGGAATTAATATCAGGTGGATAATAAATAGTCAATTTATGTGGGTGGTTTTTTTTTTTTTTTTTTTTTTTTTTTTTTTTTGTCTACAAAGTAAACTATTATTCAACAACAACCCTGTGTTTTGGATGTATATTTCCCGTAAAAACTTATCTGACATCTCTCTCACTACAAACATATCAGACCGTAGGGCAATTCCACTTTCCGTAAGAAATGTTTTTATAAAACATACATGACCGTCAATATATCGACTTCCTGAATAATATATGTACGGTTATTTTTCAAAGTTTTCATAATTAAAGTAAATTTAAATTCCTTACATGAACAACATATATATATTGTGCGATGGAATGGAATTAAAGTGATATGTGGTTGAAAAAATATATATATATGTACGAATGTGTTTATAGTTATATATATGTATGTATACGTATGTATGTATATGTACACACACACACACACACACACACACACACACACACACACACACACACACACACACACACACACACACACATTCTAACAAAAAGTCTGACCACTCGTGTATTTGCTGATAGTGAGATCATCACTCGAGCACATGCTCGTGGCAATGCTTACGACCTGCTGCACATACTGTTGTCAGAGAAGGTGGCAGCTGGGCCCTCGTTTACTGTGATGTTGGCGGCAGCTGTTGGTACCCTTGTTGGCAGTTATAATGGAGCGGGCAATGTACTTGAATTCGTCCAATTGCAAGCGACTTGCTGCGACCCTGTTCGTTTGTTTACTGTTATGCTTGGGTACTGGAGGACCCTTGCATTGGGCTCTCGGCTGTGTATGTGACCGATAATTATTGAGACAGTGTCAACTATTTTGATATCTTGTAATTGTACATATATATATATATATATATATGTATATATATATATATATATATATATATATATATATGTGTGTGTGTGTGTGTGTGTGTGTGTGTGTATATGCATGAGAAATCACATAAACTCGTGATTCTAAGTATGCGGAAAAACCACCAAGGAAAAAGATAAACTGATGACCAAGCGCTTTCGTATATTCAGACATCCTCAGGGTACATGTACATGTACTCTGAGGATGTCTGAATAAACGAAAGCGCTTGGTCATCCGTTTATCTTTTTCCTTGGTGGTTTTTCCGCATATATATATATATGTGGTAGAGTGGCATGCAGTTGATACTTTTGGGTCTATATGGAGCGCCCCTACGGACCGGAGTCACTCATCATTTTGTCTGTGATAGAGGAAAACTCTGTTCATAGAGAAATTATGACACTTTTATACTACAACTGTCTCTCTGTTATGCTGTCCCCCAACCCCTTGTTGCTGTCCTGTACCATTTCTCTGAATATTAATTTCCTTTTTTCGCATACCCTGTGGTGGGGGAAGAGAATGCTACCACCAAGTCTTTCCACTTGAATCGTAAGAGGCGACAAAAAAAACGGGACGGGGGATGGGATTAGGAGTCCTACTACCTGTAGCCCCGAAGGGGACATTCCTAAAAAAAAAAAAAAAAAAAAAAAAGTAAAGGCATAAGAGGGTCTGGGAGTTTTCCAACCAGTACCCTAAGGTTTGGGTCTTTTAATGTGCGTGGATGTGGTACAGATGAGAGTAAAAGGTAAGAGATAGGCAGTATGTTTGCGAGAAGAAAGATGGATGTCCTGGCTTTGAGTGAAACTAAAATGAAAGGGAAGGGCGAGTGTGAGTTTAGGAGTGTAGCTGGGAGGCACTCAGGAGTGAAGAGAGGACGAGGGAGAGAAGGGGTGACTATACTAGTAAGTGAAGAGATAAGCGGGTAGTGGAATGGAAGGAGGTTTCATCAAGGTTGATGTGGATGAAGGTGAAGCTGGGAAGTGAGATGTGGGTTTTGGCAAGTGCGTATGGGGCTGGTAGTGAGAAGAGCGTAGAGGAAAGGGAGGCTTTTTGGGAATATATAAATGAGTGCATATGAGAAAAAAATTGACGCAGCCCAAAGGGGTTTCTCCCCGTCTTTTCCTTTTCTGTATGAGGGGACGGAGAGGGGGGTGTCGCCGAAATTTATGAAGCGGCTTTGCTGTGGATGTACTGTGTCTTGCGACACTGCTTCTGACCCACGGCAGTGGACAGGATGCAGAGATGCCAAGGAGGTGCCAAGATAAGAGAAAGTGAGGAGGGTGGAGGGGAGTGGAATATGTAGGGAATGGAATGGGCGGGAGTGGTTTCTATGCCTTTTTCTTTTTGGCTATCCCCCGTGTAAGGGGGAAAAGCCTTTGGTATATGTACGTATATATATATATATATATATATATATATATATGTACATATATATGTGTATATATATGTATGTATGTACATATATATGTGTATATATATATTTATATATATATGTATATATACATTTATGTATATGTATATAGATATATATATATGCATATATGTATATATGTGTATATATATGCATATATGTATATATGTGTATATATGTATATGTATGTATATATGTATATATGTATATGTATGTATATATATGTATATGTATGTATATATGTATATATGTATATGTATGTATATATATGTATACATATGTATACATATGTATACATACACATATATATATGTATATATATGTATATATATATATATATATATATATATATATTATATATATGTGTACTCCGGTGGTGGTCGGGCCACTTGCTGACCCCTCACCGCTAGCACCAAATGCCTCCAGACTCTACGGTCCTGTGCCACTGTCATCCAATCCCGTACATCTACTCCAGCCCTTTCCAGGTCCTCCCTCACGTTGTCCATCCATCTTCTGCGTGGTCTTCCTGGGAAACGTCTTCCTCCTACCATCCCATCCATCATCACTCTCATTGGTATTCTTTCTTGTTCCATTCTTGCAATGTGGCCGGCATACTGCAGTCGCCTTGACTTTATGATATTCATGATATTTATTTGGCCTGATGTTTCCCTTAGCTCTTCATTATGCCGCCTTCTCCATTCTTGGTCTAGTTTGTCGAATACTGGGCCCAAAATTTTCCTTAGTACACTGTTCTCAAATACAAAAATATATTTTTCCATTTTCTTAGGCTCCAGGCTTCGCATCCATATAATAGAATGGGTTTTATTATTGTATCATATATTCTTAGTTTGGTCTTTGTTGATATGCTCCTTCTTCCCAGTGTATTTTGGAGGCTGTAATAACATCGGTTGGATGATGCAATTCTTGATTTTATTTCAATGTCCATCAGATTTTCGTCTGTTACAAGATACTTAAAGTTTCTGCATACTTCATATCTCACACCATTAATGTCAATATGTTCTTCTGTTATTGTTTATATGCATGTATATATATATATATATATATATATATATATATATATATATATATATATATATATATATATATATCAGAGGAGTCTCAGTCTGAGTTTATTCCTTATAAGTTTTGCACGTAAGTGAAACTAGTCAGGAATAAAGGAGACTAAATCTTCTTTGCTTCCTGTGCGGACCTATTTCTTCTGTTTTGTGTTTCTGATAAAGCGACGAGCAAATGGATAATGGAAAGAAATTTTGATTCCTCAAGCGATTCTATCGGTGAGGTATTCGGAAAATTCTATATTATGGGAAAATACAGTTTGATGGTGCCCTCTAATACAAAAATCCGTTCACGGTCCTTTCCTCACTACTATCTTTGATACACAACAGACTTTCTGCTTATTAAGAATACTTTTATTAATCGCATTGGTATACCCGTGGGAGTGAAAGGTCCATGTCTATAAAGTCCTATTGTCTCATGTGGCATTTCCTCCTTTATTCTTGTTACCAAACTATTCCATTCTTCTCCAGGGCACCAGATGATCATCCTCGGATGAGACAGGGTGGGTGGACGAATTTTGATCTTTGTCTGTGCCCCACGGTGGACAAACAACACATTCATAGACAGCTCGGGGGCCTAAAGGCTCCCTGACACAGCCCACGTACATCAACGCCCATGCTATGACGTCAACAAACACGTCACCGGTCCCGTTGAGTCATCTGCTCACATTAATCGAGATGGGTTTTAGCTATTTGGGTCATGAATGGTGGTTCTCTCTATTAAGATAGAATAATGGATTAAGCAAAGTCCGACTGTACTAGGGATGCAATTTGAGATAGTTTATATTCTCCTCTCCTCAGTTGGAGTGCCACAGATATGATCAAATTAGCTTGTCAATAGCCAATTGAGGTGATATACTCCCATACGAATTGCTTTTGCTGTACTAACTTTTCTTGTATGATGTCACAAAAACTGGTACACGGACAGTTGTTTCCCGGACAATTGCGTCCCGGACATTTGCGTCCCGGACAATTGCGTCCCGGACATTTGCGTCCCGGACATTTGCGTCCCGGACAATTGCGTCCCGGACATTTGCGTCCCGGACAATTGCGTCCCGGACAATTGCGTCCCGGACATTTGCGTCCCGGACAATTGCATACCAAGGCAATTGCGTACCAGATAATTGCGTAACTGCGTACACCATCACTGTAACGCTCTTCGAAAAAATAAAGAATATAAAGTTATAAGTGTTGCTTTAGAAATATTGTTTTATGTGCTAAACCAGGTAATATTTAAACATTAAAAAGGAATAAAAGAGTCAAAATTATTTGATTTTTTATATTTCTTTAATAAATGACATTGGTGTGTACAAAGGATTTACAAAGGCGGAACATGCCGACAGGAGACCTTTTGGTCAATATCTAGGTCGGATGCGAATTGGGAATCGGAAAAGAGTGCTGAGTGAATGCTAGACCAGCACGCTTCCCATTACGCCAGCAGAGATCAGTGTTGATAGGATTTGAAGATATGTGGCAACATGATTCTTTCCGACACAGACACACATCGTCTTTGTTTCCTGAATATGGTTGCATATACTGTCAGTTTATGTGTCTCGCCTCTCCGTCTTGGCTCCTCTTTTATTGGCCCATTCTCTGCCGATGAAGTGCTAAGGAGGCGAATGAAATAGTCTGGCAGCAGCCAGGATATAAGAATTGGTATCAGCTGGTGAAGAAGGGACAAATTTAAAATTCCCATGGTTCTGTGGAAGCAGGCCCGTGAATAGTTGGATGAAGTGATGGTTGGATGGATGGTTGGAAGGTTGTTTGAATGATTGGATGGGTAGGTTAGGTTTATTGGATTACATGTTTATTAGCTTACTGTTTCATTGGATTAATGACTTGCTGGATTATTGTCTCATTGGGTTATTAGTATATTCTGTTATTTGTATATTAGTTTAATGGTTTATTAATTTATTGGTTCAATGATTGATTGATTTACCAATTTATTCATTTACTGGTTTATTAGTTGATTGCGTTCTTGAATCATTGATGTATTGATTAATTGGTTTATTTGTTTATTGGGTTACTAATGGGCTTAATAAGAACATAAGAATAAAGGAGACTGCAAGAGACCATAAGGCCTACACTTGGCAGCTCCGTGCATAAGACCTACACTAGGCAACTCCGTTTATTTGTTAATTAATTTATTGCTTTAGCATTTCATTTTAATGGGTTTACTGGTTTATTGGCTTAGCACATTACTTGTTGATTGGTTTAGTTTTTTATTAGTTTGATGTTTTATTGCTTTAGTTTTTATAAGTTTGATGTTTTATTGGTTTCTTGTATTATTAAGTTACTGTTTTCTTTTGTGTCGGGTAATTTTTATTATTTATTTATTTATTTTTCTATCTATTTATTTTTATTGGTGTACTCGTTTTTTCATTAACTGAATTATTGGTTGGTGTCTTGGTTCCTCAGATAATTCTTTTTCTGTTTATTGTGTTACCAGGTTATTGCTTTATTTATTTATTTATTTACTGGTTTATTTATTTTTTTAATTATTTATTTATTTACTGGTTTATTTATTTATTTACTGGTTTATTTATTTATTTACTGGTTTATTTATTTTTTAATTATTGGTTTACTGGTTTACTGGATTATTTGTTTATTATTTATCATTCAATTATGTAAATGGATTGTTGGCTTATCAGCTTACAAACGTATTAGTTTAACAGTTCATCATTTCATTTAATCATTGGTATATCGGGTTATTGGCTTTTTGTTTTATTTCTAATTAATTCATTGGTCTATCGGCTTACTGAGCTATTGATGTGATGGTTTAGTGGTTTACTAGTTTATTTTCTTTTATTGATTCATCGATTTATTGGTCAACTGATTTATTGAGTTCTTTGTGGATTTGCTGGTCTATTGGTTTATTAATCTTTTCTTTTCTATGTTTATTGTTTTATTGGTTTGTTGTACTAGTTTAATGGTTTGATGATTTATTGTTTTTTTGGTTTATAGGTCTTGTGATTTATTGGCCTCTTGGGCTATTGCTTTATTCATTCATGTAATTACACACACACACACACACACACACCCACACACACACACACACACACACACACACACACATATATCGATATATATATATATATAGTATGTATATATGTATATATATATATAATATATGTATATATATGTATATATATATATATATATATATATATATATATATAATATATATTGTTGACTGGATAATTTGATTGTTGTTTTACTGGTTTGTTGATTTATTCGTTTGTTGTTTTTTATGTTTGTTTTCTTAATTGGTTCAATGGTTCATTGGTTTAGTATTTAAGTGTTGATACTATTGGATCGTCAGTTGGTTGAATGAACGAATGGTGGGGAGGTCGGATGGTCGGATGGTCGGTTGGTTGGAGTTGCACATGAATGAACGAATGGAGCTGACGTAGTGGAACTCACCGCGTTAAGTCACCAACGCAAAAGAAGAAAAGTGCTCGCCCGGTTTTAGGCTTGTTATTGTGTAGTTTTCTTCGCCATTATTTTGGTCAGGATGCTACGCCAGTAATTTTTGTGTCACATAAATGTCACTTACTGAATGCAAATTACTTTTTGGAAGATGTATCTGAACATTATGTTGTAGATGTTTTGGTTTTGTCGTCTATTTGTGCTGTATATGGCGGCTTTTCGTATCATACATGACATTATACCCTTGACTCCCTTCCAAGAGGATAAAAACAACTTCGCCAACCGTGTAGTCAATGAATAGGATAAATTTCCAGCAGAGGCACTGCAGTGTAGTACAATTCAAAGTTTAAAAATTCATTTAGATAAACAATATTCTGTAATGCCTGCCATTTATTTCATTATATTTTATTTATTCATTTATTATTATTTATCATTATTTATCTCCTTTTTATTATGTATCATTATTTATCTGCTTATTACTTATCATTATCTGTGTATTTTATCTATTTATCTATTTGTTTATTTTATCGCATCCGACCTTGTGGACCAAAAGGTCTCCTGTCGGCATGTACTTTCTTTGTAATCCTTTGTAGATTGCCAAAGTCAAGGTCAGAGTGGAAGCATTTTCAGTCGCCTCAAGTTTTTATACGAACTCAAATTAAGAGGAAGAGTCCTAGGGTGTGGGCAAAATTGGGAGAATGGCCTTGCTGTTGCAAATTGAAATTGCCTTAATGACATGTACATAAACGATGACTGTGCGTTTTGTTACTTAGGAGGCCTGAAGGAGCATCATCTTCTTCATAACACCAAATACTGTTTACTTGTCTCCAGTGGTTCTTCTCGCATATTGTTCCCCAGAGTGAAGTGAGGTTCGTGCACACACACACACACACACACACACACACACACACACACACACACACACACACACACACACACACACACACACACACACACATATATATATATATATATATATATATATATATATATATATATATATCATCAGGGTACAAAGGATCCTTTGTACCCTGATGATGTCTTGAATAGACGAAACCGTTCGGTATTCATTTCTTTTATTTTCCAAGTGGTTTCTGCAAGTATTGTCACGTGTGCTTAGTGATTTGTTTTGCATATGTATATATATATATATATATATATATATATATATATATATATATGTATATGTATATATGTATATACACCTAAGCAAGAATATGGCTTATGTACTAAACTTAGTTTTCTTGTCGGATACTTGGGAAAGGTCGTTTTTCTGGCGTGTTCTAGAATTAAAATACTAGTTTGTTTTGCTAAATTGATAAATCCTCCTCGATGGTTCGATGAATTCTTAGTTGAAATATATGCTGATTCTACAGTTCTTGTAGTGAATTTATCAAAACCTTTATGCAGCACTTCAGCTCCTCTCCAGTTTGGCAAATGATCGTATTAATGTATTTAGGAAGGGCAGTTGTCCATTTTGTTCCTCTACGGTGAACTGGATATCGCTGTTGACCGCGTTAATAAAGTGAGAATGCGTTAATAAAGTTTCATCACCTGTCACAATTCTCTGTAGAAAAGCTTCAGTCTTCATCCCACTTGATCAAAATTTCCATTGAAAGATCTGCCCTTGTTTGTTGCTGATCTGGGCACAACAGCCTAGGGACCCATCGAGCGAAAAGCTTGCTTAGCGCCAAAC
This sequence comes from Oratosquilla oratoria, assembly GCF_046742065.1. Lineage (NCBI taxonomy): Eukaryota > Metazoa > Arthropoda > Malacostraca > Stomatopoda > Squillidae > Oratosquilla > Oratosquilla oratoria. Next base: position 22,416,024 of record NC_134797.1, read on the forward strand.
TCTCTACCAGAAATGTGTGTGCAGAACCCACGGGGATATTGAGTGTATCTGCGAATGCTTCAGTGATTATTCGTCAATTCTTTTCAATCATATCGCGGAGAGCATCAATGTTTTTCTCACAAACTGACGTTGATGGCCTGCCACTGCGGGGCTCATCTTCAATTTCGTTTCTTCCACCTTTGAGCCGACTTATCCATTTGTAGTTTGTTGATTTCTTTGGGGGCATTGTCACCATAAAGCTGTTTCAGAGCGTCAATGATTTGCATATTCTCCCAACCGACTTTCACCATGAATTTAATGTTAGTTCTGGCCTCGATTTTGGTGGATTCCATGTTGCTTGAATGGTGTCTGATTTCCAACTGACGGCGATGCGTTATTACCTGCATTTATGGGTTCATGTTTGAACTTGTTACAACACGTTGGTACGAGAATGTCCAGGTGCAATAAAATCAAATTCCTTCCATATAATCTTTAGTTATGGACTTTTTCCACGAACTTTTTGAAGCTCCCTCGTATATGCATATATATATATATATATATATATATAATATATATATATATATATAATATATATATATATATATATATATATATATATATATATATATATATATATATATATATATATATGAGTGGATGGGTAGTGTTCGCCGTTTTTATTTTGTTGTTTGGATGGGAAGCGATGTAAGCTGCTTCAGTTTTTTTTTTTTTCTTCTTTTCTTTTCTTAGGAAGTCCTTTCTGCAGCACCTCTATTCTGTCCCAGTCTGGTAAGTGGCCATGAGTATCTTATTCTACATGAACCACTATCGAGTTTGATACTCGGTGTGCCTTGACGTCATTCCTGTGCTCAACTGTTCTCTTTTTAATACCTCTGCAGGTTTCCTCGTAGTAGCTCATTGGACAGTTTCCACACGGTGTTTTGTAGACGATATTATTTTCTTCCCCGTTGGCCATGACTTTGTTCTTGTTCTCAACAATGTCTCCTATTTTCGTTCCCGTGCTGATTGCAATCTTGATACCGGCTCTAGTGAGCAACTGTCTCAACTCGCCTGAGTGGCTCGAATTTGGCACGGACAAATGCCCACTGCTATCATTTTCAGTCACGTCTCCTCTGTTCCTTATGCTTCTTCCTGCTATCTTTAAAGCCTTTTCTCTAAGTCGGTGCAACAGCCCTTCCGGATAAGAGTTTCACTGTTGGCTGCAGTCTTTTGAGGTCAAACTCTTGAATACAGAGTCTCCAGACCCACACTCTTCCACTGTCAGAAAATAATGCAAATCGTGACTCATCAGAGAAAATGACAGTGCACCACAAGGTCACAAGTCTCTCCACCATCTCAACAGCCCAATCATTTCTGCGCTTGATATTTACTGGACGAAGGAGTGGTTTCCTTATTGCAGCTCTGCCATAGTAACCGAACTTGTGGAGATACCTGACAGCTGTTCTGGGACTAACATCAGCTTGTGCTGCTATGTTATTGACCTTGCAACGTGGATTCTCTTAGATATTTGACAAGACGAAAGGTTGTTTTTAAGGGCCCGGGATGACCTGAATAAGGTTTTGTGTCCCTTCTTGCCCTCTCTGGTGAATTGTACGATCACTCTATTAACAGTAGAAAGGGGCATTGACAGATTTTCAGATATTTTGCGTTGGCTAAGTCCACCTTCGTGTTGACCGACCTCGCTGAAATTTAGATAGGTCTACTGCTCCTTTGGTTCGTGGCATGCTTGATTAATCTTGTATATCATCTGAAAACTAAATCTAGGTAAATATAAGATATTAGGTAAATTTGAATAACATTAAGCATTAGATAAGAGCAGAAATGCTTTTTTCTTGGTGTCTGTTCAATTCTGTCATGACTGTGGACAGATGAGGACGTAAGGTAAGGTGGAGGAGGAGTCAGAGGAAGAGGAGATACGTTGGAACATTTTTTGCTTAAACGTTTCGAGTATCTGAACCGCTCGACCAATTATAGTTGGCTGAATATAGTTCCTTCAGTATGACTACTTCAGTCTGTTGCAATGAAATTTGAAGAGAATGTAAACCATATTTACATATGCAGAATCAATTTTGTGTTCGGCATTATGTAAGCAAATGTTGGTTGATAATTTTCTGTTCGCGTCTGTTAGTCATACTTGTGTGTTTAGGATGTTTGTAATTGTTATATAAATGAATAGAAATTCGTAGGGTCTTGTCGGTGCGTGTGTACAGACATACGTGCATACACACACACGCACGCACACACACACACACACACACACACACACACACACACACACACACACACACACACACACACACACACAAATAGAAACACGACATACAGATGCGTGCGTGCGCGCGCGCACACACACACACACACACACACACACACACACACACACACACACACACACACACACACACACGAACACACACACACGAATACACACAAATACACGAATACACACACCAACACACACACACCAACACATACTAACACACACACACCAACACATACTAACACACATGCAAAATTTGAGGGTCTGCACGCTTGCATGAACAATAATATTCCTGCGAACAATGTTCACTCGCTCATGAATTTAATTCAGTGAACCTTACATGACCGAATTATTGGCTGCCCGTACCGGAGCGATTCTCGACTTCGGGTTTTCTTTATTTCCGGCAGAGATGAAGCTCAGTCTGCATGCAGAAGTTACTGTTGTTGAATAATTCCAGGGGCAGAGCAAGCGATCTCTTTCCCACAGACTCCCAGATCTAAATGGTCATCCATATTCCAGGGATTGGGATGTCATTGAGATAAGATCTTTCCGGAGGTCTTGCCCTGTAACCATCATTCAGTTGCTCAGCATAGCCACCTCGTCAGATTTTCGAACTGTTTTGGAGGGGGGCTTCCGTCCTCTTAAAAGAGTGGATGAAGCCGTGGATATTTAAGTCAGGCCGCGACTTTGTGAACCCTCGTCCTGTTGGGGTCAAAGGAAGTGACTGGAAGAGGCAAAGTCCTTCTTTTGAAATAGGGTTTGAATACCTAGGGCAGGGCTTCCCAAACTTTTTCACCTTTACAGGTATACGTACTAAGTTAACTTTAATCCTATTAGACAACTTTATGGATGGGGATGACTGATGGTGATGGATACGGAACTGCCTAGTGTAGGCCTTATGGTCTCTTGCAGTCTCCTTTATTCTTTTGGCCAATGTCAGGTACCGCAATATTTTTTTGATTTTCAGAATTCTTATTTTTTGTCACCTCTCCATTACCCCCGTAAATTTGTTAACTCCCCCCCCGGGGGCAATTTAGGCTACCCCCAGTTTGAGAAACACTGCCATAGAAGTATGATGTATATGTAGAGACAAATACAAACTATAGATATATTAAAGAATGTAGGAATAGTATATTGAAACTACGCTCATGCGGGTTTCGTGGTTTTGATACTCTGGCTGTTATCTTAAGCCGCTGGTCTGACGATTGCCTGACGATTTTATTCAACGAAGGGATGGACTCCAATTTGAAAAGATTCTTATCCTGTTGAGTAACCTCATCAACCAGGGGGGTGGTCAGATCCTTTATATATTTTGTTCAAGATAAGATGTTGCGACGAAAGCCAAAGTTTAGAAGGAAACATCAGTCTGCATAAACACGGCAAAGGAAACATGGATTAGAAGTGAAGCATTTATTATTCCTGACGTTTCGTCTATTGACTTTATCAAAGGAATAATCATACTGAGCTCTCTTCCGGGAGGGAAATAGCTGTCGATCACGAGTCCAACCCGTGATCCAAAGACCAAGGTGAATCACACACACACACACGCACACACACACACACACACACACACACACACACACACACACACACACACACACACACACACACACACACACACACACACACAGAGGGAGAGAGAGAGAGAGAGAGAGAGAGAGAGAGGGAGGGAAAGAGAGAGAGGAATAGTGAGAAACAGTGTGTGTGTGATTCACCATGTTCTTGGATCACGTGTTGGACTCGTGATCAACAGCTATTTCCCTCCCGGAAGAGTGCTCAGTCTGCTCATTCCTTTGAGAAAGTCAACAGACGAAACGTCAGGAATAAACGCTTCACTTCCAGTCCTCCATGTTTCTTTTGCCGTGGACATGGAACTTGTTCACATGGATTTTCAAACATCAGTCTAACAGAACTGAAAGAAAGAATAACAACAGTTTGACACCTGGAAAATTATCATACAACAACAACAACAACAACAAATCAAGAGATGCCAAGTCTATTTAAAAGCAAAAAGAAATTATTCTTATATTCTATTCTATTCTATTCTATTCTATTCATGTACGTTTTAATACTAATGACCCACTTTCGGAGAAGAATAAGCGAAAGCAAAAAGATCCGTATATTTCGATCACTAACTGTGATACTCTTCAGCAGATGTTATGTACGTTTTGTTGACTGAAAATTAATTATGTTCGCTTTTTAAATATACTTATATTAATAGCATATTAAAGTAGATCAACTTTTGAGTCAGCTTGCATAAAGACAGACATGTAGATTTGAATATTTCTCTCCTGCCCATGCCTCCCCTCTCTCTTTCCATTCTCTCTCTCTTCCCTCCCCTCTCTCTTTCCATTCTCTCTCTTCCCTCCTCTCTCTCTTCCCTCCTCTCTCTCTTCCCTCCTCTCTCTCTTCCCTCCTCTCTCTCTTCCCTCCTCTCTCTTCCCTCCTCTCTCTCTTCCCTCCTCTCTCTCTTCCCTCCTCTCTCTCTTCCCTCCTCTCTCTCTTCCCATTCTCCCTTCACTCTTTCTCTTCCTAAATGGGGTACTGACTGCTTAAGCTTCATGAAGTCAGCAATTTAAAGATTGACACCCCAACAGACCAGTGTCACGCAGTATTCTTTCATGAGTGGAAACTTAACTCCACTCCGAAAAGAATCTGGATTATATTTATCTCCATCTACATCTTTCATCCTCAAATATCTTCTTTTACCTCTTCAGTTAGTACACCTCTTTAGCGTGGATTTCTTCCCAAGGATAAAAGCCCTGGTTGTCGAAGAGAAAAGATGAATACAACTCTCTCTCTCTCTCTCTCTATCTATGTATCAATCTTTGTCTATCTCTTTCTCTCTCTCTCTCTCTCTCTCTCTCTCTCTCTCTCTCTCTCTCCATCTATCTATCTTTCTATCTATCTATCTGTCTTTGTCTATCTCTTTCTCTCTATCTCTCTCTCTCTCTTTATCTCTCTCTCTCTCTCTCTTTCGCTTTATCTCTCTCCAACATACACTAAGGTCATAATGGAGTGTTGTATATTTTCATCATGTTCATTCATGACGTACTTAAAAAAAAAAAAACTGACCAAGAAATAACTGTGACGTGTGGGTGCGTGCTCTCACAAACTGCGTAAATTAGATTCACAAATAGCAGGATTACATCAGACGAGCATTGCTACTGTGTCACGTGACAACGGATGGTGGCAGCGGCAGAAACACCATCGCCTCCACAGCCACTTCCACCACAGCCACCACAGCCACCACCACCACCACATTTGTTACATGTGCCACATCTCGACGAGAATATTCCGTGGCGACGGCGGCCGGGGTCTGGCCGGGACCCTCGTCCTACGGGACTCCACGGTCGCAATTGGGGATCACCGGCTGCGATTTACGGTGCGTTAAAAAAAAAAAAAAAAAAAAACTTTCTCTCCAGTGTGGGTCTTTTCTGCATAACATCAAAGTCAACTGCGAAGAGGGAAAGGGTAAGAAAAAGGGAAGGAAGGGCAGAAGGAGATAGGTAGGAAAGGAGGGGATAAGTATGAGAGGAGTTGTGAGAGAGAAGTGTGGAGGTGAGGAAGGAAAGAAAAGAGAAAGAAGAGGAAAAAGGGAAGAGAAATTAAGGTGAGGGTACAGGACGTCCAGAAAGCAAAGGGAAAGGGAGGCGAGGGAAGGGAAGAGAGGGGAGGAAAGGGAAAAGAAAAAGAGGAAATGGGAAGGAAGGGATGGGGAGCTGCTTAGTGTAGGCCTTATGGTCTCTTGCAGTCTCCTGTATTCTTATATTCTTAAGAAAAGGTAAGGAAGTAGAGGGGAGGGGGAAGAAGAGAGGGAAATGAAAAAGGAGATGAGGGGAAGGAATGGAAAGGGAAATAGAGGGGAAAAAGGGAAAGGTAAGGAATGGTGGGAATAGAGAAGGGGAGGGCAGGGAAGGAAAGGGAAAGTGGGGGAAGGGCAGGGAAGGAACGAGAACAGATGGAAGGAGATGAGAGAAAAGGGAATGAAGGAAAGAAGGAAGGGGAGGGTAAAAAGAGAAAAGATAAGGAAAGGGAGATTAGGAAGAGAAGAGAGAAGGATGAAGCGAAGATCGGGGAGAGGAAAGGCGATAGAAGAGAGGAAATGGAAGAGGAAGGGAAGTGAAAGAAAGGTAGAGAGGAAATAGAAACGAAAGGGAAAGTGGATGGAAGGAGACGAGAATAGAATAGAAAGAAAAGAGAGGAGAGACGAAGTAAGAGAGTGGATAGAGAGAAAAGAGGAGAGAGGAAGTAAGAGAGTGGATAGAGAGAAAAGAGAGGAGAGAGGAAGTAAGAGAGTGGATTGAAGCGGACGAGTGAGAGGAGGAGAAAGGGGAGAGGATGAGTATTTTATTTGTTATTTACATTATTATAGTTTTTATTTATTCAATTATTATTATATTTTTTTTCGCATCCGACCTAGATATGGACCAAAAGGTCTCCTGTCGGCATGCTCCGCCTTTGTTATCCTTTGTAATAGGGAACAAAAGGGTTAGGAACAGGGACGGAAGTGTCCTCAGTAGGTGGGTGAGGATGGAAGGGGTGAATAGGGGACTGTGGACTGAAGAAGAGGCCATTTTAGGGAGTGACTGAGAAGCCTAAGAATTCCGAAGTTATGGGGCGGAATGGAAGAACGGGGGCCACAAAACTTTATGGAGGGGCTGTGTGGAGGCTAGCAGGGGAGTGGAGGGGTCCCTTGGCTGGAGTGGATGGTTTGGAGTTAAATTGCGCGAAAAAGGAGGAAAAGACTCCAATAGAATAGAGGGGGAGAGAGGAGTATTTTTTTTTTATCTTTCTTTTTTGAAGCTGTGAAAAAATGGTTTTGTTCGAAAAGACGACAATAAAACGAAGGGTTCTGGTATCATTGTTTTGAACCCTGTCGCCCCAGAGGAAAAAGAAAAGAGGAAGAGGAAGAAGAAGTAGAAGAATAAGAAGTAGAAAGAAGAATAAGAAGTAGAAGAGAAAGAAGAATAAGAAGTAGAAGAGAAAGAAGAAGAAAAAGTGGAAGAGAAAGAAGAAGAAAGAGAATAAGAAAAAAGAGGAAAAGGAAGAAGTAGAAGAAGAAAAAGAAGTGAAAGAGGAAGAAAACGGAGAGGAAAAAGGAGAACAAAACAGTTGCATTATCCTCGGCCAGATGATAGAAATTGTTTTGACATTGTTTAACTTAAGTAATCCAAGCTTAGGGGAGGATGAAGCTGATGAGTGGTTGGACTGAAAAGCTCAAGAAGGGGAACGATAAGGTTGGACGGTCGAAAGCGCTTCAGGAATCGGGGTTTCTGAACAAATGAGGCGAGTCTAAAACTCTTGAGATGAATTATTATAATGTTTATTATTATTATTATTATTGATATTATTATTATTATTATTATTATTATTATTATTATTATTACTACTACTACTTTCATCATTATCATCATCATCATCTCCTTCTCTCTCTCTCTCCTCTCTCCTCTCTCTCCTCTCTGATTCTTTGTCTCCTCTTTCTCTCTCTCTCTCTCTCCCTCCCCTCCCTCCCTCCCTCCCTCCCTCCCTCTCCTCTCTCTTTCCTCATTCTTTCCTCTTCCTCTCCTATCTCTCTCCTCTCTATCTCCTTCTCTATCTCCTTCTCTATCTCCTTCTCTATCTCTATCTCTATCTTTCTCTCTCTCTTTCTCTCTCTCTCTCTCTCTCTCTCTCTCTCTCTCTCTCTCTCTCTCTCTCTCTCTCTCGCTCTCCTTTCACTGTACACGACGACTGGACAGAATTGTGTGATAGGAGTCAGATTCAATGTGTAAATCTTATTCAGCCATGAAAGTACCCTTTGGATGGGTACTGGGAGGTTAGCAAAACCCCTTTAGGTGTGTGTGTGGGGGGGCTTAAAGGTATATTTGGGTGACCTATAACCTCAGAAGTGGGATCTCTTGAAGGGCAGACTCCACCGAAGAGTGTTATCTCCAATTTTGTAGGTCATGTTGGGTCGTTGATGATGTTGGGTTTTACGTTTATTCTGCCTGGTCTCAGATGATTGCTCCCCGTCTCTATGATAGACTTCCTGAAAATGTTAAAATGTCTGAAACTACGACCATCTTCAAGAAGAGACTGAAGACACACTTCTTCACTGCTTCGTATGACTTGGAGAATGCAGTGATGAAATCAGATTTTGGACTTTAGATATTCTACGTGGGAGGGGGGCTTGGAGAGCCGTCATCGGCTGAAAGCCCCTAGAAGCCATCGCCTAAGTAACCTAAGTAAGTAGTCAAAGGAGATCCCCAGTGTGGTCATAATTATACCAGTCTCGATTAACCTTATCACTACATCTTGTGGCTTGCATATGTCTTCCGGCTTAGCCAAGTGACCTTGATTAACTGAAGTTTCTTGTACAAGGACGGAGATGTCATGGCGGTTGGTCAATCCTATTTGGTTATTGATTCATTACTTTTGTAATAGTTGACTTGACTTGACCTAACCTGGCCTAAGGTAGCAAAGGGGTTAGTCGTTCCTATGTCGAAAAGAGTGACCCAAGATGGGTGGGTTTGTGCTCATCAGGTAATAGAAAATGGCATGGGTTCTTAACACACACACACACACACACACAGAACACACACACGCAATTGATGTGTGTGTTGTATGTGTGTGTGTGTTGTATGTGTGTGTGTGTGTGTGTGTGTGTGTGTGTGTGTGTGTGTGTGTGTGTGTGTGAGAGAGAGAGAGAGAGAGAGAGAGAGATAGATAGAGCGAGAGAGAGAGAGAGAGAGAGAGAGAGAGAGAGAGAGAGAGAGAGAGAGAGAGAGAGAGAGAATAATTGAAGGGATGATACAGTTTTGCAAAGTACAAATCATTCGTCTTGACGCTCCCCACCATAACTTATATTAGCCTAACTCCTACCACGACGTCGGCCATTCTACCTCTCCCCTAAACCCAAAAATAATGAAGCCAATTGAGCCGGTAATTAGATAGTTGAACTCTGAAATTAGAATAATTTCGGGACGAAGTTGCAGCCCTTCAACAAAGTACACATCTCGCTATCAACTAGTAACTTAAATCTACGCCAGTCTCCAAGTTAGGCCCAATTAACTCTCGTATTGCCTCCATATCTAAGATTGAGTTAATTTCAAAACAAGTTCCTCTTGTGATAAAGTAGAGAGAGAGAGAATTGGGGTCTTACCTCCTTTGTCTGTTAACACCTTCGACACGGTAACATTCCCTATTGGGCTCACTTCCGAACAACTACAAGCGGCTTCATGTAGCTGAAGACGGCAACTCCGTATTGAAGAGCCTATCAAAGGATCGAGATCCTTCGAAATTCATAAAACCTTTTTTTGTCTTTAGCCAAGAGAAGATATGTATAGTATGTTATTGTATTAAAAGGGTTTGGGTAAGCCTGATTCGGGTTCTTCCCCAAAGCAGAAGAGAAATAGAAAACGTGAAAGGGTCAAATGATGGTAGAAGAAAGCTTTGAAATGTCCAATGACCTTCTTGGCGAAGACCTTTGGAGAGGATAAAGAGAGAAATATAAAGAGGTCAGTGTAGGCGAGAGTTATGGGGAACATAGGATGGGAGGAAAAGAGAGGTTCTTTGAGGAAAGGACATACATATACCAAGGCTTTTTCCCCCTTACAAGGGAGGTAGCCAAAAAGGGAAAGGCATAAAATCATTTCCACCCATTCCATCCCTGAATACACTCCACATCCCTCCACTCTCCCTCTTGTCTGAGCACCTCCTGGATGACGGGTCATCCCTGCACCTTGTCCACTGCCCTGTGTCAGAAGCAGTGTCGCAAGACACAGCACATCCACAGCAAGGCCGCTTCATTAAATCGGCGAACGAATGAATAAGATAAAAGAAGATAGAACTAGGAATAGATTGAAAAGTAAAGTGGAAAAGAGGAAATGTGTGCTATAATCATAGACTGCATTCAATGAATAAATAAATGAATGTATACACACACATACACACACACACACACACACACACACACACACACACACACACACACACATACATATATATATATATATATATGTGTGTGTGTGTGTATATATATATATATATACACACACACACTGTAATTACAACTATATGTAAATGTATAAGTATAAAAGTACAAATGTATAAAGAAATAAGAGTTAAGTTGAACCAGTATAAGATAAAGGCTGGAAGAAAACTAAAGGAGATATAGGAATGAAGAGTAGTAAAAGACTGAAAAGGGTCATTGAAAGAGAGGAAGTTTAAAGAGAAATAAAGAAATAAAGGTTAAATCATCACTTGGTTGCCGCTGGAATAGTATTTCATTTAATGACGTCATACATCATCGACAGCTTGGCTTGGAAAAGTAGCTGAGTAGGGGGGAGGGGTAGGCATGAGAGTAGGCTACTAGTGAGGATAAATATGAAGAGTTAAAGGTAGCCATAAAGATAGTCATTAGGCTTCATTCATTACATGTCCTTTCGTAATGATATTATTTTTTCGGCACAAAAGACGTATTTGTTATTCGTACAGAACCTATTGTCCTCTGACAAGGCTCCATTTATGCTCAGCACTGCGCTCGTTCCAGGTATTGATGAGGGGAACGAAGAGACGGGAATACGAGAAATAGAATAAAGCCTGAGGAAAAAAAAAACATTTGAGGTGAGATGGTGGATGGAGGAGAAACGAGAAGAGAATATATGGAAAGGGTCAGGAGGAATGAGAGGAATAAGGAGAAGGAATGAAGGAGGTGGAATATTGAGGCTAGCGTAGGAGACGGAGAAGAATCCGTATAGGGAAGAAATGGACAAATGGGAACATAGACTCCTTTGTTAATTGGCTTTGTAATCCTAGGATCTTTTCATCTGAGCGTTTTGGGGCCTTTTCTCTCTCTCTCTCTCTTTTTTTTTTTTTTTTTTAATATCCCGTTCACTTTTTCTCTCTTGCTTGCTTTTTATAATTCTCTCTCTATCTCTCTCTCTCTCTCTCTCTCTCTCTCTCTCTCTGTTTCTCCGTTTGTCTCTCTCACTTTTATCTCTCTCCCTCTCTTCTCCCCCTCCCCCCCCTCTCTCTCTCTCTCTCTCTCTCTCTCTCTCTCTCTCTCTCTCTCTCTCTCTCTCTCTCCCTCTCTCTCTCTCTCTGAATGTCTGCCTATCTCTATCAATCTGTCTCTCTTGTCCTGTCTGTCTGTCATTGTCTCCCTGACTCTCTCAACACTGAATCCTTTCTTCAGCTAAATGAGCTAGTTAGGCGTCTACCAAAGAAACTGGGTAAAGGGGCATCCTCGTTGTATACGGATTATATCTTAATCTCTTCACAAAGGTGTCGTACATTTTAAGGAGCCTGAAAGATGATGGTATCAAGGGCATTGACAGTTCTTCGCATAAAAGAATTAATCGTGACTATCAATACCTATACTCAGGGCAGTGGGCGAGATGCAGGGATGACCCGTCATCCAGGAGGAGCCAAGATAAGTGGGAGGGAAGAGGGTGGATGGGAGTGGAGTATGTGCGGATGGAATGGGTGGGAGTGGATTTTATGCCTTTGTTTTTGGCTACTTCCCTTGTAAGGGGGAATGAGCCTTTGGCATATGTATGTATCTATACCTATGAGGTAATGGAATGTTTCACTTGGCTACATAGAATAGTCTAACCTGATGTGATTTACCTACCTCTTATTTCGATCTAATTAATTTGATTTATTTATTTCTTCATTCATTTATTTATTTGTTCATTTATCTATCTAACAGCCTTTCACTTTGAAATGTTTAACCGTTATCAGAAATCATATTACAAAAGTCATTCTGGTATGTTTGTGCATCATTCTCCAAAGCCTTTTCATCGTGTTCTTCCTCTTTTCATAAACAAAATGTTGCTCACTGAACGAATCAACACGCAAAATTGGAACAATATACTGTCCCACGGAAATGAATTAAATATTCTTACAGTAACAAGATGAAAAATATAATGCCTCCCGTTTTCAAAGGAGAACAGACAAAACAAAACAAAACAAACGAAGACTAAACAAAAGGAAAGGAGGAATATATTAAAGGAGACCATACAAGCGTCACTGCTAAATCTATGACGTTTCTCTTTGTCTTTCCTGGATTATCTAGTTATCTAGTTTGTTTATCAAATACATTGGACACTTGTTTTTCTTACGGGGAGTTGGCATACGCATCTATCTGTTTTTTCCACAAATATCTATGAATTATTCCATATTCTCAGTTATTTTTATATACATTCCTTTACTTATCACTACTTTTTTATGGAGCATATAGCCTTTTACCTACTTTTTATCATTCCATTGCATTGAATAAAATATTCTCGCTAATGTACTAAGTCACTGATATACACAAATCAATGTAAGTCCATACTCATCTGCATAAAATTGTTCTTCTCAAAGACTTCCATGTAGAGAACACCGTGATTGTTCTGCGAGTCTTCGTTGTTTCTAGAAGGCTGCTGTAACCTTTGACGTCAACACTCTATTTACTAATGTTACTGTGCTTGGAGCGTTAGCGGAGAGGCGGTTGAAAACATGGACGAGAAAGATTTTCCAGTCGAGGAAAGAGGATTTCTTAGAACTAGAGCGTGGAATTCAAATTCTTCGTGTGAACAGAAAGTCCTGATAGGGGAGAAATGTTAGGGAGCAAAGGTTTACTCCTATCTTTATTTTCTTCACCTTACCACTCGTGTGGGATTCACCAGTGTCTTGGATCACGTGTTGGACCCGTGATCGACAGCTATTTTTCTCCCGGAAGAGAGCTCAGAGTTCATATGACCGATCTATGGGTAATACTTTGACCTTACACGCACACACACCCGACTCCCTGCCCACGATAGTTGAAATAAGGACTCGCAGCGCAGCGATACTGAAATTATTTCAGCACTGGGCGGGATTCGAACCCGGACCTCCGTAGTGGCGGCCGCAAACGCTACCACTGCGCCGTCAAGTGTGTGTATGTGTGTGTGTAATATATATTGTATATGTAGTCGGAAGAAGCATACTGTTTGACAATGTTTAGGATGGACTTGAGTGAGTTCTGCATGACCCGGTCTGGGGGTGCAGTTCGGCAGGCGCGCGATTCCACGGAAAGCGAATTGCGCTAATTGGTAGTAGCTGTATTTGACCTCGGTCAACACGGGTCTTGTTATTTGCCCACATGCCGTTGCTGGCGAGCGTTCCAACACCGGCGAGCAGGTGGCGTAGCAGTGACGTGAATTAGGTGTTACAGGTGCTGTCTGTGATGAGCGTTGTTGCAGCTTGTTTTTTTTTTTTTGGTATTTTGATTCTACTGTTATTTTAACTGTTATTTTGATCACGTTTGCTGTCATTAAGGTTAATGTTATTGGTATGATTACTATAGTACTGTCACCAGTATAACTACTATTTCTGTTTTTTATAATAATTGTCTGTTTTAGTGCTAAGTTGTGGTTGGTGATTGTGGCATTATTTGGCAGATACCATGAAAGCGTGTCGCAGGACGGGCAAGGTGGTGTTTTATGATGTTCTGTTTTTTAAACCTGCCAGAATTTTATAATAGATGGGAATAAAAAAAAATATTAGCACGTGGAATGTTGATCTTTACGAAATGTTCACTAAAGCAATGATATGTGTGTATACATACATATATATATATATATATATATATATATATATATATATATATATATATATATATATATATAATTTGTTCAATACATGCGTAAACTTCAATCCAGTTATTCGATAATATTCAGCAAGTACGCCAGGTTAAAAAGTTAAAAACAAAGAACGGGGAGCAGCTGCTACACAAATTGATGTGAGTGTTGGTTGCATTTAGGAAGCCATTGCCGGACTGATGCAAAATAAAAAACGACGAAAGCGTTAGCGATGTTACCCTTGTGATAGTTATTTCCTCATTTGCAATCAATGACCGATATTAACGATATATAGGTATTTTTCATGTACATTCCCCGTTTGTGTCCATTTCTTGATCTATTTCGTCATCTAATTGAATAATGATTTATTTATCTATTTTATTAAGAGAGTAGTGGTGATGATTTTGTGTGGTGAAAATTCTGTTTACGCTACGTCGATATCTGGTTATGGGTGCTCCCTCCGTTGTGGAAATTATTTTAGTCCATGTTTTCGTATTTTCTATTGTATGACCAATGCTAATGTCATACGTTTATGTGTATATATATTTGTTTTCATTTGCGTATGACAGATATTGTAAATCTGGTACGGTTGCGTCGATGTTTGGTCATTTGTGCTGTTGCTGTTGTGGTGCTATTCCTTTGTGTGTGTGTGTGTGTGTGTGTGATTCACTTTGGTCTTTGGATCACGTGTTGGACTCTTGATCGCCAGCTATTTCCCTCTCGGAAGAGAGGTCAGAGCTCGTATGACCGATCTATGGGTAATTCTATGACCCTACACGCACACACACCCCAACTCCCCGCCCACGAGAGTTGGAGTAAGGACTCGAAGCGCAGCGATACTGAAATAATTTGAGCCCTGGGGAGGATTCGAATCAGGTACTGCCGGTACCGCCGCACTGACAGTCTGGAACTCTACCAACCGCGTCATTGAGTCGTGTGTGTGTGTGTGTGTGTGCGCGCATGTGTAGACTGGTTAGAGATGGTATGACGTTTGCTGTCAGGAAGTAGTAGTGCAAGGGTATGCATTAGAATAAAAAGAAACGTACCACCCAATACGAAAGGGGTGATAAATGAATTGTACAATCAACCCCTTTCTTCTCGATGAATTACCACGAAAATGAATGAAATTGTCTGACTTAAGCCAGAAGACAAACACGAGCCCCCGGGCCCTTGTACGGAAATGGATGAGAGTTTCAGATTGAGTTGCAGTTGTCGGAATTGATGTCCGAAGATATATAACATTCAAGGAAAACACCAATAGGCCTATGTGTTCGAATATGAAGTTTGAACAATATTTTCCTTCGTGGTAACACAGGACAGGGTGACTATTATTTTTGATTTTCAATTTAATAAAGTTGTCTTGCCGCAAAGAAATCTGTAAATGACATCACTGGTGGGAAAAGAACAAAAGAGCCATTCACAGCACTTGTTAATTGGTGTCAATTTATTTTAGCGTTCATTGAATTTACTTTCAATAATAATGACTGGGAAAGATATCCTAGAGAGACGTATAAAGAACTCTTGGATGATGTTGGAAACTCGTGAAAGCTCATGTTTGACCGTAATAAAAACAGTAAAGCATCGTTATCCTTAATGAAAAAAGAAAAATGATCTTACGAGAATCCTTTAAGCCAAGACAATCTCCAACGAGAGAATCAAAATGAGATTTTTGTTTTGCGGACAATTTCCGAAGCGTTTGACCAGTGATGCGGTATTATCACGAGAAATATCGAAGATGGAGAAGAGGCACAAATAAAAAGTTAACGACAAAGAGGAAGAAGAAAAAGAGGAAACAAAAAAAGAAAGAGAGACATCTTTTTCGTGTGTGTGAATAAAATAAAGTTTATGAAGACGAAGAACAAAAAAAAAGTAGAAAACGAAATGGAAAAAAGGGAAGAATAAATTCGTATGTTCAAACATTTTCTCCTCTCTCACATTCCCCCCCACCCCGGTCTCCCGCCATTCGTTTCTCTCTCTTTCTATATCTCTCTATTCATATGTCTTTTTGACTGTCTGTCTATCTCTGTAATGCTTGTCTGTTTGTCTGCTGTCCCCCTCCCTCTCTCTCTCTGTCTGTCTGTCTCTCTCTCTCTCTGTTTCTCTCTCTCTGTTTCTCTCTCTCTCTCTCTCTCTCTCTCTCTCTCTCTCTCTCTCTCTCTCTCTCTCTCTCTCTCTCTCTCTCTCTCTCTCTCTCTCTCTGCCTATATTTTTGTCTTTCTTTCTCACACTCTCTTCCTACTACAGAGATGAATTTTTTTTACATCAAATATGAATATTCTTGCTCAGGTGTGGCACATTCCACCTTTGTTCCTTGAGTTTGCCTGTTGTTTCAAGAACGGGAACGAGCCAACGCCCTCCTCGCATGGCCAAGTGTTGTGCGAGAACGGCGTTGGGCTGATTATGTTGACAGACTCCTTGCAATCGCATACTGTTTCTTGCTCCTGGGTGCGATAGCATGACGCATCCAACAGTTAAACACGAACCTCTATACGAAGTACAAAGATCAAAATAGCAAGAGGCATTTAATCTAAACCGGGGATAACTGAAAAGTAAGCCGTATGCTGTGTGTGTGTGTGTGTGTGTGTGTGTGTGTGTGTGTGTGTGTGTGTGTGTGTGTGTGTGTGTGTGATTCACCACCATGGTCTTGGATCACGTGTTGGACTCGTGATCGACAGTTATTAACCTCCCGGATGAGAGCTCAGTGCTCGTATGACCGATCTATGGGTAATACTGTGTGTGTGTGTTAAGCGAGTGATGGATATAAAGAATGCGCAAGAACAAGAAATTGTCTTCTGAAAGTTCTCATAATCTAGGGAGAACTTGAACAGTTGACCTTGAGAACACTAATTGCGACTGTTCTCCATTGCACCTCTATCTCCCCGAAGTTCTGTAAACATACTCTTACCCTCAGTGATGAGAAATTTGTCTATTGTTTACGTGTTGGGATCATTACTGTATATAGAGGTCTGTGTGAGATTGTTACATAGGACGTTAGATACATACATATACCAAGGCTTTTTCCCCCTTACTAGGGAGGTAGCCAGAAAGGAAAAGGCATAAAATCATTCCCACCCATTCCATCCCCGAAAATACTCCACACCCCTCCACCCTCCCTCCCATCTTAGCACGTTAGATAGTTGTAAAAATATGTGAGGTAGCTTTCCAGCAGGCAAGACTGTTTCCTTCCGTGTAGTGTCACTTATCAGCACATGAAGACGCTTCCGGCTTCCAAGGGTGACCACTTGCAGCCTAAGATGGTTTCCAGTGATGTCAACGCTCAGCCACGAAACCGGCGTATCTGACTATGTCGTCTTCGATCAAAGTACATTTTTGCTTAATCACCACTTCTACTCTCGTTGACCCGATACATAAAATCGAATTGGAGACAGAGGACTATGATTTTATCGTATTCCGAACCCGACATTTCATCAGGACTTCTGATCTTGAGGAAGTATTGCGTTTGCTTGATTGGGGAGGTGGGTTGATGTCGGGAGTTGAATGATCCCCGGAACTCGCCAACCAATTGAGCGGTCTCCTCATCCATCACATGCAGTGAAGAGGACTAGCAGAGGCGGAGTTTATTTGGCAATATGATTTGATCAGGGAAGATAGAGCGGGATTGATGTAGATGACAGAACAATAGCCTCAGGCAGCAGTACATATATAAGATTTGATTTATTGAACCGAAGTGGGACTCGAAATGATTCGCCACAATTCCAGATAGCCTGTCAGCGAGTTAGATCGTCTCCCGTCACATAGATTGCTTTCGAAGTACGTGAGATTGCTTTCTAGAATGCAGAATTGCTCGGGTATGTAAGGGAGACTCGTGCAAGAACTTTAATGTGTGGATTTTTTTTTCCGTGATATTATTTAACCCAGTTAATGGTGGCACAATATGCTCTTAATTCTGACGCAGTCGGACCATTTTTATTTCTCATTTGAGGAAAAAAGACTATCACAACCCAATTTGTCTTATGTGCGCGCACACACACACACACACACACACACACACACACACACACACACACACACACACACACACACACACACACACACACACACATATATATATATATATATATATACAGTATGTATACAAACATCCACTCGTACATACATACATACGTACATGTGCTTGTGGATAGAAACGCTTGTTCATGATGGTGTATGTACACCGCCATGCCCTTGTGTTTAGTCCGACATCTGCGAAGAAATCTTGAGTGAACGCAGTCATATCTCTCCCAGGATCCTGAACGGTCGAGTCGGGGAGTTTCTTACGACTTAAGGTAAGTTCTTTTATATTTTCGGAGCTAGTGTAAGTATATGAAATATATTTCTTAGCCTAAATTGCTAGAAATACTGAGCCTAAATTGCCATAAATATTGAGCCTAAATTGCCAATACAAATACGCATGAGCCTAAATCGCCATACAATATGCGTTCTTACCTTAAGTCACTACACTAAGCTCCTCAACTTCTGGTAAAATGACCCCCGAAAATCTCTCCCATTAGCCAGAAGTTGAAACTCCCCAAGAACCCCTCAGAAGAAATCCACCCGAAGACGGAGTTCCTCGAAGACCCTTCAACTTCGACTTAAAATCCACTGGAAAGCCCTGATTCCCAAAGTGAAATGCTTTGAAAAACCTCTATCGTCAAGCTGGACAGTGTCGAGAATCCCGCAATCCTTTATTAGAATTGTCTCGAAGACCTCTGAACTTGACAAAAATCAACCCCATACTGAACTTTCTTGAAAACCCAACAAATCCTGTCATAAGATGCCTTCAACCCCGAAGTACCTCTAGAAATTCTTATTTCAGAACTGAGCATCTTTAAATTTCAATTCTTGAAGGAAATTGACTTAGAAATACATTCAACACGAAAAATGAGCTACTCCCCCTCCCGTCCTTTGCTTCCAAAGACATATTTTTAAATTATTGTGGGTAATGTTTGGTGATTTTGTTCAGTTGAGGAGAGGCCGTCGTATCTAAAAAGATTACTAGTTCACCATAGAAGTTTGGTTTAATCAGTGATGACTGATTTTTGAGGCAGTCAGACATTTGGCCAAGGAAGATTTAAAAGATTACCAATTTTCGGGTAAAGATATTTTCCTTGAAGTCGAATGTTTTAACGAAGGTATTATTGAAGATGTCCTATATTTGGTCAAAGGCGCATTGAAAGCAGTCGAATTTTCACCAGGAAGAGTTTTCCAGAAAAAAAAAAATGGATTTTCAGAGAAAGTCAGCCTAAGACCGAAAGCTTTTGAAGACAGTTCGACCCAGTGCAAGAGGGACTTCAAAGCAACACCTTTTGGAGAACACCTCAACGACGAAGAGTTTCGAAAGTAGTTCAGCATGAGGAGATAGGCTCTTGAAGGAACTTTTCACTTTTTTAAGTATGTCTAAGTCAATTT
>NC_134797.1:22437780-22442780 GCF_046742065.1 Oratosquilla oratoria
AGATTCAATTTGGAAGTAGGTAGAAACAACTTTGCCAACCGTGTAGTTAATGAATGGAATAAACTTCCTGCACAGGTAGTGCAATGTAGTTCAGTTCGAAGCTTTAAGAATCATTTAGATAAATACCTAAGTAAGATGCTGTAATGATTATAATTTATCTTATATTTTTTGTTTTGTTATCATTTGTCTGTCTGATTTTCATTTATTATTAGTTATATGTCAATTTATTATTATTTACTATTTACCTGTTTATTATTTAACTATACCTATGCATTTATTTATGTATTTTATTTGTTGTTTACATTATTATAGTTTTTAATCATTTTATTATTAATATGATTTTTTTTCGCATCCGACATAGATATGGATCAAAAGGTCTCCTGTCGGCATGCTCCGCCTTTGTAATCCTTTGTAATAATCATGAATAATAATCAAGTAAATAATAGACAAACAGACAAATGATAACAAAGAACTAAACAAATAATATAAAATAAATGGCAGGCATTACAGTTTCTTGCTTAGGTGTTTATCTAAACGAATCTTAAAGCTTCGAAGTGAACTACATTGCACTGCCTGTGAAGGAAGTTTATTCCATTCATTAACTACACGGTTGGCGAAAATGTTTTTACACCCACTTCCAAATGAAATCTATTTCCTGACAGTTTGAAACAATTAGTTCTTGTCGGACTCTCATTCAGTGTGAATGTTTTGTCATTTTTGAAGTTGTCAGTTCCCTATAGAAACTTAAAGACCTGTGTCAAGTCACCTCTGAGTCTACGATTTTTAGGATAAGTAGAGTCATATATTTTAGTCGATATCCAAAAACAAGGTGGATATACCAACTTCTTAAGTTGATATTAGATGTATGTATTCCATATATATATATATATATTATATATATATATATATATATATATATATATATATATATATATATATATATATATATATATATTGTTATGCTTTACCATGTGAATATATAATTTTTCATCAGTAATCCATAAGATATTGTAAGGAAAATTAAAAAGTGCAACAATTTTCTATTATAAACCCATTCACCAACTCCTGAGATTAGAATAAATAGTTGATATGAACAAATAGAAAGAACGTAGCAATGAAGTGTAGTAGAAATGTCTGTACAATACAGAATAATTGTAAAGTATAGAAATGGAATGATATTATCTTTTATCTCTAGACTCTTCATAAACTTGGAGTAACTCAATAATACACTAAATTAGTTAAATCATAAACTTAAAACCTACCGGTTAACACATCAATTGCATATCGCCCTATTAAAACATGGCGAGTAATTAGATTTGCACTGGCACTGGATCAATTCCTAAAACAAATGCATATATACTCTATGGATAAATTAATCGCTTAAAGCCAAGTTGGAAAGGTTTTCCAGCCTTACCAAAACAACAACAACACGTCCGCCTCCAACTCTCCAGCCATCACTCAATCATGACCGACTCTATATCAACTTTATCTATTATATTAAGTAAACAAAACAACATTACAATTTCTTATATATCAAATAAATCCCTAAATTTTCATATTAAGAATTCACAATCAGATTTACTCAGATAAGCCAACACTTTGTAATATTAACGTTGAAACAATAAACCAATACAAGGCAACATTACGTCCAGTAACCAGTTTGGAAAATATGTACGTTTTATGGCATGAATGTATTTCCTTATCACACCTCCACCGTTAAATTAAACGCGCTTGGCTTTTCTTCCGTCAAAGTAATCTGATAGTGACCTTTTAGTAAATCTAATTTTGTTATAATTTTTTATTTCCAATAGCGTCTTTGATGTCCTCAAATAAAGCAGTGAGAAGTTATCAGCTCTAGTAAGGGCATTTAACTTCCTATAATCCGTACACTTGCGCATTTCCCCATTTCCTTTTGAAACTAATATACAGGTGAAGCCACTCACTATTGCTGGGCTCTGGAAGACCATTATCGATGAGAAACTGTACCTCTTTGCGTAGAATTTCTACCTTGTTAGAAGACATACGATAAGGCTTCTCCCTTACTGGTGGTAATCCCTCCACTACCTCGACATGATGCATAGCCATAGAAGTGGGCCTTGGTACGTCGCTGAGAATTTCGGGGAAGTCATGCAACAAACCTGAACTATCAGATGGCTGAGTTTCGGACAAATGGCTGAGTTTATCGTAGGGGTTGGAGAGCACTTCTGAATTGGTTGACTTGTTTGCTGGTATACTATCAGACTCCAGGTTTACATTAGAATCTTCCAGCACATCTATAGCATTTACAACTCAAACAGATGTCGTTACGTCAGGTCCTTGGTCTCCCTTGTAATATTCCTTCAGTAAATTCACATGAACTATCCGTTTATCTTTACGATAACCAGGGGGTAGCAATTACATAATTCAAATCTCCCTTTTTACCCAAAAAAGGGGCCTTTATATTAAACCTGTAGTGGTCATTTCCTAGTGGGCAAAAACATCAGAACTTTGTCCCCCACTTTAAATTCCCGCTTTACTGTATTTTCATCAAAATTTAGCTTCATCTGCTCCTGACTTAATTTCAAAGTATTTTAAGCAAATTGGTGCACACTGTCTAAATTTACTTTCAAGTTAGTTACATACTCAGATAGGGTTTCACTTTGTTGAAAATCAACCCAGCTCTCATGTAGTAGCTCCCTAGGACCTTGTATATCACGACCAAACAGAAGTTAGATAGAGAGCAACCCAGACTGGACTGCTTAGTATACCGAACAGCATACAATAAGAATGGCAAAGCAACATCCCATTCATTTCCTGTTTCGTGGAAATGTTTAGCAAGCATACTTTTCAGCGTCTGATGGAAACGTTCCAATGCTCCTTGACTTTGATCGTGGTAGGCTGAGGCAAAGTACTATTTCACATGTGAGAATAAACACCGTGTGAGATCGAAAACTTTATTGGTACGACGTTTCGCTTGTTACAGCTTTTTCAAGTACAGACATGGCAAACTATTTCACACCCAACATACTCATGACATGCCTGAATACATAGGATGTAAAAGTAGTACATTGATCAGATTGTACAAACTTTGGTATTCCAAACTGTGTAATTTTTTTTTGTCAGAACAGGAACTATTGTTCGGGATGTAATTGACCTCAATGGAATGGCCTCAGGGTGCCTAGTGGTGGCATACATGATAGCTAACATGTATTCATGATACTTGATTTTGGGTAATGTTAGACGATTTTGTTCAGTTGAGGAGAGGTCGCTGGATTTGAAGAGATTGCCAGTTCACCATAGAAGTCTGGTTTAACACTCATGACTGATTTTTGAGGCAGGCAAAGAAGATTTCAAAGATTCACAATTTTCAGATACAGATATTTTCCGGGAAGTCGATTTTTTTTTATTGAAGGTAATATTAAAGATGTCCTATATTTGGTCGAAGGCGCTTCAAAAGCAGTTGAGTATTCGCCGGGAATCATTCTCAAACAAGAAAAGAAAAAAAAAAAGCGAGAGTCAGCATATGACTGAAGGCTTATGAATACAGTTCAACCCAATGCAGTAGTTTTATGTTCTCATTAGAATGTAAGCACTCTTAGAGGAAAACTGCTTGTTCTTTCGCATTCTCTATAACCTTCACTCGCTTGAATCTTTTTTCTTTGATAATGAAACTCTTATGTCTCCTGCGAATGAGATTAGAATGCCAATTAAAGGACATCTTCTTTGCAAAAGAAGTTAAAGTCTTCGCAAAAATTATTCTTTTGAAATTAAAAGAATACTACCAAGACACTGAAATGCATAATACTATTGAACAGATAGTCATATATAAGAATACAAAAAAGAAATACTATGGAAATTATGTATGTATATGTAATTTCTAATACACACACGCACACACACACAGATAGAGAGCTCCTGGTGACCACCATTTGACCTGGCTTAGTACATAGGTCAATAGACACGGCTTAGCCTCAACACCACCTAATAACATGACCTAATCTAACCTAATGCCATAAGGAACAGATGAATAAAGCCGCTTGGTATTAGTTGGTAGAAAGCCTGATGAGGAGAAGATCGCAGGTTCGAAACCCGCTTGAGTCCACTGAGTTTCCAGACGCCGTTGGGATAAAACTTTCCAAATATTGTTCTTATTTTGTAGCTTCTCCTAGGGCTTCGTGTCTGTGCAAATACAGGGAACTTGGTGACGCGTACAGGGAGCTACTATATACAAAGGCGCTCTTCTTGGGAGCTAAGATATCAGCTCCGTCGGCGAGTCCAACATTTGATAGGACTTTCGATCAGTCCTCTGCAAGGAGAGGCTTGTCTGACGAATCTAGGAAGCTTCTGGGAGGACCCAATTCATCAATATAGGGATTTCTCGCGCCTTTCCTTTGTTTCCAAAGGCATATTTTTACATTATTGTGGGTAATGTTTGGTGATTTTGTGCAGTTGAGGAGAGGCCGTTGTATCTAAAAAAATTACTAGTTCACCATAGAAGTTTGGTTTAATCAGTGATGACTGATTTTTGAGGCAGTCAGACATTTGGCCAAGGAAGATTTCAAAGATTCCCAATTTTCGGGTAAAGATATTTTCCTTGAAGTCGAATGTTTTAACGAAGGTATTATTGAAAGTAGTGGAATTTTCACCAGGAGGAGTTTTCCAGAAAAAAAAAAATGGATTTTCAGAGAAAGTCAGCCTAAGACCGAAAGCTCTTGAAGACAGTTCGACCCAGTGCTAGAGGGACTTCAAAGCAACACCTTTTGGAGAACACCTCAACGACGAAGAGTTTCGAAAGTAGTTCAGCATGAGAAGAGAGGCTTTTGAAGGCACTTTTCATTTTTTTAAGTAGTTCATTTTTCGTGTTAAAGTTATTTCTAAGTCAATTTCCTTCAGGAATTGAAATTTAAAGATGCTTAATTCTGAAATAATTTTTTAGAGGTACTTCGGGGTTGAAGGTATCTTATGACAGGATTTGTTGGGTTTTCAAGAAAGTTCAGTATGGGGTTGATTTTTGTTAAGCT
>NC_134797.1:22447780-22450280 GCF_046742065.1 Oratosquilla oratoria
TTAGAATGAATAGTTGATATGAACAAATAGAAAGAACGTAGCAATGAAGTGTAGTAGAAATGTCTGTACAATAAAGTATAGTTGTAAAGTATAGAAATGGAATAATATATTATCACTAGACTCTTCATAAACTTTGCGTAACACAATAATACACCGAATTAATTAAATCACAAGCTTTAAGTGTACCGGTCAACACATCAATTGCATATCACCTTGGCTTATTAAAACATGGCGAGTAATTAGATTTGCACTGGTACTGGAACAATTCCTAAAACATATGTATATACTCTATGGATAAATTAATCACTTAAAGCCAATTTAGAAAGGTCGTCCAGCCTTACCAAAACAACAACAACACGTCCGCCTCCAACTCTCCAGCCATCACTCAATCATGACCGACTCTATATCAACTTTATCTATTCCATTAAGCAAACAAAACAACTTTACATTTTCTTATATATGAAATAAATCCCTAAAATTTCATATTAAGAATTCCCAATCAAATTTACTCAGTTAAGCCAACACGTTATAATATTAACGTTGAAATAATAAACCAATACTAGGCAACATCACATCCAGTAACCAGTCTGGAAAATATGTACGTTTTATGACATGAATGTATTTCCTTATCACACCTCCACCGTTAAATTGAACGCGCTTGGCTTTTCTTCCGTCAAAGGAATCTGATAGTGACCTTTTGGTAAATCTAATTTTGTTATAATTTTTGTATTTCCAATAGCATCTTTGATGTCCTCAATTCGAAGCAGTGGGAAGTTATCAGCTCTAGTAAGGGCATTTAACTTCCTATAATCCGTACACTTGCGCATTTCCCCATTTCCTTTTGGAACTAATATACAAGTGAAGCCACTCACTATTGCTGGACTCAGGAAGACCATCATCGAGGAGAAACTGTACCTCTTTGCGTAGAATTTCTACCTTGTTAGAAGACATACGATAAGGCTTCTCCCTTACTGGTGGCAATCCCTCCACTACCTCGACATGATGCATAGCCATAGAAGTGGGCCTTGGTACGTCGCTGAGAATTTCGGGGAAGTCGTGCAACAAACCTGTAATATCAGATCACTGACTTTCGGACAAATGGCTGAGTTTATCGTAGGGGTTGGAGAGCACTTCTGAATTGGTTAACTTGTTTGCGGGTATACTATCAGACTCCAGGTTTACTTTAGAATCTTCCAGCACATCTATAGCATTTACAACTCAAACAGATGTCTTTACGTCAGGTCCTTGGTCTCCCTTGTAATATTCCTTCAGTAAACTCACATGGAATATCCGTTTATCTTTACGATAACCAGGGGGTAGCAATTACATAATTAAAATCCTCCTTGTTACCCAAATTATTAAAGGGGCCTTTATATTAAGCCTGTAGTGATCATTTCCTAGTGGGCAAAAACATCAGAACTTTGTCCCCCACTTTAAATTCCCGCTTTACTGTATTTTTATCATAATTTAGCTTCATCTGCTCCTGACTTAATTTCAAATTATTTTAAGAAAATTTGTGCACCCTGTCTAAATTTACTTTCAAGTTAGTTACATACTCAGATAGGGTTTCACTTTGTTGAAAATCAACCCAGCTCTCATGTAGTAGCTCCCTAGGACCTTGTATATCACGACCAAACAGAAGTTAGATAGAGAGCAACCCAGACTGGACTGCTTAGTATACCGAACAGCATACAATAAGAATGGCAAAGCAACATCCCATTCATTTCCTGTTTCGTGGCAATATTTACCAGCATACTTTTTAGGGTCTGATGGAAACGTTTCAATGCTCCTTCACTTTGAGCGTGGTAGGCTGAGGCAAAGTACTATTTCACACCCAACATATTCATGACTTGACTGAATACATAGGATGTAAAAGTAGTACATTGATCAGATTGTACAAACTTTGGCATTCCAAACTGTGTATTTTTTTTTTTTTTTTTTTTTTTTTTTTTTTTTTTTTCAGAACAGGAACTATTGTTCGGGATGTAATAAACCTCAATGGAATGGCCTCAGGGTAGCTAGTGGTGGCATACATGATAGCTAACATGTATTCATGATACTTGATTCTGGGTAATGTTGGACGATATTGTTCAGTGGAGGAGAGGTCGCTGGATTTGAAGAGATTGCCAGTTCACCATAGAAGTCTGGTTTAACACTCATGACTGATTTTTAAGGCAGGCAAAGAAGATTTCAAAGATTCACAATTTTCAGATACAGATATTTTCCGGGAAGTCGATTTTTTTTTATTGAAGGTAATATTAAAGATGTCCTATATTTGGTCGAAGGCGCTTCAAAAGCAGTTGAGTATTCGCCGGGAATCATTCTCAAACAAGAAAAGAAAAAAAAAAGCGAGAGTCAGCATATGACTGAAGGCTTATGAATACAGTTCAACCCAATGCAGTAGTTTTATGTTCTCATTAGAATGTAAGCACTCTTAGAGGAAAACTGCTTGTTCTTTCGCATTCTCTATAACCTTCACTCGCTTGAATCTTTTTTCTTT
>NC_134797.1:22457780-22460280 GCF_046742065.1 Oratosquilla oratoria
GCAGGGAGGACCTGTCTGCTCTTAAGAAGATATATATATATATATATATATATATATATATATATATATATATATATATATATATATATATATATACATATATATAAGGGTGCTCACTTCTGAAATAAAGATTTTATGAGGTACGTCGTGCTTGAAGGCATTTTAACACAGTTCAATACATATATATATATATATATTTATATATATATATATATATATATATATATATATATAAAGTCTCACCGTAAGAAGAATTGCTTAGAAGAACCTTTCTCCCCATGTTGAACAACTTTCAACATCCTTCCCCGATGACCTGAGCTACCTCGAAAAAGTTTCAGCAACAGAAATCCCTTGAAATCCCTTCAGCGTTGGACTGAACGGCCTTTGTGAAATTTTGACTTACATGAAAACGCCTTCGACCATTCGACCTCTTCAGAAATGCCTTTAAACAAAAATTCGACCTCTCTGACAATATTTTTAACAGAGAATTAGCCTGCTTTCAAAAATTTCTTGGCAGAAAATTTGACAGCCTTGAAAATCAGTCAACAGTGATTAAACCAGACTTCATAGGAAGGACTGGTTATCTTTCCAAATAGTGGGGTCTTTCTTCATCTGAACAAAATCATTTAACATAAGCCAGAGTCAAGTATAAAAAGTCTTTAAAGCAAAGGCCTGGGCGAAAAGTCCCCATATTCATACATTGGGTCCTCTCAACTCTTGACTAGAATCGTCTGAGTAGATGCGAGGATTGGGACAAAATGTAGTCTGCTTGAGCCAAGAAAACTATGTGAGCCAAGCATCAAATTCGCTGAAGCCATGTCAGGTCAAAAGTGGTCAACCTTGAAGACTGGAAGCGCCTCCATGTGTTGATAAGCTGCACCACGCGGAGAGAACTGGTCCTCCCTGTTTGAAAGCTATCTCACGTACTTTTCCAGCTACCTCGTGCAGTTTCCAGCAGTCTCACATTTTCCAAACAGTCCTCTGGGAACTGATATAGTCCCAACACGTAGAGGACACAAAATCATCTCATCCTTGAGGAGCCATCTTAGGCTGCCAACTGTTTAGAGAGTAAAAGCATTTCTGTAACACTTCGTGGAATTAAAAATGCAATGTTTAATTAATACGCTCAGTTAGCGTCGCGAAAGTCAGTAGTTTTATGTTCTCACTAGAATCTAAGCACTCTTAGAGGAAAACTGCTTGTTCTTTCGCATTCTCTATAACCATCACTCGCTTGAATCTTTTTTCTTTGATAATGAAACTCTTATGTCCCCTGCGAATGAGATTAGAATGCCAATTCTTCTTTGCAAAAGAAGTTAAAGTCTTCGCAAAAATTATTCTCCTTGAAATTAAAAGAATACTACCATGACACTGAAATGCATAATACTATTAAACGGATAGTCATATGTAAGAATACAAAAAAGAAATACTATGAAAATTATGTATGTATATGTAATTTCTAATACACACACACACACACACACAGATAGCTGCTGGTGACCACCACTTGGGTCACCTATCTTAGTACATAGGTCAATAGACACGGCGTAACCTCAACACCACCTAATATCATGAACTAACCTAACCTAATGCCATAAGTAACATGAATAAAGCCACTTGGTATTAGTTGGTAGAAGGCCTGATGAGGAGAAGATCGCAGGTTCGAAACCCGCTTGAGTCCACTGACTTTCCAGACGCCGTTGGGATAAAACTTTCCAAATATTGTTCTTATTTTGTAGCTTCTCCTAGGGCTTCGTGTCTGTGCAGATACAGGGAACTTGGTGACGCGTACAGGGAGCTACTATATACAAAGGCGCTCTTCTTGGGAGCTAAAATTTCAGCTCCGTCGGTGAGTCCAACATTTGATAGGACTTTCGATCAGTCCTCTGGAAGAAGAGGCTTGTCAGACGAATCTAGGAAGCTTCTGGGAGGACCAAATTCATCAATTTAGGGATTTCTCGCGCCTTGCCTTTGCTTCCAAAGGCATATTTTTACAATATTGTGGGTAATTTGGTGATTTTGTTCAGTTGAGGAGAGGCCGTTGTATCTAAAAAGATTACTAGTTCACCATAGAAGTTTGGTTTAATCAGTAATGACTGGTTTTTGAGGCAGTCAGACATTTGGCCAAGGAAGATTTCAAAGATTACCAATTTTCGGGTAAAGATATTTTCCGGGAAGTCGAATGTTTTAACGAAGGTATTATTGAAAGTAGTGGAATTTTCACCAGGAGGAGTTTTCCAGAAAAAAAAAAGGATTTTCAGAGAAAGTCAGCCTAAGACCGAAAGCTTTTGAAGACAGTTCGACCCAGTGCAAGAGGGACTTCAAAGCAACACCTTTTGGAGAACACCTCAACGACGAAGAGTTGCGAAAGTAGTTCAACATGAGGAGAGAGGCTTTTGAAGGCACTTTTCATTTTTTTAAGTGGTTCATCTTTCGTGTTAAAGTTATTTCTAAGTCAATTTCCTTCAGGAATTGAAATTTAAAGATGCTCAATTCTGAAATA
>NC_134797.1:22470280-22480280 GCF_046742065.1 Oratosquilla oratoria
TCTCTAGTGATTTAATTTAACTTTGATTATTATATTCCGTGTGTGTCTGTCTATATGGTAATGGTTATACTTGTGCAAGATCTTTATTTTCTTTAATACTCTTGTTAAAAGCTGCCGGCTTTTCCATGTTTCAATTCTCATTTCAGCAGCATCTTATTCTAAATTGGAATTGTTCTGTCATGCTTAAGCCCCCATTTATAATTAAATCTATTTTCCTTTGTTGCTCTTTATTTGAAACAATATAAGAAACAGTTGACTGGTAATTACGCATAACTTAAGGGCCCAAGTCCTCTCTCGGTTAATTCGGACTTTGTTACGCCATATTGGGGCCCTCAATCGGAATACTCGGGGATCATCGTGCCCTGGGAATATATGACATAACAATATATAATAATATATATAATATATATAATATATATATATTATATATTATATAATATATATATATTATATATATATATATATGTATTCATAAGGGAATAAAGAGCTCTGGATGTTTGGAAACGTGTACAAAAGATTAATCATTACAAAGGAGCATGCCGATAGGAGACCTTTTGTTCCATAACTAGGCCGGATATGAAAAAAATATAATAATGATAGATAAATAAGACAATAATGGTATAAATAATGATACATAAGATAGATAAATGAATAGGTAAAGTTAGATAATAAACAAACATGTAAATAATGAGTAATAATAAATGGACAGGTAAATAAACAATGGTCTCAAACTGTCCGGAAATAGATTCAATTTGGAAGTAGGTAGAAACAACTTTGCCAACCGTGTAGTTAATGAATGGAATAAACTTCCTGCACAGGTAGTGCAATGTAGTTCAGTTCGAAGCTTTAAGAATCATTTAGATAAATACCTAAGTAAGATGCTGTAATGATTATAATTTATCTTATAATATTTGTTTTTGTTTTGTTATCATTTGTCTGTCTGATTTTCATTTATTATTAGTTATATGTCAATTTATTATTATTTACTATTTACCTGTTTATTATTTAACTATACCTATGCATTTATTTATGTATTTTATTTGTTGTTTACATTATTATAGTTTTTAATCATTTTATTATTAATATGATTTTTTTTTCGCATCCGACATAGATATGGATCAAAAGGTCTCCTGTCGGCATGCTCCGCCTTTGTAATCCTTTGTAATAATCATGAATAATAATCAAGTAAATAATAGACAAACAGACAAATGATAACAAAGAACTAAACAAATAATATAAAATAAATGGCAGGCATTACAGTTTCTTGCTTAGGTGTTTATCTAAACGAATCTTAAAGCTTCGAAGTGAACTACATTGCACTGCCTGTGAAGGAAGTTTATTCCATTCATTAACTACACGGTTGGCGAAAATGTTTTTACACCCACTTCCAAATGAAATCTATTTCCTGACAGTTTGAAACAATTAGTTCTTGTCGGATTCTCATTCAGTGTGAATGTTTTGTCATTTTTGAAGTTGTCAGTTCCCTATAGAAACTTAAAGACCTGTATCAAGTCACCTCTGAGTCTACGATTTTTAGGATAAGTAGAGTCATATGTTTTAGTCGATATCCAAAAACCAAGGTGGATATACCAACTTCTTAAGTTGATATTAGATGTATGTAATATATATATATTATATTATATATATATATATATATATATATATATATATATATATATATATATATTGTTATGCTTTACCATGTGAATATATAATTTTTCATCAGTAATCCATAAAATATTGTAAGGAAAATTAAAAAGTGCAACAATTTCCTATTATAAACCCATCCACCAACTGACATTAGAATGAATAGTTGATATGAACAAATAGAAAGAACGTAGCAATGAAGTGTAGTAGAAATGTCTGTACAATAAAGTATAGTTGTAAAGTATAGAAATGGAATAATATTTTATCACTAGACTCTTCATAAACCTTGAGTAACACAATAATACACTGAATTAGTTAAATCACAAGCTTTAAGCCTACCGGTCAACACCCTCAATTGCATATCACCTTGGCTTATTAAAACATGGCGAGTAATTAGATTTGCACTGGCACTGGAACAATTCCTAGAATATATGTATATACTCTATGGATAAATTAATCACTTAAAGCCAATTTAGAAAGGTCGTCCAGCCTTACCAAAACAACAACAACACGTCCGCCTCCAACTCTCCAACCATCACTCAATCATGACTGACTGTATATCAACTTTATCTATTCTATTAAACAAACAAAATAACCTTACATTTTCTTATATATGAAATAAATCCCTAAAATTTCATATTAAGAATTCCCAATACTAGGCAACATCACATCCAGTAACCAGTCTGGAAAATATGTACGTTTTATGACATGAATGTATTTCCTTATTACACCTCCACCGTTAAATTAAACGTGCTTGGCTTCTTCCGTCAAAGGAATCTGATAGTGACCTTTTGGTAAATCTAATTTTGTTATAATTTTTCATTTCCAATAGCGTCTTTGATGTCCTCAATTCGAAGCAGTGGGAAGTTATCAGCTCTAGTAAGGGCATTTAACTTCCTATAATCCGTACACTTGCGCATTTCCCCATTTCCTTTTGGAACTAATATACAAGTGAAGCCACTCACTATTGCTGGACTCAGGAAGACCATCATCGAGGAGAAACTGTACCTCTTTGCGTAGAATTTCTACCTTGTTAGAAGACATACGATAAGGCTTCTCCCTTACTGGTGGCAATCCCTCCACTACCTCGACATGATGCATAGCCATAGAAGTGGGCCTTGGTACGTCGCTGAGAATTTCGGGGAAGTCGTGCAACAAACCTGTAATATCAGATCACTGACTTTCGGACAAATGGCTGAGTTTATCGTAGGGTTTGGAGAGCAGTTCTGAATTGGTTAACTTGTTTGCTGGTATACTATCAGACTCCAGGTTTACTTTAGAATCTTCCAGCACATCTATAGCATTTACAACTCAAACAGATGTCTTTTCGTTAGGTCCTTGGTCTCCCTTGTAATATTCCTTCAGTAAATTCATATGGACTATCCGTTTACCTTTACGATAACCAGGGGTTGCAATTACATAATTCAGATCACCCTTTTTACCCAAAATATTAAAGGGGCCTTTATATTAATCCTGTAGTAGTCATTTCCTAGTGGGCAAAAACATCAGAACTTTGTCCCCCCACTTTAAATTCCCGCTTTACTGTATTTTTTATTATAATTTAGCTTCATCTGCTCCTGACTTAATTTCAAAGTATTTTAAGCAAATTGGTGCACACTGTCTAAATTTACTTTCAAGTTAGTTACATACTCAGATAGGGTTTCACTTTGTTGAAAATCAACCCAGCTCTCATGTAGTAGCTCCCTAGGACCTTGTATATCACGACCAAACAGAAGTTAGATAGAGAGCAACCCAGACTGGACTGCTTAGTATACCGAACAGCATACAATAAGAATGGCAAAGCAACATCCCATTCATTTCCTGTTTCATGACAATATTTACCAAGCATACTTTTCAGGGTTTGATGGAAACGTTCCAACGTTCCTTGACTTTGAGCGTGGTAGGCTGAGGCAAAGTACTATTTCACATCCAATATACTCATGACTTGCCTATATATATTTGATGTAAAACTAGTACTTTGATCAGGCTTATAAACTTTGGTATTCCAAACTGTGTAAATCTTTTTGTCAGAACAGGAACTATTGTTCGGGATGTAATAAACCTCAATGGAATGGCCTCAGGGTAGCTAGTGGTGGCATACATGATAGCTAACATGTATTCATGATACTTGATTCTGGGTAATGTTGGACGATATTGTTCAGTGGAGGAGAGGTCGCTGGATCTGAAGAGATTGCCAGTTCACCATAGAAGTCTGGTTTTATCACTCATGACTGATTTTTTAGGCAGGCAAAGAAGATTTCAAAGATTCACAATTTTCAGATACAGATATTTTCCGGGAAGTCGATTTTTATTTATTGAAGGTAATATTAAAGATGTCCTATATTTGGTCGAAGGCGCTTCAAAAGCAGTTGAGTATTCGCCGGGAAGCATTCTCAAACAAGAGAAAAAAAAAAGTGAGAGTCAGCATATGACTGAAGGCTTATGAATACAGTTCAACCCAATGCAGTAGTTATATGTTCTCATTAGAATGTAAGCACTCTCAGAGGAAAACTGCTTGTTCTTTCGCATTCTCTATAACCTTCACTCGCTTCAATCTTTTTTCTTTGATAATGAAACTCTTATGTCTCCTGCGAATGAGATTAGAATGCCAATTAAAGGACATCTTCTTTGCAAAAGAAGTTAAAGTCTTCGCAAAAATTATTCTTTTGAAATTAAAAGAATACTACCAAGACACTGAAATGCATAATACTATTGAACAGATAGTCATATGTAAGAATACAAAAAAGAAATACTATGAAAATTATGTATGTATATGTAATTTCTAATACACACACACACACACACACAGATAGAGAGCTGGTGACCACCACTTGACCTGGCTTAGTACATAGGTCAATAGACACGGCGTAACCTCAACACCATCTAATATCATGAACTAACCTGACCTAATGCCACAAGTAACAGATGAATAAAGCCGCTTGGTATTAGTTGGTAGAAAGCCTGATGAGGAGAAGATCGCAGGTTCGAAACCCGCTTGAGTCCACTGAGTTTCCAGACGCCGTTGGGATATAACTTTCCAAATATTGTTCTTATTTTGTAGCTTCTCCTAGGGCTTCGAGTCTGTGCAAATACAGGGAACTTGGTGACGCGTACAGGGAGCTACTATATACAAAGGCGCTCTTCTTGGGAGCTAAAATTTCAGCTCCGTCGGTGAGTCCAACATTTGATAGGACTTTCGATCAGTCCTCTGCAAGGAGAGGCTTGTCTGACGAATCTAGGAAGCTTCTGGGAGGACCCAATTCATTAATATAGGGATTTTTCGCGTTTCCTTTGCTTCCAAAGGCATATTTTTACATTATTGTGGGTAATGTTTGGTGATTTTGTTCAGTTGAGGAGAGGCCGTTGTATCTAAAAAGATTACTAGTTCACCATAGAAGTTTGGTTTAATCAGTGATGACTGGTTTTTGAGGCAGTCAGACATTTGGCCAAGGAAGATTTCAAAGATTACCAATTTTCGGGTAAAGATATTTTCCGGGAAGTCGAATGTTTTAACGAAGGTATTATTGAAAGTAGTGGAATTTTCACCAGGAGGAGTTTTCCAGAAAAAAAAAAAGGATTTTCAGAGAAAGTCAGCCTAAGACCGAAAGCTTTTGAAGACAGTTCGACCCAGAGCAAGAGGGACTTCAAAGCAACACCTTTTGGAGAACACCTCAACGACGAAGAGTTTCGAAAGTAGTTCAGCATGAGGAGAGAGGCTTTTGAAGGCACTTTTCATTTTTTCAAGCGGTTCATCTTTCGTGTTAAAGTTATTTCTAAGTCAATTTCCTTCAGGAATTGAAATTTAAAGATGCTCAATTCTGAAATAATTTTTTAGAGGTACTTCGGGGTTGAAGGCATCTTATGACAGGATTTGTTGGGTTTTGAAGAAAGTTCAGTATGGGGTTGATTTTTGTTAAGCTCAGAGGTCTTCGAGACAATTTTAATAAGGGATTGTGGGGTTCTCGACACTGTCCAACTTGACAATGGAGGTTTTACAAAGCAGTTCACTTTGTGAATGTGGGCTTTCCAGTGGATTTTAAGTCGAAGTTGAAGGGTCTTCGAGGAACTCCGTCTTCGGGTGGATTTCTTCTGAGGGGTTCTTGGGGAGTTTCAACTTCTGGCTTGTGAGTGGGGATTTTCGGGGGTCAATTTACCCGAAGTTGAGGAGCTTAGTGTAGTGACTTAAGGTAAGAACGCATATTGTATGGCGATTTAGGCTCATGCGTATTTGTATCGGCAATTTAGGCTCGATTTATATGGCAATTTAGGCCTAATATTTCTAGCAATTTAGGCTAAGAAATAATGTTTATATACTTACCTTAAGTCGTGAAGCTCCCGACTCGACTGTTCAGGATCCTGGCAGAGATATGAGCGCGCTCACTCAAGATTTCTTCGCAGATGTCGGACTGAACACAAGGGCATGGCGGTGTACGTACACCATCATGAACACGCGTTTCTATCCACAAGCGCATGTTAGTATGTATGTATGTATGTATGTACGTGTGGATGTATGTATACGTACTGTATAGTTTATATATATATATATATATATATATATATATATATATATATATATGATATATATACATGTATATTATATATATACATACACACACACACACACACACACACACACACACACACACACACATATATATATATATATATATATATATATATATATATATACATATATATACATATATATATAAATATATATATAAATATATATATATATATATATATATATATATATATATATATATATATATATATATATATATTCTGGTTGAAATCAACTGCACTGCATGCTTTGATGATTTTAAGGTAGGAATTCTTGATCTTTTGAAAGATCTTCTTATCACTTTCTACAAGTGATAGGAAGATATTTCAAAAGATCAAGAATTCCTACCTTAAAATCATGAAAGTATCCAGTGCAGTTGATTTTAACCAGAATTGTTTGAGAGAAAACCTGTGCCCAAGAAATATATATATATATAAATATATATATATATATATATATATATATATATATATATATATATATATATATATATATATATACATATATATATGTATACACACACACACACACACATACACACACACGCACATATATATATATATATATATATATATATATATGTGTGTGTGTGTGTGTGTGTATGCGGTCATAGGGAAAAGGTTTCAGAAATTTTCGAAGAGGCCTTTTGAGAAAGTGAAAACTGGGTGTTGAAACACGGGAAGAAATTAGTCTGGGAATGGGAAAGATAGTGTGATGATTCACAAAGAGGGAATGAATCAGACACAGGTAAAAATCTTGTAGAACTTTCAAAAAGTAAGAAAGACGGATATGGTGTAAGAGCCTCCATTGAAGGTGCTGGAAAAGAACTGGACTGTTGTGCAGGGATGGATGAAAGCGAGTAGGATAAGGTAGTGCGATTATGCATGAAGATAGAATAAAAGAGAAGAAATTTCTGAAAGGAAAGAATTTTGAAGTGATAGAAATGCCTCCGAATATACAAGGAAAAAGGTCAAGGGGATATTGTATGAATTATATAGATATATATATGTATATATGTATCTCGTGTGCGGGGAGTTGGGTGTTTGTGTGCGTGTAAGGTCATAGCATTACCCATAGATCGGTCATACGAGCTCTGAGCTCTCTTCCGAATCCAGCACGTGATCCAAAGACCAATGTGAATACACACACACACACACACTCACACACTCACACACACGCACACACACACACACACACACACACACACACACACACACACACACACACACACACACACACACACACACACACACACACAGTCACTGATGACTTCCACTTGACCTGGCTATCTTAGCACTTAGGTCAATAAACACGGCGTAGCTTCCATAATGATCAAATTCTCATGGGATGGAAGCGAAAGTATGTTTTTATTACTGAACTTTTGTCTATGTGTTAAGCTATAATAATATTTCTTAGCTATATGCTGTGCATTGTCCATTACATATCTGGGATATTTTATTTCCATTGTCATAAATATTGCTATTTCACCATCTTAAAACCAAAATATAATTTTTCTTCAATGTTTTTAAGAGCATTTAGAGTTTGCTGCTCTGAAATTTTAGACAATGGAATAGGAAAATTTTATGACACTGGAAATAAATTATCCCAAATATGTAATGAACAATGCACAGTATATAGCTAATAAAAATTATGGCTTAATACAGACAAAAGTTCATTAATAAAAACGTACTTTCGCTTACATTCCATGAGATTAGATCAGTCTTTCTCATATTTTTAGCACCTCTGCAATACAAGTTGTCTTTAAAAATAACAGTATTGTAAAAAGCCTATTGATTAAAGAATCAACCAAAGTCTGATAAAGATGTGTTTATAGCATCCGATGTAAAGATTGTAATTCTAAATATATAGCTCAAACTAGTAGACTCGAAATTGAGGAAAAGGCAGCATAATTATGTAATATATATGTAATATATGCAGATATCACAAAGGTTAGACATGTCTAATCTTGGTGATATGTACAGTCGGTGATTGAGTGTTCTATTTCTGTTTGTTTCTGAAATGTAACTGTTACTGGGGTTACCTGTCCCAGTGTACGAGGGAGACCCCCCCTTTATATAGATTTCCTATTGCTGCCACAGTATAGCCCTCTTTTATACGCTACTATCTTTTCATTTTCTTACAGACATTCTTCCCGTTCCACAGAAACCTATCCCGCGCATACGGGTAGTATTTCCTAGGAACTCAGAATTCAGTATTATTCAGTTTTTGGGCCTTTATTGATCTGGAAAAGGCTTACGACAGGGTAGACAGAAAGGAACTGTGGAAGGTTATGCGGATATACGGAATAGGAGGAAAGCTTCTTGAAGCTGTCAAGAGTTTTTATGAGATTAGTAGATATTGTGTCAGGATTAGAAATGGAGAGAGTGAGTGGTTTGAGGTTAAGGTGGGACTTCGTCAAGGATACGTTATGTCACCTTGGCTGTTCAATTTATACATGGATGGAGTGGTGCGAGAGGCAAATGCAAGGGTAATGGGTCAGGGATTGGAGAAGATTAAAGAAAATGGAGAAAAGTGAGAGATAAGCCCATTGTTTGCTAATGACACTGCACTTGTGGCAGGATCGGAGGAGGGATTGAGGAAGTTAGTGACAGTTTGGGAGAGTATGTGATAGAAGAAAGGAAAGCTGAAGATAAATGTGGGTAAAAGTAAGGTGATGAGATGTACAAGGGGTGAAAGTGGCAGTAATCTGGAAGTGAGCATTAAGGGAGAGCAACTGGAGGAAGTGGATAGTTTTAGATACTTGGGTGCAAATGTGGCAGGAAAGGTGGAGTAAAGGTGGAGGTAGAATGTAGATTGAGAGAAGCGAGTAAATGCCTTGGTGGATTAAAAAGTGTAATGAGGAATAGAAATTTGGGAATGGATGCTAAGAGGAGACTGTATGAATGAGTGATTGTGCCGACGGCACTGTATGGAGCAGAAACATGGAACATAAGAGAAGGAGTTTGAATGTGTTTGAGATGAGGTGTCTGAGAAGTATGATGGGGGTTACTAGGGTAGATAGAGTGAGAAATGAGGAGGTGAGGAGGAGAACAGGGGTGGAAAGGGAGTTAGGAGATAGGGTTGATGAAAGAGTATTAGGATGGTTTGGACAAATGGAAAGAATGAGTGAAGAAAGACTAGTAAATGTGGTATGGATGGCTGTTGTGGTGGGAGTGAACTTGTGGGGACGTCCTTGGTTGTGTTGGTTGGTTGGGGTGATGGGGGCTTTGGGGAAGAGGGGAATGTCGGTTGAGGAAGGACGGGGGAGGACAGAAGACAGGGGTGAATGGAGAATGGTTGTATATGGAAGATGTTGTGATGCATGAGGTGGAATGGGTGGGGGGATGGGGGGTGAGGTAGTATGTGTGAGCAAGTGGATAGTTTTAGATACTTGGGTGCAAATGTGGCAGGAAAAGGTGGAGTAAAAAGGTAGAATGTATGAGAGAAGCGAGTAAATGCCTTGGTGGATTAAAAAGTGTAATGAGGAATAGAATTTGGGAATGGATGCTAAGAGGAGACTGTATGAATGAGTGATTGTGCCGACGGCACTGTATGGAGCAGAAAACATGGAACATAAGAGAAGGAGTGAGAAATGAGGAGAGAAAACGAAAGGGAGTTGGGAGATAGGGTTGATGAAAGAGTATTAGGATGGTTTGGACAAAAAAAATGAGTGAAGAAAGACTAGTAAAAGAGGTGTGGAAAGCAGATTGGAGAGTGAACATGAGGGGATGTCCTAGGATGAGGTGGATGAAGGGGGCTTTGGGGAAGAAGGGAATGTCTGTTGAGGAA
>NC_134797.1:22485280-22487780 GCF_046742065.1 Oratosquilla oratoria
TAATTTTTTCCTTGTATTTTCGGAGTCATTTCTGTCACTTCAAAATTCTTTCCTTTCAGAAATTTCTTCTGTTTTGTTCCATCTTCATGCATCATCACACTACCTTATCATACTAGCTTTCATTCCTGCACCACAGTCCACTTCTTTTCCAGCACCTTCAATGGAGGCTCATATAACATTTCCGTCGTTCTCACATTTTTAAAGTTATACAAGACCTTTATCCATGTTCGTTTTATTCAATTTTTGTGAATCATCACACTATGTTTTCCATTCCCAGATTAATTATTTCCCGTGTTACAACACCCAGATTTCACTTTCTCCAAAAGTTTGTACGAAAATTTCTTAAACCTTTTCGCTTTGACCGCATACACACACACACACACACACACACACACACACACACACACACACACACACACACACACACACACACACACACACACACACACACACACATATATATATATATACATGTATATATATATATATGCTAATAAGAACACGGTACGTAGTTTTATGCAAAGTAGACTACTTGGAAAAAAGAAACTAACGAAGCGCTTTCGTATATTACATCTTCAGTGCAACAAGTACTTGTTGCACTGAAGATGTAATATACGAAAGCGCTCTGCTTCTTTTAGTGGTTTTTTTGCATATATATATATATATATATATATATATATATATATATATATATATATATATATATATAAACAGTATGTATACATACATACATACATACATACATACATACATACATACATACATACATATACATACATACATACCTACATACATACGTACATGTGCTTGTGGATAGAAACGCGTGTTCATGATGGTGTACGGACACCGCGATGCCCTTGTGTTTATTCCGACATCTGCGATGAAATCTTGAGTGAACGCGGTCATGTCCTTGCGAGGATCCTGAACGGTCGAGTCGGGGAGTTTCTTCACGACTTAAGGTAAGCTCTTTTATATTTTCGGAGCTAGTGTAAGTATATAAAAATTATTTCTTAGCCTAAATTGCTAGAAATATTGAGCCTAAATTGCCATAAATATTGAGCCTAAATTGCCAATAGAAATACGCATGAGCCTAAATCGCCATACAATATGCGTTCTTACCTTAAGTCACTACACTAAGCTCCTCAACTTCTGGTAAAATGACCCCCGAAAATCCCCACCCCAAACCAGAAGTTGAAACTCTCCAAGAACCCCTCAGAAGAAATCCACCCGAAGACGGAGTTCCTCGAAGACCCTTCAACTTCGACTTAAAATCCACTGGAAAGGCCTGATTCCCAAAGTGAACGGCTTTGAAAAATCTCTATCGTCAAGTTGGACAGTGTCGAGAATCCCGCAATCCCTTATTAAAATTGTCTCGAAGACCTCTGAACTTAACAAAAATCAACCCCATACTGAACTTTCTTGAAAACCCAACAAATCCTGTCATAAGATGCCTTCAACCCCGAAGTACCTCTAGAAATTCTTATTTCAGAATTGAGCATCTTTAAATTTCAATCCCTGAAGTAAGTTGACTTAGAAATAACTTCACTCAAAATGAGCTACTCAAAAAAGAAAAAAAAAATGAAAAGTGCCTTCAAGAATCTCTCCTCATGCTTAACTACTTTCGAAACTCTTCGTCGTTGAGGTGTTCTCCAAAAGGTGTTGCTTTGAAGTCCCTCTAACACTGGGTCGAAATGTCTTCAAAAGCTTTCAGTCTTAGGCTGACTTTCTCTGAAAATCCTTTTTTTTTCTGGAAAACTTTTCCTGGTGAAAATTCGACTGCTTTCAATGCGCCTTTGACCAAATATAGGACATCTTCAATAATACCTTCGTTAAAACATTCGACTTTCCGGAAAACATCTTTACCCGAAAATTGGGAATCTTTAAAATCTTCCTTGGCCAAATGTCTGACCGCCTCAAAAATCAGTCATCAGTGATTACACCAAACTTTTATGGTGAACTATTAATCTTTTTAGATACAACGGTCTCTCCTCAAGTGAACAAAATCACCAAACATTACCCACAATAATGTAAAAATATGTCTTTTGAAGCAAAGGACGGCGCGAGAAATCCCCATGAATTGGGTCCTCCCAGAAGCTTCCTAGATTCGTCTGACAGACCATTCTCAAATGTTGGAGTCACCGACGGAGGTGAAATTTTAGCTCCCAAGAAGAGCGCCTTTGTTTATAGTAGCTCCCTGTACGCGTCACCAAGTTCCCTGTATTTGCACAGACACGAAGCCCTAGGAGAAGCTACAAAATAAGAACAGTATGTGGGAAGTTTTATCCCAACGGCGTCTGGAAACTCAGTGGACTCGAGCGGGTTTCGAACCTGCGATCTTCTCCTCATCAGGCCTTCTACCAACTAATACCAAGCGGCTTTATTCACCTATTACTCGTGGCACTAGGTTAAGTTAGGTCATGCTATTAGGTGGCGTTGCTGTATGGAAACTACTCCGTGTCTATTGACCTATGTGATAAGATAGCCAGGTCAAGTGGAGGTC
>NC_134797.1:22495280-22498280 GCF_046742065.1 Oratosquilla oratoria
AGAAGAGCGCCTTTGTTTATAGTAACTCCCTGTAAGCGTCACCAAGTTCCCTGTTCTTATTTTGTAGCTTCTCCTAGGGCTTCGTGTCTGTGCAAATACAGGGAACTTGGTGACGCGTACAGGGAGCTACTATATACAAAGGCGCTCTTCTTGGGAGCTAAAATTTCAGCTCCGTCGGTGAGTCCAACATTTGATAGGACTTTCGATCAGTCCTCTGGAAGGAGAGGCTTGTCAGACGAATGTAGGTAGCTTCTGGGAGGACCCAATTCATTAATATAGGGAATTTTCGCGTTTCCTTCGCTTCCAAAAGGCATATTTTTACATTATTGTGGGTAATGTTTGGTGATTTTGATCATTTGAGGAGAGGCCGTTGTATCTAAAAAGATTACTAGTTCACCATAAAAGTTTGGTTTAATCAGTGATGACTGGTTTTTGAGGCTGTGAGACATTTGGCCAAGGAAGATTTCAAAGATTTACCAATTTTGCGGGTAAAGATATTTTCTGGAAAGTCGAATGTTTTAACGAAGGTATTATTGAAAGTAGTGGAATTTTCACTAG
The DNA here is from genome assembly GCF_046742065.1 of Oratosquilla oratoria. Classification (NCBI taxonomy): domain Eukaryota; kingdom Metazoa; phylum Arthropoda; class Malacostraca; order Stomatopoda; family Squillidae; genus Oratosquilla; species Oratosquilla oratoria. Next base: position 22,495,839 of record NC_134797.1, read on the forward strand.
GAGGAGTTTTCCAGAAAAAAAAAAGGATTTTCAGAGAAAGTCAGCCTAAGACCGAAAGCTTTTGAAGACAGTTCGACCCACTGCAAGAGGGACTTCAAAGCAACACCTTTTGGAGAACACTTCAACGACGAAGAGTTGCGAAAGTAGTTCAACATGAGGAGAGAGGCTTTTGAAGGCACTTTTCATTTTTTTAAGTAGTTAATTTTTCGTGTTAAAGTTATTTCCAAGTCAATTTCCTTCAGGAATTGAAATTTAAAGACGCTCAATTCTGAAATGATATTTTTTAGAGGTACTTCGGGGTTGAAGGTATCTTATGACCGGATTTGTTGGGTTTTCAAGAAAGTTCAGTATGGGGTTGATTTTTGTTAAGTTCAGAGGTCTTCGAGACAATTTTAATAAGGGATTGCGGGGTTCTCGACACTGTCCAACTTGACAATGGAGGTTTTACAAAGCAGTTCACTTTGTGAATGTGGGCTTTCCAGTGGATTTTAAGTCGAAGTTGAAGGGTCTTCGAGGAACTCCGTCTTCGGGTGTATTTCTTCTGGGGGGTTCTTGGGGAGTTTCAACTTCTGGCTTGTGAGTGGGGATTTTCGGGGGTCAATTTACCCGAAGTTGAGGAGCTTAGTGTAGTGACTTAAGGTAAGAACGCATATTGTATGGCGATTTAGGCTCATGCGTATTTGTATCGGCAATTTAGGCTCGATTTATATGGCAATTTAGGCCTAATATTTCTAGCAATTTAGGCTAAGAAATAATTTTTATATACTTACCTTAAGTCGTGAAGCTCCCGACTCGACCGTTCAGGATCCTGGCAGAGATATGAGCGCGCTCACTCAAGATTTCTTCGCAGATGTGGGACTGAACACAAGGGCATGGCGGTGTACGTACACATCATGAACACGCGTTTCTATCCACAAGCGCATGTATGTATGTATGTATGTATGTATGTACGTGTGGATGAATGTATACATACTGTATATTGTATATATGTATATATATATATATATATATATATATATCTATATATACATATATATATACACACATAACACACACACACACACACACACACACACACACACACACACACACACACTATATATATACATATATATATATACATATATATATATACAGTATATATATACATATATATATTATATATATAGATATATATATATATATATATATATATATATATATATATATATATATATAAAAATATATATATATATATATAGAAATATATATATATATATATATTCTGGTTAAAATCAACTGCACTGCATGCTTTGATGATTTTAAGGTAGGAATTCTTGATCTTTTGAAAGATCTTCTTATCACTTTCTACAAGTGATAGGAAGATATTTCAAAAGATCAATAATTCCTACCTTAAAATCATGAAAGTATCCAGTGCAGTTGATTTTAACCAGAATTGTTTGAGAGAAAACCTGTGCCCAAGAAATATATTATATATATATATATATAAATATATACATATATATATATATATGTATACACACACACACACACACATACACACACACGCATATATATATATATATATATATATATATATATATATATCTATATATATAAATATATATGCTGTGTGTGTGTGTGTGTGTGTATGCGGTCAAAGGGAAAAGGTTTCAGAAATTTTCGAAGAGGCCTTAGGTGAAAGTGAAAACTGGGTGTTGAAAAACGGGAAGAAATTAATCTGGGAATGGGAAAGATAGTGTGTGATGATACACAAAGAGGGAATGAATCAGACACAGGTAAAAATCTTGTAGAACTTTCAAAAAGTAAGAAAGACGGAAATGGTGTAAGAGCCTCCATTGAAGGTGCTGGAAAAGAACTGGACTGTTGTGCAGGGATGGATGAAAGCGAGTAGGAGAAGGTAGTGCGATTATGCATGAAGATAGAATAAAAGAGAAGAAATTTCTGGAAGGAAAGAATTTTGAAGTGATAGAAATTCCTCCGAATATACAAGGAAAAAGGTCAAGGGGATATTGTATGAATTATATATATATATATACATATATGTATATATGTATCTCGTGTGCGGGGAGTTGGGTGTTTGTGTGCGTGTAAGGTCATAGCATTACCCATAGATCGGTCATACGAGCTCTGAGCTCTCTTCCGAATCCAGCACGTGATCCAAAGACCAATGTGAATTCACACACACACACACTAAATCACCACTCACACACACGCACACACACACACACACACACAAACACTCAAGCACGCACATACACACACACACACACACACACACACACAGTCCTGATGACTTCCACATTGACCTGGCTATCTTAGCACTTAGGTCAATAAACACGGCGTAGCTTCCATAATGATCAAATTTTCATGGGATGGAAGCGAAAGTATGTTTTTATTATTGAACTTTTGTCTATTTGTTTAAGCTATAATAATATTTCT
>NC_134797.1:22498780-22506280 GCF_046742065.1 Oratosquilla oratoria
TTTGAGAAAGTGAAAACTGGGTGTTGAAACACGGGAAGAAATTAATCGGGGAATGGGAAAGATAGTGTGATGATTCACAAAGAGGGAATGAATCAGACACAGGTAAAAATCTTGTAGAACTTTCAAAAAGTAAGAAAGACGAATATGGTGTAAGAGCCTCCATTGAATGTGCTGGAAAAGAACTGGACTGTTGTGCAGGGATGCATGAAAGCGAGTAGGATAAGGTAGTGCGATTATGCATGAAGATAGAATAAAAGAGAAGAAATTTCTGAAAGGAAAGAATTTTGAAGTGATAGAAATGCCTCCGAATATACAAGGAAAAAGGTCAAGGGGATATTGTATGAATTATATATATATATATGTATATATGTATCTCGTGTGCGGGGAGTTGGGTGTTTGTGTGCGTGTAAGGTCATAGCATTACCCATAGATCGGTCATACGAGCTCTGAGCTCTCTTCCGAATCCAGCACGTGATCCAAAGACCAATGTGAATACACACACACACACACTCACACACTCACACACACACACACACTCACACACACACACACACACACACACACACACACACACACACACACACACACACACACACACACACACACAGAGCTCCTGATGACTTCCACTTGACCTGGCTATCTTAGCACTTAGGTCAATAAACACGGCGTAGCTTCCATAATGATCAAATTCTCATGGGATGGAAGCGAAAGTATGTTTTTATTACTGAACTTTTGTCTATGTGTTAAGCTATAATAATATTTCTTAGCTATATGCTGTGCATTGTCCATTACATATCTGGGATATTTTATTTCCAGTGTCATAAATATTGCTATTTCACCATCTTAAAACCAAAATATAATTTTTTTCCTCAATGTTTTTAAGAGCATTTAGAGTTTGCTGCTCTGAAATTTTCTACAATGGAATAGGAAAATTTTATGACAATGGAAATAAATTATCCCAAATATGTAATGAACAATGCACAGTATATAGCTAATAAAAATTATGGCTTAATACAGACAAAAGTTCATTAATAAAAACGTACTTTCGCTTACATTCCATGAGATTAGATCAGTCTTTCTCATATTTTTAGCACCTCTGCAATACAAGTTGTCTTTAAAAATAACAGTATTGTAAAAAGCCTATTGATTAAAGTTTCAACCAAAGTCTTATATTGATGTGTTTATAGCATCCGATGTAAAGATTGTAATTCTAAATATATAGCTCAAACTAGTAGACTCGAAATTAAGGAAAAGGCAGCATAATTATGTAATATATATGTAATATATGCAGATATCACAAAGGTTAGACATGTATAATCTTGGTGATATGTACAGTCGGTGATTGAGTGTTCTATTTCTGTTTGTTTCTGAAATGTAACTGTTACTGGGGTTACCTGTCCCAGTGTACGAGGGAGACCCCCCCCCCCTTTATATAGATTTCCTATTGCTGCCACAGTATAGCCCTCTTTTATACGCTACTATCTTTTCATTTTCTTACAGACATTCTTCCCCTTCCACAGAAACCGATCCCGCGCATGCGGGTGGTCTTTCCTAGGAATTCAGAATTCAGTATTATTCAGTTTTTGGGCCTTTATGGATCTGGAAAAGGCTTACGACAGGGTAGACAGAAAGGAACTGTGGAAGGTTATGCGGATATACGGAATAGGAGGAAAGCTTCTTGAAGCTGTCAAGAGTTTTTATGAGAGTAGTAGAGCTTGTGTCAGGATTAGAAATGGATACGTTATGTCACCCTGGCTGTTCAACTTATACATGGATGGGGTAGTGCGAGAGGTAAATGCAAGGGTAGTGGGTCAGGGATTGGAGATGTTTAAAGAAAATGGAGGAAAAGTGGGAGGTGAGCCAGCCTGTTGTTTGCTGACGACACTGCGCTTGTGGCAGGATCGGAGGAGGGATTGAGGAAGTTAGTGACAGTTTGGGAGAGTATGTGATAGAAGAAAGCTGAAGATAAATGTGGGTAAAAGTAAGGTGATGAGATGTACAAGGGGTGAAAGTGGCAGTAATCTGGAAGTGAGCATTAAGGGAGAGCAACTGGAGGAAGTGGATAGTTTTAGATACTTGGGTGCAAATGTGGCAGGTAAAGGTGGAGGTAGAATGTAGATTGAGAGAAGCGAGTAAATGCCTTGGTGGATTAAAAAGTGTAATGAGGAATAGAAATTTGGGAATGGATGCTAAGAGGAGACTGTATGAATGAGTGATTGTGCCGACGGCACTGTATGGAGCAGAAACATGGAACATAAGAGAAGGAGTTTGAATGTGTTTGAGATGAGGTGTCTGAGAAGTATGATGGGGGTTACTAGGCTAGATAGAGTGAGAAATGAGGAGGTGAGGAGGAGAACAGGGGTGGAAAGGGAGTTAGGAGATAGGGTTGATGAAAGAGTATTAGGATGGTTTGGACAAATGGAAAGAATGAGTGAAGAAAGACTAGTAAAAGAGGTATGGAAGGCAGATGTGGTGGGAGTGAACTTGTGGGGACATCCTTGGTTGAGTTGGATGGATGGGGTGAAGGGGGCTTTGGGGAAGAGGGGAATGTCGGTTGAGGAAGGACGGGGGAGGACAGAAGTGAGGGGGGAATGGAGAATGGTTGTATATGGGTGTTGTGTTGTTGCATGAGGGGGTCTGGGGGGGGGGGTGGGGGGTGAGGTAGTATGTGTGAGCAAAATTTTGACGCAGCCCGAAGGGATTTCTCTCCGTCCTCTCCTTTATATGGGGGGGATGGAGAGGGGGGGGTCGTCGATTTAATGAAGCGGCCTTGCTGTGGATGTGCTGTGTCTTGCGACACTGCTTCTGACCCAGGGCAGTGGACAGGGTGCAGGGATGACCCGTCATCTAGTAGGTGCTAAGATGGGAGGGAGGGTGGAGGGGTGTGGAGTGTTTTCAGGGATGGAATGGGTGGGAATGATTTTATGCCTTTTCCTTTTTGGCTACCTCTCTAGTAAGGGGGAAAAAGCCTTGGTATATGTATGTATATGTATGTATGTAGTATTACCCTGAAGACGAACATCAGACAGGGTTCGAAACTTTGGAATAAATGGCAAACGACGAGCCCAGGGTATACTTTCTTCCAAAATGGTTCCTGGACTCCAGCTATTTACGAATATATATATATATGAGAGGCAGAGGGGAAAACACACAAATAGAACGAGAGTTTTCCCCTCTGTCTCTCTCACAACCTGTCAAGATGTCGTCATATATGTATATATATATATATAAATATATATATATGTACATATATATATATATATATGTATATATACATATACATATATCATTAAAATTTGCTGCAGCTTCTGCGTTCACGAGTTTTTTTTTTTCTGACATTCTCGACTTTTCTTATGCTGGCGCGCTGAGTCGTGCTAAGTTCTTTAATTACCTGACCAAATAGCATTGGAGGTGTAAGTAAAGGCATCGGAATTATCTTCTAATTTTATGCAGAGCTTTCGCCTAACTGTTAGGCATCTTCAGTGCTAATGAGTACAGTGTGTGGGATATGATCTTATATACACAATACACAGGATCACAGACACATGCATGCTGATCCGGTTGACCAATCAGGAGGCAGGAACACTAAGCTCCGCCCCCAGGCCTAGCGGCTGATCCTTACGGTAACCTCGATGTCTTTTGATGTGGGAATAATAAATGGATCCGGAGTCTGTCTGTTCATCGTGGGGTTTTTATCTTTTATGTATAAGGCTTCTAGGATATGAAGGCGTGTGTGGTTTGTTTCTGTCTGTAAAATAGTGATGCCCTCCTCCAAATTCTTCCTTGTCAGTGGGGTCTGATGTACGTCTTCGTGGTGTCGCTTGATAGCGCCATTGGAGAGATGAAGGGTGAGACGCCTCGTGAGCTTCGTCGTAGTCATCCCTATGTATGTTTCATTGAGGGCTTCACAGTTCCCTTTTCTGCAGGAGTATTCATACACGAGATGGCTACGCTGAAGTTCCGGTGTCCTCTGGCAGGGGTTGTTCTTTATAAGGAGTTGGGATGTCTTCATGTTTTTATAGAAAATAACCAGATCTAATTTGTCGTTGTCGTTGGTGGGTTTCACGCCTTTGTGGATGATTTGGTCAACCGGATCAGCACGCAAGTGTCTGTGATCTGTGTATTGTGTATTTAAGATCATTTCCCACACACTGTACCCATTAGCACTGAAGATGCCTAACAGTTAGGCGAAAGCTCTGCATAAAATTAGAGAAGATAATTCCGATGCCTTTACTTATACCTCCAATGCTATTTGGTCAGGTAATTAAAGAACTTAGCACGACTCAGCGCGCCAGCATTAGAAAAGTTGAGAATGTCAGCAAAAAACTCGTGAACGCAGAAGCTGCTGCAAATTTTAATGACATTTGCCTTAAAGAGGATCTGCTGCCCAACTATAGCAATATATATATATATATATATATATATGTGTGTGTGTGTGTGTGTGTGTGTACATACATACATGTATATATCATTCATTCATACAATATCCCCTTAACTTTTTTCCTTGTATTTTTGGAGTGATTTGTCACTTCATAATTGTTTCCTTTCAGAAATAAAACTTCTGTTTTGTTCCATCTTCATGCATCATCACACTACCTTATCCTACTAGCTTTCATTCCTGCACCACAGTCCAGTTATTTTCCAGCACCTTCCATGGAGGCTCATATACCATTTCCGTCTTTCTCACTTTTTGAAAGCTATACAAGATCTTTATCCATGTTCGTTTTATTTAATTTTTGTGAATCATCACACTATGTTTTCCATTCCCAGATTAATTTTTTCCGTCTTTCAACACCCAGTTTTCACTTTCTCCAAAGGTTTCTACGAAAATTTCTGAAACCTTTTCGCTTTGACATCACACACACACACACACACACACACACACACACACACACACACACACACACACACACACACACACACACACACACATATATATATATATATATATATATATATATATATATATAGATATATATATGCAGAAAAAACCACTGGGAAATAAGAAGCTCAGTCCGAACGTTTTCGTCTATTTAAGACATTATCAAGGAATATTCCTTGATGTCTTAAATAGACGAAAACGTTCGGACTAAGCTTCTTATTTCCCAGTGGTTTTTTCTGCATATTATTTTCGCGTGTGCCTTGTGAATTACTGCAAAATATAGATATATATGTATATAGATATATATATATATATAGATATATATATATATATATATATATATATATACATTATGTATACAAACATCCACACGAACATACATACGTACATGTGCTTGTGGTTAGAAACGCATGTTCATGATGGTGTACGTACACCGCCATGCCCTTGTGTTTAGTCCGACATCTGCGAAGAAATCTTGAGTGAACGCGGTCATGTCTCTGCCAGGATCCTGAACGGTCGAGTCGGGGAGTTTCTTCACGACTTAAGGTAAGTTCTTTTATATTTTCGGAGCTAGTGTAAGTATATAAAAATTATTTCTTAGCCTAAATTGCTAGAAATATTGAGCCTAAATTGCCATATATATTGAGCCTAAATTGCCAATACAAATACGCATGAGCCTAAATCGCCATACGATATGCGTTCTTACCTTAAGCCACTACACTGAGTTTCTCAACTTCTGGTAAGATGACCCCCGAAATCCCCATCCCTAAACCAGAAGTTGAAACTCCCCAAGAACCCCTCAGAAGAAATCCACCCGAAGACGGAGTTCCTCGAAGACCCTTCAACCTCGACTTGAAATCCACTGGAAAGCCCTGATTCCCAAAGTGAAATGCTTTGAAAAACCTCTATCGTCAAGTTGGACAGTGTCGAGAATCCCGCAATCCCTTATTAAAATTGTTTCGAAGACCTCTGAACTTAACAAAAATCAGCCCCATACTGAACTTTCTTGAAGACCCAACAAATCCTGTCATAAGATGCCTTCAACCCCGAAGTACCTCTAGAAATTCGTATTTCAGAATTGAGCATCTTTAAATTTCAATTCCTGAAGGAAATTGACTTAGAAATAACTTCAACACTCAAAATGAGCTACTCAAAAAAATGAAAAGTGCCTTCAAGAACCTCTCTCCATATGCTTAACTACTTTCGAAACTCTTCGTCGTTGAGGTGTTCTCCAAAAAGTGTTGCTTTGAATTCCCTCTAGCACTGGGTCGAATTGTCTTCAAAAGCTTTCGGTCTTAGGCTGACTTTCTCTGAAGATCCATTTTTTTTTTTCTGGAAAACTTTTCCTGGTGAAAATTCGACTGCTTTCAATGCGCCTTTGACCAAATATAGGACTTCTTCAATAATACCTTCGTTAAAAGATTCGACTTCCCGGATAATATCTTTACCCGAAAATTGGGAAACTTTGAAATCTTCCTTGGCCAAATGTCTGACCGCCTCAAAAATCAGTCATCAGTGATTAAACCAAACTTCTGTGGTGAACTAGTAATCTTTTTAGGTACAACGGCCTCTCTTCAACTGAACAAAATCACCAAACTATCTCACCTACTTTTCTGTAACCTCATGCACTTTCCAGCAGTCTTACATTTTCCAAACCGTCCTCTGGGAACTGGTATAGTCCTAACCCGTAGACGACACAGAATCATCTCATCGTTGAGGAGCCATCTTAGGCTGGCAACTGTTTAGAGAGTAAAAGCATTTTTGTAACACTTCGTGGAATTAAAAATGCAATGTTTAATTAATACGCTCAGTTAGCGTCGCGAAAGTCAGTAGTTTTATGTTCTCAGTAGAATGTAAGCACTCTTGGAGGATAACTGCTTGTTCTTTCGCATTCTCTATAACCATCACTCGCTTGAATCTTTTTTCTTTGATAATGAAACTCTTATGTCTCCTGCGAATGAAATTAGAATGCCAATTAAAGGACATCCTCTTTGCAAAAGAAGTTAAAGTCTTCGCAAAAATTATTCTTTTGAAATTAAAAGAATAATACCATGACACTGAAATGCATAATACTATTGAACGGATAGTCATATGTAAGAATACAAAAAAGAAATACTAAGAAAATTATGTATGTATATGTGATTTCTAATACACACACGCACACACACACACAGATAGAGAGCTCCTGGTGACCACCACTGGACCTATCTTAGTACATAGGTCATAGGTCAATAGACACGGTGTAACCTCAACACCACCTAATATCATGAACTAACCTAACCTAATGCCACAAGTAACAGAGGAATAAAGTCGCTTGGTATTAGTTGGTAGAAAGCCTGATGAGGAGAAGATCGCAGGTTCGAAACCCGCTTGAGTCCACTGAGTTTCCAGACGCCGTTGGGATATAACTTTCCAAATATTGTTCTTATTTTGTAGCTTCTCCTAGGGCTTCGAGTCTGTGCAAATACAGGGAACTTGGTGACGCGTACAGGGAGCTACTATATACAAAGGCGCTCTTCTTGGGAGCTAAAATTTCAGCTCCGTCGGTGAGTCCAACATTTGATAGGACTTTCGATCAGTACTCTGGAAGGAGAGGATGGTCTGTCAGACGAATCTAG
>NC_134797.1:22511280-22531280 GCF_046742065.1 Oratosquilla oratoria
AAACATTACCCACAATAATGTAAAAGTATGTCTGGAAGCAAAGGACTGCGCGAGAAATCCCCATGAATTGGGTCCTCCCAGAAGCTTCCTAGATTTGTCTGACAAGCCATCCTCTCCTTCCAGAGGACTGATCGAAAGTCCTATCAAATGTTGGACTCACCGCCGGAGCTGAAATTTTATCTCCCAAGAAGAGCGCCTTTGTTTATCGTAACTCCCTGTACGCGTCATCAAGTTCCCTGTATTTGCACAGGCACGAAACCCTAGGAGAAACTACAAAATAAGAACAGTATGTGGGAAGTTTTATCCCAACGGCGTGGGGTCTGGAAACTCAGTGGACTCAAGCGGGTTTCGAACCTTCGATCTTGTCCTCATCAGGCCTTCTACCAACTAATACCAAGCGGCTTTATTCACCTATTACTCGTGGTACTAGGTTAAGTTTAGGTGGCGGTGTTGTATGGAAACTACTCCGTGTCTATTGACCTATGTACTAAGATAGCCAGGTCAAGTGGAGGTCACCCGGAGATCTCTGTCAGTGTGTGTGTGTGTGTATGTATTTACCCATTTACCTACGTGGGCCAAGTATCAAATTCGCTGAAGCCGTGTCAGGTTACAAGTGGTCAGCCTTTAAGACTGGAAGCGCCTCTTATGTGTTGATAAGTTCTTTTATTTATCATTTCTCTGTTTGATTTTCATTTATTATTAGTTATATGTAAATTTATTATTATCTACTATTTACCTGTTTGTTTATTATTTAACTATACCAATGCATTTATTTATGTATTTTATTTGTTATTTACATTATTATAGTTTTCATTTATCAATTTATTATCATTATGGTTTATTTTTTCGCATCCGATCTAGATAATGACCAAAAGGTCTTCTGTCGGCATGCTCCGCCTTCGTAATCCTTTGTAGGCTATCTCACGTACTTTTCAGTAACGTCATGCATTTTCCAGCAGTCTTACATTTTCCAAACAGTCCTCTGGGAACTGATACGTAGCACGTAGCACGTAGCACGTAGCACGTACGATACCCAACACGTAGACGACACAAAATCATCTCATCGTTGAGGAGCCATCTTAGGCTGGCAACTGTTTAGAGAGTAAGAGCATTTTTGTAACACTTCGTGGAATCAAAAATGCAATGTTTAATTAATACGCTCAGTTAGCGTCGCGAAAGTCAGTAGTTTTATGTTCTCATTAGAATCTAGGCATTCTTAGAGGAAAACTGCTTGTTCTTTCGCATTCTCTATAACCATCACTCGTTTGAATCTTTTTCTTTGATAATGAATCTCTTATGTCTCCTGCGAATGAGATTAGAATGCCAATTAAAGGACATCATCTTTGCAAAAGAAGTTAAAGTCTTCGCAAAAATTATTCTTTTAAAATTAAAAGAATACTACCATGACACTGAAATGCATAATACTATTAAACGGATAGTCATATGTAAGGATACAAAAAAGAAATACTATGAAAAATATGTATGTATATGTAATTTCTAATACACACACGAACACACACACACAGATAGAGAGCTCCTGGTGACCACCACTTGACCTGGCTTAGTACATAGGTCAATAGACACGGCGTAACCTCAACACCACCTAATATCATGAACTAACCTAACCTAATGCCATAACTAACAGATGAATAAAGCCTCTTGGTATTAGTTGGTAGAAAGCCTGATGAGGAGAAGATCGCAGGTTCGAAACCCGCTCGAGTCAACTGAGTTTCTAGACGCCGTTGTGATAAAACTTCACCAAATACTCTTCTTATTTTGTAGCTTCTCCTAGAGCTTCGTGGCTGTGCTAATACATTTAACTTGGTGACGCGTACAGGGAGCTACTATATACAAAGGCGCTCTTCTTGGGAGCTAAAATTTCAGCTCCGTCGGTGAGTCCAACATTTGATAGGACTTTCGATCAGTACTCTGGAAGGAGAGGATGGTCTGTCAGACGAATCTAGGAAGCTTCTGGGAGGACCCAGTTCATCAATATAGGGATTTCTCGCGCCGTCCTTTGCTTCCAAAGGCATATTTTTACATTATTGTGGGTAATGTTTGGTGATTTTGTTCATTTGAGGACAGGCCGTTGTATCTAAAAAGATTACTAGTTCACCATAGAAGTTTTGTTTAATCAGTTATGACTGGTTTTTGAGGCAGTCAGACATTTGGCCAAGGAAGATTTCAAAGATTACCAATTTTCGGGTAAAGATATTTTCCTTGAAGTCGAATGTTTTAACGAAGGTATTATTGAAAGTAGTGGAATTTTCACCAGGAGGAGTTTTCCAGAAAAAAAAAAAATGGATTTTCAGAGAAAGTCAGCCTAAGACCGAAAGCTCTTGAAGACAGTTCGACCCAGTGCAAGAGGAACTTCAAAGCAACACCTTTTGGAGAACACCTCAACGACGAAGAGTTTCGAAAGTAGTTCAGCATGAGGAGAGAGGCTTTTGAAGGCACTTTTAATTTAGCTAGTAAGATCACTTGGGATAGATGATACATCTACACTGAATGGTTCCCAGCGATCAAATGATATCTTTATACAACCACAAACAACTTTTAATTCCATGCCAAATAAAAGAAAATAGTACTCAACTTATATTTGTCTTGATAGCGCATTGGTTAAAGTCACTGTAACTTTGTTACGGGTTAGCTGGGTTCGAATCCTCGGCTCGTCCACGTTTCAATTTCCAACAAAATGTCTCCATCGAGCGATTCTTCAGTCTCGATTGCGATGGCATGTAATTAAAAGTTGTTTGTGGTTGAATAAAGATATCAATTGATCGCTGGGAACCATTCAGTGTAGATGTATCATCTATCCCACGTGCACATACTAGCTAAATGCAATATCATAGCGGAGGTGGGTTGAACGCGATATTTCGTGTAGATGTATGTAATTCGAGCATACAAATATAAGAAAATCGTACTCAACTTATATCTCTCTTGATAGCGCATTGGTTTAAGTCACTGTAACTTTGTTACGGGTTAGCTGGGTTCGAATCCTCGGCTCGTCCACGTTTCAATTTCCAACAAAATGTCTCCATCGAGCGATTCTTCAGTCTCGATTGCGATGGCATGGAATTAAAAGTTGTTTGTGGTTGAATAAAGATATCAATTGATCGCTGGGAACCATTCAGTGTAGATGTATATATATATATATATATATATAGATATATATATATATATATATATATATATATACAGTATGTATACAAACATCCACAGGTACATACATACATACGTACATGTGCTTGTGGATAGAAACGCGTGTTCATGATGGTGTACGTACACCGCCATGCCCTTGTGTTTAGTCCGACATCTGCGAAGAAATCTTGAGTGAGCTCGCTCATGTCTCTGCCAGGGTCCTGAACGGTATAGTCGGGGAGTTTCTTCACGACTTAAGGTAAGTTCTTTTATATTTTCGGAGCTAGTGTAAGTATATAAAAATTATTTCTTAGCCTAAATTGCTAGAAATATTGAGCCTAAATTGCCAAATATATTGAGCCTAAATTGCCAATACAAATACGCATGAGCCTAAATCGCCATACAATATGCGTTCTTACCTTAAGTCACTACACTAAGCTCCTCAACTTCTGGTAAAATGACCCCCGAAAATCCCCACCCCAAGCCAGAAGTTGAAATTCCCCAAGAACCCCTCAGAAGAAATCCACCCGAAGACGGAGTTCCTCGAAGACCCTTCAACTTCGACTTAAAATCCACTGGAAAGCCCACATTCACAAAGTGAACTGCTTTGTAAAACCTCCATTGTCAAGTTGGACAGTGTCGAGAACCCCACAATCCCTTATTAAAATTGTCTCGAAGACCTCTGAGCTTAACAAAAATCAACCCCATACTGAACTTTCTTGAAACCCAACAAATCCTGTCATAAGATGCCTTCAACCCCAAAGTTCCTCTAGAAATTCTTATTTCAGAATTGAGGATTTTTAAATTTCAATTCCTGAAGGAAATTGACTTAGAAATAACTTCAACCATCAAAATGAGCTACTAAAAAAAAAAAAAAAAAAAAAAAATTAAAAGTGCCTTCAAGAACCTCTCTCCTTATGCTTAACTACTTTCGAAACTCTTGGTCGTTGAGGTGTTCTCCAAAAGGCGTTGCTTTGAAGTCCCTCTAGCACTGGGTCGAACTGTTTTCAAAAAGCTTTCAGTCTTAGGCTGACTTTCTCCGAAAATACTTCTTTTTTTTTCTGGAAAACTCTTCCTCGTAAAAATTCGATTGCTTTCAATGCGCCTTTGACCAAATATAGGACATCTTCAATAATACCCTCGTTAAAACATTCGATTTGCGGAAAACATCTTTACCCGAAAATTGGGAATCTTTGAAATCTTCCTTGACCAAATGTCGGACAGCCTCAAAAACCAGTCATCAGTGATTAAACCAAACTTCTATGGTGAACTAGTAATCTTTTTAGATACAACGGCCTCTCCTCAACTGAACAATATCACCAAACATTACCCACAATAATGTAAAAATATGTCTTTTGAAGCAAAGGACGGCGCGAGAAATCCCCATGAATTGGGTCCTCCCAGAAGCTTCCTAGATTTGTCTGACAAGCCATTCTCTCCTTCCAGAGGACTGATCGAAAGTCCTATAATATGTTGGACTCACCGAATGAGCTGAAATTTTAGCTCCCAAGAAGAGCGCCTTTGGTTAGCTCCCTGTACGCATCACGAAGTTCCCTGTATTTGCACAGGCACGAAACCCTAGGAGAAGCTACAAAATAAGAACAGTATGTGGAAAGTTTGATCCCAACGGTGTCTGGAAACTCAATTGACTCAAATGGGTCTCGAATCTACGATCTTCTCCTCATTAGGCCTTCTACCAACTAATACCAAGCGGCTTTATTCATCTGTTCCTTATGGCATTAGGTTAGGTTAGCTCATGTTATTAGGTGGTGTTGAGGCTATGCCGTGTATATTGACCTATGTGCTAAGATAGGTCAAGTGGTGGTCACCAGGAGCTCTCTATCTGTGTGTGTGTGTGTGTGTGTGTGTGTGTGTGTGTGTATGTGTGTGTGTGTGTGTGTGTGTGTGAGAAATCACACATACATACATAATTTTCATGGTATTTCTTTTTTGTATTCTTACATATGACCATGCGTTCAATATTATTATGCATTTCAGTGTCATGGTAGTGTTCTTTTAATTTCAAGGAAAATAATGTTTGCGAAGACTTTAGCTTCTTTTGCAAAGAGGATGTCCTTTAATTGGCATTCTAATCTCATTTGCAGAAAACGTAAAAGTTACATTATCAAAGAAAAAGATTTAATCAAGCGAGTGATGGTTATAGAGAATGCGAAAGAACAAGCAGTTTTCTTCTAAGAGTGCTTACATTCTACTGAGAACATAAAACTACAGTACTGACTTTCGCGACGCTAACTGAGCGAAATAAACATTACATTTTTAATTCCACGAAGTGTTACAGAAATGCTTTTACTCTCTAAACAGTTGGCAGCCTAAGATGGCTCCTCAAGGATGAGATGATTTTTTTGTCGTCTACGTGTTGGGACTATATCAGTTCCCAGAGGACTGGAAAATGTGAGACTGCTGGAAAATGCACGAGGTAGCTGGAAAAGTACGCGAGGTAGCTTTAAAACAGGGAGGACTAGTTCCCTCCGTGTGGTGCAGGGAGGACCTGTCTGCTCTTAAGAAGATATATATATATATATATATATATATATATATATATATATATATATATATATATATATATATATATATATATAAAGGTGCTCACTTCTGAAATAAAGAATTTTTTAAGGTTAGGCTACGTCGTGCTTGAAGGCATTTTAACACAGTTCAGTACATATATATATATATATATATATATATATATATATATATATATAATATATATATATGTACAGTATATATATATATGTGTATATATAATGTATATATATATATATATGTACATATATATATATATATATATATATATATATACATATAAAGTCTCACCGTAAGAAGAATTGCTTAGAAGAACCTTTCTCCCCATGTTGAACAACTTTCAACATCCTTCGCCGTTGACCTGAGCTACCTCGAGAAAGTTTCAGCATCAGAAATCCCTTGAAATCCCTTCAGCGTTGGACTGAACGGCCTTTGCGAAAAATTGACTTGCATGAAAACGCCTTCGACCATTCGACCTCTTGAGAAATGCCTCTATACAAAAATTCGACCTTCCTGATAATATTTTTAACTGAGAATAAGCTTGCTTTGAAAAATTTCTTGTCAGAAAATTTGAAGAGCCTTGAAAATCAGTCAACAGTGATTAAACCAGACTTCATAGGAAGGACTGGTTATCTTTCCAAATAGTGGGGTCTTTCTTCATCTGAACAAAATCATTTAACATAAGCCAGAGTCAAGTATAAAAAGTCTTTAAAGCAAAGGCCGGGGCGAAAAGTCCCCATATTCATACATTGATATCCTCCCATCTCTCGACTAGAATCGTCTGAGTAGATGCGAGGATTAGGCATAAATGTAGTCTGATTGAGCCAAGAAAACTATGTGAGCCAAGCATCAAATTCGCTGAAGCCATGTCAGGTCACAAGTGGTCAACCTTGAAGACTGGAAGCGCCTCCATGTGTTAATAAGCTGCACCACGCGGAGGGAACTAGTCCTCCCTGTTTGAAAGCTACCTCGCGGACTTTTCCAGCTACCTCGTGCAGTTTCCAGCAGTCTCACATTTTCCAAACAGTCCTCTGGGAACTGATATAGTCCCAACACGTAGACGACACAAAATCATCTCATCGTTGAGGAGCCATCTTAGGCTGGCAACTGTTTAGAGAGTAAAATCATTTTTGTAACACTTCGTGGAATTAAAAATGCAATGTTTAATTAATACGCTCAGTTAGCGTCGGGAAAGTCAGTAGTTTTATGTTCTCATTAGAATGTAAGCACTCCTAGAGGAAAACTGCTTGTTCTTCATCATTCTCTATAACCATCACTCGCTTGAATCTTTTTTCTTTGATAATGAAACTCTTATGTCTCCTGCGAATGAGATTAGAATGCCAATTAAAGGACATCCTCTTTGCAAAAGAAGTTAAAGTCTTCGCAAAAATTATTCTTTTGAAATTAAAAGAATACTACCATGACACTGAAATGCATAATACTATTAAACGGATAGTCATATGTAAGAATACAAAAAAGAAATACTAAGAAAATTATGTATGTATATGTGATTTCTAATACACACACACGCACACACACACACAGATAGCTGCTGGTGACCACCACTTGGGTCACCTATCTTAGTACATAGGTCAATAGACACGGCGTAACCTCAACACCACCTAATAACATGAACTAACCTAACCTAATGCCATAAGGAACAGATGAATAAAGCCACTTGGTATTAGTTGGTAGAAAGCCTGATGAGGAGAAGATCGCAGGTTCGAAACCCGCTTGAGTCCACTGAGTTTCCAGACACCGTTGGGGTAAAACTTTCCAAATATTGTTCTTATTTTGTAGCTTCTCCTAGGTCTTCGTGTCTGTGTAAATACAGGGAACTTGGTGACGCGTACAGGGAGTTACTATAAACAAAGGCGCTCTTCTTGGGAGCTAAAATTTCAGCTCCGTCGGTGAGTCCAACATTTGATAGGACTTTCGATCAGTCCTCTGGAAGGAGAGGCTTGTCAGACGAATCTAGGAAGCTTCTGGGAGGACCCAATTCATCAATATAGGGATTTCTCGCGCCGTCCTTTGCTTCCAAAGGCATATTTTTACATTATTGTGGGTAATGTTTGGTGATTTTGTTCATTTGAGGAGAGGCCGTTGTATCTAAAAAGATTACTAGTTCACCATAGAAGTTTGGTTTAATCAGTGATGACTGGTTTTTGAGGCAGTGAGACATTTGGCCAAGGAAGATTTCAAAGATTACCAATTTTCGGGTAAAGATATTTTCCTTGAAGTCGAATGTTTTAACGAAGGTATTATTGAAAGTAGTGGAATTTTCACCAGGAGGAGTTTTCCAGAAAAAGAAAATGGATTTTCAGAGAAAGTCAGCCTAAGACCGAAAGCTTTTGAAGACAGTTCGACCCAGAGCAAGAGGGACTTCAAAGCAACACCTTTTGGAGAACATCTCAACGACGAAGAGTTTCGAAAGTAGTTCAGCATGAGGAGAGAGGCTTTTGAAGGCACTTTTTATTTTTTCAAGTAGTTCATTTTTCGTGTTAAAGTTATTTCTAAGTCAATTTCCTTCAGGAATTGAAATTTAAAGACGTTCAATTCTGAAATAATTTTTTTAGAGGTACTTCGGGGTTGAAGGTATCTTATGACCGGATTTCTTGGGTTTTCAAGAAAGTTCAGTATGGGGTTGATTTTTGTTAAGCTCAGAGGTCTTCGAGACAATTTTAATAAGGGATTGTGGGGTTCTCGACACTGTCCAACTTGACAATGGAGGTTTTACAAAGCAGTTCACTTTGTGAATGTGGGCTTTCCAGTGGATTTTAAGTCGAAGTTGAAGGGTCTTCGAGGAACTCCGTCTTCGGGTGGATTTCTTCTGAGGGGTTCTTGGGGAGTTTCAACTTCTGGCTTGTGAGTGGGGATTTTCGGGGGTCAATTTACCCGAAGTTGAGGAGCTTAGTGTAGTGACTTAAGGTAAGAACGCATATTGTATGGCGATTTAGGCTCATGCGTATTTGTATCGGCAATTTAGGCTCGATTTATATGGCAATTTAGGCCTAATATTTCTAGCAATTTAGGCTAAGAAATAATTTTTATATACTTACCTTAAGTCGTGAAGCTCCCGACTCGACCGTTCAGGATCCTGGCAGAGATATGAGCGCGCTCACTCAAGATTTCTTCGCAGATGTCGGACTGAACACAAGGGCATGGCGGTGTACGTACACCATCATGAACACGCGTTTCTATCCACAAGCGCATGTATGTATGTATGTATGTATGTACGTGTGGATGTATGTATACGTACTGTATATTGTATATATGTGTATATATATATATATATATATATATATGCATATATAAACATATGCATATATATTATATATATACATGCACACACACACACACACACACACACACACACACACACACACATCTATATATACATATATATATATATATACACATATAGATATAGATATATGTACATATATATTCATATGTATATTCACTATATATGAATATATATATATAGATATATATTCTTATATATATACATATATATAAATATATATATATAAATATATATAGATATATATATTTATATATATATATATATATATATATATATATATATATATATATATATATTTATATTCTGGTTAAAATCAACTGCACTGCATGCTTTGATGATTTTAAGGTAGGAATTCTTGATCTTTTGAAAGATCTTCTTATCACTTTCTACAAGTGATAAGAAGATATTTCAAAAGATCAAGAATTCCTACCTTAAAATCATGAAAGTATCCAGTGCAGTTGATTTTAACCAGAATTGTTTGAGAGAAAACCTGTGCCCAAGAAATATATATATATATATATATATATATATACATATATATATATATATATATATATATATATATATATATATATGTATGTATACACACACACACACACACACATATGTAGATATATATATATATATATATAAACACATATATATATACATATATATATATATAATATATATGTGTGTGTGTGTGTGTGTGTGTGTGTGTGTTTGCGGTCAAAGGGAAAAGGTTTCAGAAATTTTCGAAGAGGCCTTTTGAGAAAGTGAAAACTGGGTGTTGAAACACGGGAAGAAATTAATCGGGGAATGGGAAAGATAGTGTGATGATTCACAAAGAGGGAATGAATCAGACACAGGTAAAAATCTTGTAGAACTTTCAAAAAGTAAGAAAGACGGAAATGGTGTAAGAGCCTCCATTGAAGGTGCTGGAAAAGAACTGGACTGTTGTGCAGGGATGGATGAAAGCGAGTAGGATAAGGTAGTGCGATTATGCATGAAGATAGAATAAAAGAGAAGAAATTTCTGAAAGGAAAGAATTTTGAAGTGATAGAAATGCCTCCGAATATACAAGGAAAAAGGTCAAGGGGATATTGTATGAATTATATATATATATATATATATATATATATATATATATATATATATATATATATATATATGTATATATGTATCTCGTGTGCGGGGAGTTGGGTGTTTGTGTGCGTGTAAGGTCATAGCATTACCCATAGATCGGTCATACGAGCTCTGAGCTCTCTTCCGAATCCTCTCGTGATCCAAAGACCAATATGAATACACACACGCACACACACATTCACACGCACGCACACACACACACACACACACACACACACACACACACACACACACACACACACACACACACACACACACACACACACACACACACACACACAGTCACTGATGACTTCCACTTGACCTGGCTATCTTAGCACTTAGGTCAATAAACACGGCGTAGTTTCCATAATGATCAAATTTTCATTGGATGGAAGCGAAAGTATGTTTTTATTACTGAACTTTTGTCTATGTGTTAAGCTATAATAATATTTCTTAGCTATATGCTGTGCATTGTCCATTACATATCTGGGATATTTTATTTCCATTGTCATAAATATTGCTATTTCACCATCTTAAAACCAAAATATAATGTTTTTCCTCAATGTTTTTAAGAGCATTTAGAGTTTGCTGCTCTGAAATTTTATACAATGGAATAGGAAAATTTTATGACAATGGAAATAAATTATCCCAAATATGTAATGAACAAGGCACAGTAAATAGCTGATAAAAATTATGGCTTAATACAAACAAAAGTTCATTAATAAAAACGTACTTTTGCTTCCATACTATGAGACTTTGATCATTCTTTCTCATATTTTTAGCACCTTTGAAGAACAAGTTGTCTTTAAAAATAACAGTATTGTGAAAAGCCTATTGATTAAAGACTCACCCAAAGTCTGATAAAGATGTGTTTATAGCATCCCATGTGAAGAATGTAATTCTAAATATATAGGTGAAACTAGTAGAGACTGGAAATTGAGGAAAAGGCAGCATAATTATGTAATATATATATAATATATGCACATATCACAAAGGTTAGAGAAGTCTAATCTTGGTGATATGTACAGTCGGTGATTGAGTGTTCTATTTCTGTTTGTTTCTGAAATATAACTGTTACTGGGGTTACCTGTCCCAGTGTACGAGGGAGACCCCCCTTTATATAGATTTCCTATTGCTGCCACAGTATAGCCCTCTTTTATACGCTACTATCTTTTCATTTTCTTACAGACATTCTTCCCCTTCCACAGAAACCGATCCCGCGCAAGCGGGTGGTCTTTCCTAGGAATTCAGAATTCAGTATTACCCTGAAGACGAACAGCAGACAGGGTTCGAAACGTTGGAATAAATGGCAAACGACGAGCCCAGCGTATACTTTCTTCCAAAATGGTTCCTGGACTCCAGCTATTTATGAATATATGTGTGTATATATATATATATATATATATATATATATACATATATATATATATATATATGTGCATATATATATATGTGCATATATATATATATATATATATATATATATATATATATATATGTGTGTGTGTGTGTGTGTTTGTGTACATACATACATATATATATCATTCATTCATACAATATCCCCTTAACTTTTTTCCTTGTATTTTCGGAGTCATTTCTGTCACTTCAAAATTCTTTCCTTTCAGAAATTTCTTCTGTTTTGTTCCATCTTCATGCATCATCACACTACCTTATCATACTAGCTTTCATTGCTGCACCAGAGTCCAGTTCTTTTCCAGCACCTTCCATGGAGGCTCTTATACCATTTCCGTCTTACTCACTTTTTGAAGGCTATACAAGATCTTTATCGATGTTCGTTTTATTCAATTTTTGTGAATCATCACACTATGTTTTCCATTCCCAGATTAATTTTTCCCGTGTTTCAACACCCAGTTTTCACTTTCTCCAAAGGTTTCTACGAAATTTTCTGAAACCATTTCTCTTTCACCGCACACACACTCACACTCAGACGCACACACACACACACACACACACACACACACACACACACACACACACACACACACACACACACACACACATATATATATATATATATATATATATATATACAGTATGTATACAAACATCCATACATACATACGTACATGTGCTTGTGGATAGAAACGCGTGTTCATGATGGTGTACGTACACCGCCATGCCCTTGTGTTTAGTCCGACATCTGCGAAGATATCTTGAGTGAGCGCGCTCATATCCTTGCGAAAATTCTGAACGGTCGAGTCGGGGAGTTTCTTCACGACTTAAGGTAAGTTCTTTTATTTTTTCGGAGCTAGTGTAAGTATCTAAAAAAATATTTCTTAGCCTAAATTGCTAGAAATATTGAGCCTAAATTGCCAAATATATTGAGCCTAAATTGCCAATAGAAATACGCATGAGCGTAAATCGCCATACAATATGCGTTCTTACCTTAAGTCACTACACTAAGCTCATCAACTTCTGGTAAAATGACCCACGAAAATCCTCACCCCAAACCAGAAGTTGAAACTCCCCAAGAACCCCTCAGAAGAAATCCATCCGAAGACGGAGTTCCTGGAAAACCCTTCAACCTCGACTTAAAATCCGCTCGAAAGCCCTTATTCCACCCAAAGTGAACTGCTTTGAAAAACCCCTATCGTTAAGTTGAACAGTGTCAAGAATCCCGCAATCCCTTATTAAAATTGTCTCGAAGACCTCTGAGCTTAACATAAATCAACCCCATACTGAACTTTCTTGAAAACCCAACAAATCCTGTCATAAGATGCCTTCAACCCCGAAGTTCCTCTAGACATTCTTATTTCAGAATTGAGCATCTTTAAATTTCAATTCCTGAAGAAAATTGACTTAGAAAAACATTCAACACGAAAAATGAGCTACTTGAAAAAAAAGAAAAAAAAGTTCCTTCAAGAGCCTATCTCCTCATGCTGAACTACTTTCGAAACTCTTCGTCGTTGAGGTGTTCTCCAAAAGGTGTTGCTTTGAAGTCCCTCTTGCACTGGGTCGAACTGTCTTCAAAAGCTTTCGGTCTTAGGCTGACTTTCTCTGAAAATCCTTTTTTTTTTTTTCTGGAAAAATTTTCCTGGTGAAATTTTGACTGCTTTCAGTGCGCCTTTGACCAAATATAGGATATCTTCAATAATACCTTCGCTAAAAAATTCTACTTCCCAGAAAATATCTTTACCCGAAAATTGGGAATCTTTGAAATCTTCCTTGGCCAAATGTCTGACCGCCTCAAAAACCAGTCATCAAGTTCGAAACCCGCTTGAGTCCACTGAGTTTCCAGACGCCGTTGGGATAAAACTTTCCACATATTGTTATTATTTTGTAGTTTCTCCTAGAACTTCGTGCAAATACAGGGAACTTGGTGACGCGTACAGGGAGCTACTATAAACAAAGGCGCTCTTCTTGGGAGCTAAAATTTGAGCTCCACCGAAGAGTCCAACATTTGATAGGACTTTCGATCAGTCCTTTGGAAGAAGAGGCTTGTCAGACGAATCTAGGAAGCTTCTGGGAGGACCCAATTCATCAATATAGGGATTTCTCGCGCTGTCCTTTGCTTCCAAAGGCATATTTTTAAATTATTGTGGGTAATGGAAGAGGCCAAACGCAGAGTATGGGAGTCCAATATATTTTACGTTTCGCCCAGCAGGGCTTCTTCAGAAATAACATCGATGAAAAACATTTTACTCCTTATTTTATTCTAAAAGCCAAGAAGAAAGCTGGAATTATTCACAAAAGAGTTGGAAAAATAAAAGAAGAATATACAAAGAAGATCATATTACCTAATACCTCAGTTGCAGACAATATTTCCCCATTATTAAACAAGGCTGGTGTTAAGGTTGTTAAAACCAGCTCAGTAACAGTTGGTAATCTCATTAAAAACCGAAATAAGAGCAGGGAAAATATTCGTCAAGCAGGTATTTATTGTGTGCCATGTCTAGGTTGTGAAAAGGTTTACATTGGTGAAAGTTTCCGTGGTATTGATAAGAGAGTATTAGAACATAAATATGATATGAAAACATACAATATGAATAATGATATTGTTAAACATAGATTCGATACCGGCCACAATGCTGATTGGAATAATTCCAAGATTATAAAATATGAAAACCATACAAAGAAACGTAGATGTTTAGAATCGTCGTTTATATCCCTCATAGAAAATATAAATCAGAATAATGGATTTTTTACAATAAAAAAAACCATTGGCAATTTTGATTACAAGTAACAAGCAATTTGCGCAAATTGTGAGTACACCATTTTAATGTTTGTTTCTCCCCGCAAGGCTCGGGCTATATAAGGAGTAAAATGTTTTTCATCGATGTTATTTCTGAAGAAGCCCTGCTGGGCGAAACGTAAAATATATTGGACTCCCATACTCTGCGTTTGGCCTCTTCCCTACAGAGCTGTTGCAGTCATTGCTGCCTTTACTCATATTGTGGGTAATGTTTGGTGATTTTGTTCAGTTGAAGAGAGGCCGTTGTATCTAAAAAGATTACTAGTTCACCATAGAAGTTTGGTTTAATCAGTGATGACTGGTTTTTGAGGCAGTCAGACATTTGGCCAAGGAAGATTTAAAAGATTCACAATTTGCGGGTAAAGATATTTTCTGGGAAGTCGAATGTTTTAACGAAGGTATTATTGAAAGTATTGGAATTTTCACCAGGAGGAGTTTTCCAGAAAAAAAAAAAGGATTTTCAGAGAAAGTCAGCCTAAGACCGAAAGCTTTTGGAGACAGTTCGACCCACTGCAAGAGGGACTTCAAAGAAACACCTTTTGGAGAACACCTCAACGCCGAAGAGTATCGAAAATAGTTCAGCATGATGAGAGAAGCTCTTGAAGGAACTTTTCATTTTTTCAAGTATTTTTTTTTTGTGTTAAATTTATTTCTAAGTCAATTTCCTTCAGGAATTGAAATTTCAAAACGCTCAATTCTGAAATGATTTTTTAGAGGTACTTCGGGGTTGAAGGTATCTTATCACAGGATTTGTTCCTATTTCACCATCTTAAAACCAAAATATAATTTTTTCTCTTCAATGTTTTTAAGAGCATTTAGAGTTTGCTGCTCTGAAATTTTATACAATGGAATAGGAAAAAATTATGACAATGGAAATGAATTATCCCAAATATGTAATGGACAATGCACAGTAAATAGCTAATAAAAATTATGGCTTAATACAGACAAAAGTTCATTAATAAAAACGTACTTTCGCTTTCATACCATGAGAATTTGATCATTCTTTCTCATATTTTTAGCACCTTTGGAATACAAGTTGTCTTTGAAAATAATAGTATTGTAAAAAGCTTATTGATTAAAGAATCACCCAAAGTCTGATAAAGATGTGTTTATAGCATCCCATGTAAAGAATGTAATTCTAAATATATAGGTCAAACTAGTAGAGACTCGAAATTGAGGAAAAGGCAGTATAATTATGTAATATATATGTAATATATGCACATATCACAAAGGTTAGACATGTCTAATCTTGGTGATATGTACAGTCGGTGATTGAGTGTTCTATTTCTGTTTGTTTCTGAAATGTAAATGTTACTGGGGTTACCTGTCCCAGTGTACGAGGGAGATCCCCCTGTATATAGATTTCCTATTGCTGCCACAGTATTACCCTGAGGACGAACATCGGACAGGGTTCGAAACGTCGGATTGAATGGCAAACGACGAGCCCAGCGTATACTTTTTTCCAAAATGGTTCCTGGGCTCCAGCTATTTACGAATATGTATATATATAAATATATATATATTTGTGTATATATATATATATGTATATATATATTTATATATGTACATATATACATATATGTATCATTCATTCATACAATATCCCCTTAACTTTTTTCCTTGTATGTTCGGAGTCATTTCTGTCACTTCAATATTCTTTCCTTTCAGAAATTTCTTCTGTTTTGTTCCATCTTCATGCATCATCACACTACCTTATCATACTAGCTTTCATTCCTGCACCACAGTCCAGTTATTTTCCAGCACCTTCAATGGAGGCTCATATACCATTTCCGTCGTTCTCACTTTTTGAAAGCTATACAAGATCTTTATCCATGTTCGTTTTATTCAATTTTTGTGAATCATCACACTATGTTTTCCATTCCCAGATTAATTTTTCCCGTGTTTCAACACCCAGTTTTCACTTTCTCCAAAGGTTTCTACGAAAATTTCTGAAACCTTTTCGCTTTGACCGCATACACACACACACACACACACACACACACACACACACACACACACACACACACACACACACACACACACACACACACACATATATATATATATATATATACAGTATGTATACAAACATCCACACGTATATACATACATACATACATACGTACATGTGCTTGTGGATAGAAACGCGTGTTCATGATGGTGTACGTACACCGCCATGCCCTTGTGTTTAGTCCGACATCTGCGAAGAAATCTTGAGTGAGCGCGCTCATGTCTCTGCCAGGATCCTGAACTGTATAGTCGGGGAGTTTCTTCACGACTTAAGGTAAGTTCTTTTATATTTTCGGAGCTAGTGTAAGTATATGAAATATATTTCTTAGCCTAAATTGCTAGAAATACTGAGCCTAAATTGCCATAAATATTGAGCCTAAATTGCCAATACAAATACGCATGAGCCTAAATCGCCATACAATATGCGTTCTTACCTTAAGGGAATGGATGCGAAGAGGAGACTGTATGAAGGAGTGATTGTGCCAACAGCACTGTATGGGGCAGAAACGTGGAACATAAGAGAAGAAGAGAGAAGTAGTTTGAATGTGTTTGAGATGAGGTGTCTGAGAAGTATGGTGGGGGTTACTAGGCTAGATAGAGTGAGAAATGAGGAGGTGAGGAGGAGAACAGGGGTGAAAAAGGATTTGGGAGAGAGGGTTGATGAAAGAATATTAGGATGGTTTGGACACATGAAAAGAATGAGTGAAGAAAGACTAGTAAAAGAGGTATGGAAGGCAGATGTGGAGGGAGTGAACATGAGGGGACGTCCTAGGATGAGGTGGATGGATGGGGTGAAGGGGGCTTTGGGGAAGAGGGGAATGTCTGTTGAGGAAGGAAGGGAGAGGACGGAAGACAGAGGTGAGTGGAGAATGGTTGAATATGGATGATGTTGTGACTGCATGGGGAGAAATGGGAGGGGGGATGGGGGGTGGGGAAGTGTGTGTGAGTGAGTTTTGACGCAGTCCGAAGGGATTTCTCCCCGTCCTCTCCTTATATGCAAGGGGGGATGGAGAGGGGGGGTCGCCGATTAAATGAAGCGGCCTTGCTGTGGATGTGCTGTGTCCTTCGACACTGTTTCTGACCCAGGGCGGTGGGTAGGGTGCAGGGATGACCCGTCATCCAGGAGGTGCTCAGATGAGAGGAAGGGTGGGAGGGGTGTGGAGTGTATTTAGGGATGAAATGGGTGGGAGTGTTTTTATGCCTTTCCCTTTTTGGCTACCCCCTTGTAAGGGGGAAAAAGCCTTGGTATATGTATGTATGTATGTACCTTAAGTCACTACACTAAGCTCCTCAACTTTGGGTAAAATGACCCCCGAAAATCCCCACCCCAAACCAGAAGTTGAAACTCTCCAAGAACCCCTCAGAAGAAATCCACCCGAAGACGGAGTTCCTCGAAGACCCTTCAACTTCGACTTAAAATCCACTTGTTTAAGCTCTTATTCCCAAAGTGAAATGCTTTGAAAAACCTCTATCGTCAAGTTGGACAGTGTCGAGAACCCCGCAATCCCTTATTCAAATTGTCTCGAAGACCTCTGAACTTAACAAAAATCAACCCCAAACTGAACTTTCCTGAAAACCCAACAAATCCTGTCATAAGATGCCTTCAACCCCGAAGTACCTCTAGAAACTCTTATTTCAAAATTGAGCGTCTTTAAACTTGAATTCCTGAAGGAAATTGACTTAGAAAAACTTCAACACGCAAAATGAGCTACTCAAAAAAAAAAAAAAAAAAGTGCCTTCAAGAACCTCTCTCCACATGCTTAACTACTTTCGAAACTCTTCGTCGTTGAGGTGTTCTCCAAAAGGTGTTGCTTTGAAGTCCCTCTAGCACTGGGTCGAACTGTCTTCAAAAGCTTTCGGTCTTAGGCTGACTTTCTCTGAAAATCCATTTTTTTTTTTCTGGAAATTTTTTCCTGGTAAAATTCGACAGCTTTCAATGCGCCTTTGACCAAACATAGGACATCTTCAATAATAACTTCGTTAAAAAAATTGACTTCAAGGAAAATATCTTTACCCGAAAATTGGTAATCTTTGAAATCTTCCTTGGCCAAATGTCTGACTTCCTCAAAAATCAGTCATCAGTGATTAAACCAAACTTCTATGGTGAACTTGTAATTTTTTTTAGATACAACGGCCTCTCCTCAACTGAACAAAATCACCAAACATTACCCACAATAATGTAAAAATATGTCTTTGGAAGCAAGGGACGGCACAAGAAATCCCCATATTGATGAATTAGTTCCTCCCAAAAGCTTCCAAGATTCGTCTGACAGACCATTCTCTCCTTCCAGAGGACTGATCGAAAGTCCTATCAAATGCTGGACTTACCGATGTAGCTGAAATTTTAGCTCCCAAGAAGAGTGCCTTTGTACATATTAGCTCCCTGTCCGCATCACCAAGTTCCCTGTATTTGCACAGGCACGAAGGTCTAGGAGAAGCTACAAAATAAGAACAGTATGTGGGAAGTTTTATCCCAACGGCGTCTGGAAACTCAGTTGACTCAAGCGGGTTTCGAACCTGCGATCTTCTCATCAGGCCTTCTACCAACTAATACCAAGCGTGGCACTAGATTTAGTTAGGTCATGCTACTAGGTGGCGTTGCTGTATGGAAACTACTCCGTGTCTATTGACCTATGTACTAAGATAGCCAGGTCAAGTGGAGGTCATCTGGAGATCTCTGTCAGTGTGAGTGTGTGTGTGTGTGTGTGTTTGTGTGTGTGCACATATAAAACACCTTGGGATATGATAGGTGTTTTCCTCAGCTGTGAAGAGAAAATACTCACGATTGTCGTCAGAGTAAAGAACATATGTCTCCATCGTCAAGTAAGCACAATCTTTCCTGAGAAACAGAAACTCTGCTAGAATGTCGATTTCGAAATACAATAAAATCACATTCTTCTGTCTCCCATCCGATGGCAGTTATCAGAGTAAAGAGAGTAGATGAGAGGATTAGGTAGAAATGTAGTCTGATCGAGCACGCCAGCCGAGACAGGTACGTGGGCCAAGCATCAAATTCGCTGAAACCATGTCAGGTCACAAGAGGTCATCCTTTAAGACTGGATGCGCCTCCATGTGTTGATAAGTTGTCTTGTCATCATTTGTCTTTTTGATTTTCATTTATTATTAGTTATATGTTAATTTATTATTATTTACTATTTACCTGTTTGTTTATTATTTAACTATACCTATGCATTTATTTACGTATTTTATTTCTTATTTACATTATTGTAGTTTTTATTTATTAATTTACTATTATGATTTTATTCGCATCCGACCTAGATATGGACCAAAAGGTCTCCTGTCGGCATGCTCTGCCTTTGTAATCCTTTGTAATCCTTTGTAAGCTATCTCACGTACTTTTCAGTAACCTCATGCATTTTCCAGCAGTCTCACATATACAGTAGTCCCAACACGTAGACGACACAAAATCATCTCATCGTTGAGGAGCCATCTTAGGCTGGCAACTGTTTAGAGGGTAAAAGCATTTCTGTAACACTTCGTGGGATTAAAAATGCAATGAAAATCCATGTGAACAAGTTGTATAGACACGGTAAAGGAAACATGGACTGGAGGTGAAGCTTTTATTCCTGACGTTTCGTCTAACGACTTTCTCAAAGGAATGAGCATACTAGATACATACAGAGTTTATAAACACATCTTATGGCTCAAGGGTGTGTG
>NC_134797.1:22536280-22541280 GCF_046742065.1 Oratosquilla oratoria
AAGACCTGTATCAAGTCACCTCTGAGTCTACGATTTTTAGGATACAAGCCCACCGGCTGCGCCGGCCCAGCTACGCCGGGGGCCTTGGCCTGCGGCGCTGCGCCTTAGGCGCGGGCGCTACGCGCCCTGGGCTACGCCCCTTTTTTGGAAAATAAAGAGTTCTTCTTCGAGTTCTTCGAGTTCTTCTTCGAGTTCTTCTTCTTCTTCTTCTTTTTCGAGTTCTTCGAGTTCATCTTCAAGTTCTTCGAGTTCTTCTTCTTCTTCTTCTTCGAGTTCTTCTCTTTCGAGTTCTTCGAGTTCATCTTTTTCGAGTTCTTTGAGTTCTTCTTTTTCGAGTTCTTCGAGTTCTTCGAGTTCTTCGAGTTTTTCGAGTTCTTCTTCGAGTTCTACTTCTTCTTCTTCTTCCTCTTCTTCGAGTTCTTCTTCTTCTTCTTCTTCTTCTTCTTCTTCTTCTTCGAGTTCTTCCTCTTCTTCTTCTTCGATTTCTTCGAGTTCTTCTTCTTCTTCGAGTTCTTCTTCTTCACCGTAGTTGGCGGTGTAACCGATTTACCACCAAACGCGAAGGTGTGACCGAATTACCACCGGACGGCGTAAGCAACCATTAAATTTTTTTATATTAGAAGTAGAGTCATATGTTTTAGTCGATATCCAAAAACCAAGGTGGATATACCAACTTCTTAAGTTGATATTAGATGTATGTATTCCATATATATATATATATATATATATATATATATATATATATATATATTATATATATATTATATTATACATATATATATATATATATATATATATATATATATATTATTAATATATATATATTGTTATGCTTTACCATGTGAATATATAATTTTTCATCAGTAATCCATAAAATATTGTAAGGAAAATTAAAAAGTGCAACAATTTCCTATTATAAACCCATTCTCCAACTCCTGAGATTAGAATGAATAGTTGATATGAACAAATAGAAAGAACATAGCAATGAAGTGTAGTAGAAATGTCTGTACAATACAGTATAGTTGTAAATTATAGAAATGGAATAATATATTTTATCACTAGATTCTTCATAAACCTGGAGTAACTCAATAATACACTGAATTAGTTAAATCACAAGCTTTAAGTCTACCGGTCAACACATCAATTGCATATCACCTTGGCTTATTAAAACATGGCGAGTAATTAGATTTGCACTGGCACTGGAACAATTCCTAAAACATATGTATATACTCTATGGATAAATTAATCACTTAAAGCCAATTTAGAAAGGTCGTCCAGCCTTACCAAAACAACAACAACAACATGTCCGCCTCCAACTCTCCAGCCATCACTCAATCATGACCGACTCTTTATCAACTTTATCTATTCCATTAAGCAAACAAAACAACTTTACATTTTCTTATATATGAAATAAATCCCTAAAATTTCATATTAAGAATTCCCAATCAAATTTACTCAGATAAGGTAACACATTATAATATTAACGTTGAAACAATAAACCAATACTAGGCAACATCACATCCAGTAACCAGTTTGGAAAATATGTACGTTTTATGACATGAATGTATTTCCTAATCACACCTCCACCGTTAAATTAAACGCGCTTGGCTTTTCTTCCGTCAAAGGAATCTGATAGTGACCTTTTGGTAAATCTAATTTTGTTATAATTTGTTTTATTTCCAATAGCATCTTTGATGTCCTCAATTCGAAGCAGTGAGAAGTTATTAGCTCTAGAAAGGGCATTTAACTTCCTATAATCCGTACACATGCGCATTTCCCCCATTTTCTTTTGGAACTAATATACAAGTGAAGCCACTCACTATTGCTGGGCTCAGGAAGACCATTATCGAGGAGAAACTGTACCTCTTTGCGTAGTATTTCTGCCTTGTTAGGAGACATACGATAAGGCTTTTCCCTTACTGGTGGTGTTTCCTCCAGTGCCTCGACATGATGCATAGCCATAGAAGTGGGCCTTGGTACGTCGCTGAGAATTTCGGGGAAGTCATGCAACAAACCTGAAATATCGGACTGCTGAGTTTCGGACAAATGGCATAGCTTATAGGGGTTAGAGAGCACTTTTGAATTGAATAACTTGTTCCTGGTATACTTTAAGATTCCAGGTTACATTAGAATCTTCCACCACACCTAAAGCATTTACAACTCAAACAGATGTCTTTTCGTTAGGTCCTTGGTCTCCCTTGTAATATTCCTTCAGTAAATTCATATGGACTATCCGTTTACCTTTACGATAACCAGGGTTAGCAATTACGTAATTCAAATCACCCTTTTTACCCAAAATATTAAAGGGGCCTTTATATTAATCCTGTAGTAGTCATTTCCTAGTGGGCAAAAACATCAGAACTTTGTCCCCCCACTTTAAATTCCCGCTTTACTGTATTTTTTATTATAATTTAGCTTCATCTGCTCCTGACTTAATTTCAAATTATTTTAAGCAAATTGGTGCACACTGTCTAAATTTACTTTTAAGTTAGTTACATACTCAGATAGGGTTTCAGTTTGTTGAACATCAACCCAGCTCTCATGTAGTAGCTCCCTAGGACCTTGTATATCACGACCAAACAGAAGTTAGATAGAGAGCAACCCAGACTGGACTGCTTAGTATATCGAACAGCATACAATAAGAATGGTAAAGCAACATCACATTCATTTCCTGCTTCATGGCAATATTTAGCAAGCATACTTTTCAGGGTCTGATGGAAACGTTCCAATGCTCCTTGACTTCGAGCGTGGTAGGCTGAGGCAAAGTACTATTTCACATCCAACATACTCATGACTTGC
The DNA here is from genome assembly GCF_046742065.1 of Oratosquilla oratoria. Classification (NCBI taxonomy): domain Eukaryota; kingdom Metazoa; phylum Arthropoda; class Malacostraca; order Stomatopoda; family Squillidae; genus Oratosquilla; species Oratosquilla oratoria. The sequence continues at coordinate 22,539,080 of NC_134797.1, forward strand.
CTGAATACATAGGATGTAAAAGTAGTACATTGATCAGATTGTACAAACTTTGGCATTCCAAACTGTGTAAATCTTTTTGTCAGAACAGGAACTATTGTTCGGGATGTAATAAACCTCAATGGAATGGCCTCAGGGTAGCTAGTGGTGGCATACATGATAGCTAACATGTATTCATGATACTTGATTCTGGGTAATGTTGGACGATTTTGTTCAGTTGAGGACAGGTCGCTGGATTTGAAGAGATTGCCAGTTCACCATAGAAGTCTGTTTTAATCACTGATGACTGATTTTTGAGGCGGGCCGTTATTTGGCAAAGATTTCAAAGATTCACAATTTTCGGATAGATATATTCTGGGAAGTCGAATTTTTGATTGAAGGTAATATTAAAGATGTTCTATATTTGGTCGAAGGCGCTTCGAAAGCAGTCGAGTATTCAGCGGGAAGCGTTCTCAAAAAAGAAAAAGAGAGAGAAAAAAGTGAGAGTCAGCATATGACTGAAGGCTTTTGAATACAGTTCAACCCAATGCAGGAGGAATTTCAAAGCAACACCTTTTGACGAACACCTGAGGGTAGCTGGACTCAACGACGAGTGCTTTTGAAACTAATTCAACATAAGAAATAGGCTCCTGAAGGTAATTCTTTTCATGGCGAGATTTTTTTTTTTAACTCATTTCACGCTTTAAAGTCATTTCTAAGGCACTTTTCCTTATTAATTTCATGAATTGAGATATAAGGGTGCACAATTCCGAAATACAAATTTCTAGAGATACGTCGGGGTCGAAGGCATCTTATGGTTAGGTTTTCAAGAAAGTTCAATTTGGGGTTGATATTTGTTATTTAACTTGGGGTCTAGATGACAGAGGCCTTCGATACAATTCTGTTTTGGGATTGCGGGGTTCTCGACGTTGTCCGACTTGAAGATGGAGGTTTTCCAATGGAGGTTGAAGGGTCTTCGAGGAACTCTGTCTTCGGATGAAAGTCTTCTGAGGGGTTCTTGGGGAGTTTCAACTTCTAGTTCACCATAGAAGTTTGGTTTAATCAGTAATGACTGGTTTTTGAGGCAGTCAGACATTTGTCCAAGGAAGATTTCAAAGATTACCAATTTTCGGGTAAAGATAATTTCCGGGAAGTCGAATGTTTTAACGAAGGTATTATTGAAAGTAGTGGAATTTTCACCAGGAGGAGTTTTCCAGAAAAAGAAAATGGATTTTCAGAGAAAGTCAGCCTATGACCGAAAGCTTTTGAAGACAGTTCGACCCAGAGCAAGAGGGACTTCAAAGCAACACCTTTTGGAGAACATCTCAACGACGAAGAGTTTCGAAAGTAGTTCAGCATGAGGAGAGAGGCTTTCGAAGGCACTTTTCATTTTTTTAAGTAGTTCATTTTTCGTGTTAAAGTTATTTCTAAGTCAATTTCCTTCAGGAATTGAAATTTTAAGACGCTCAATTCTGAAATAAGAGTTTTTAGAGGTACTTCGGGGTTGAAGGCATCTTATGACCGGATTTGTTGGGTTTTCAAGAAAGTTCAGTATGGGGTTGATTTTTGTTAAGCTCAGAGGTCTTCGAGACAATTTTAATAAGGGATTGCGGGGTTCTCGACACTGTCCAACTTGACAATGGAGGTTTTACAAAGCAGTTCACTTTGTGAATGTGGGCTTTCCAGTGGATTTTAAGTCGAAGTTGAAGGGTCTTCGAGGAACTCCGTCTTCGGGTGGATTTCTTCTGAGGGGTTCTTGGGGAGTTTCAACTTCTGGCTTGTGAGTGGGGATTTTCGGGGGTCAATTTACCCGAAGTTGAGGAGCTTAGTGTAGTGACTTAAGGTAAGAACGCATATTGTATGGCGATTTAGGCTCATGCGTATTTGTATTGGCAATTTAGGCTCAATTTATATGGCAATTTAGGCCTAATATTTCTAGCAATTTAGGCTAAGAAATAATTTTTATATACTTACCTTAAGTCGTGAAGCTCCCGACTCGACCGTTCAGGATCCTGGCAGAGATATGAGCGCGCTCACTCAAGATTTCTTCGCAGATGTCGGACTGAACACAAGGGCATGGCGGTGTACGTACACCATCATGAACACGCGTTTCTATCCACAAGCGCATGTATGTATGTATGTATGTATGTATGTACGTGTGGATGTATGTATACGTACTGTATATTGTATATATGTATATATATATATATATATATATATATATA
>NC_134797.1:22546280-22556280 GCF_046742065.1 Oratosquilla oratoria
TAATACGCCTGAGGATTTACTTAATTATACTAAAGAACTTACTGTCTTAAATTTTCTTTCCTGCTGTGGTAGTTTTGCATCATCTCGTTCACGCTGATGTGATAAACCTGTACACAGCATTACCCAAAGATTGGTCATATATGAGCTCTGAGCTCTCTTACGATCACGAGCCCAGCACTTGATACAAAGACCATGTTGAATCACAAACACGCACATACACATATACACACTCACAAACACACACACACAATATATATATAGCTTTGTGATCAAGACCCTGCGGGTCGAAACGTTAAGGCGTGAAATTCTCCCATTACTCCTCGTCTACTTCTTTCACCTTCAATCTTATATATATATATATATATATGTATGTATTTATATATGTGTGTGTGTGTGTGTGTGTGTGTGTGTGTATACAAATGCAGGTTTGTACTGTATATGTAGGTGTACATTCATACTTATATACATAAACTTATTCTTATACGTGAATTGAACAACGTTGAAAACCAAGACGCGGAGGATGAAAGGGGAAAGGGGCAGATGATAACTCTAGGGAATGTATAAATGAAATTTTAGTTTCACGATCAGGAGGGGACAATTCGGATGAATATTTTTTGTACAGTTAATACAAGGAAGCAATAATGGTAGGGTATATGAAGTGTTAAATACCTCGTGGCCTATTGGTCGGACCAGACTATATTTTCAACTCATATGGTCAGGACTCGAATCCGGGACCAGATGGCCCCACTTCACCCCCTTGCCCACTGCGCCATGGAGCGACGGCCGGATTCGAGTCCTGACCATGTGAGTTGAAAATATGAAGTGTTACGTTGACGCCTAACTCTGGTGTCGTCTCTCGACGTCCCTGTCTCGTCTGCTCTGAAATATTTCGATTGCGACAGCAAAGTGGCTTCGTGTGTGTGTGTGTGTGTTTTCACTTGGTCTTTGGATCACGTGCTGGACTCGTGAACGACAGTTCTTTCCATCCCGGAATAGAGCTCAGAGCTCGTATGACCGATCTATGGGTAATGCTGTGACCTTACACGCACACACACCCCCAACTCCCCGCCCACGGGAGTTGGAGTAACGACTCGAAGCGCAGCGATACTGAAATTGTTTCAGCCCTGGGCAGGATTTCGAAGCCGGACTGCCGTAGTGTCAGTCGGAGACTCTACCAACCGCGCCACCGAGTCGTATCATCAAATAACAATGGAAAATAAACAAATCTCACCACTCAGGCCTTTAACTCTCAGAGGTCTTAGCCGGCTCCGTCAATTGGACCACGTCTCACAAATAGATTAACTGCTGATAATCCTCGAGACTGAAACTGTCTTTCTTATACTTCATGCATCCATCCCGCTGCCTTGCTGACCACAACTGACTAGAAGCTTTCCCTTCAGGACTCGACTGGGAACCTCGACCATCAGCACTGAGCTGAACTGGCCATTGACTCCTACGTAGGCCTATTAATCTCAGACGCAACAGTGGTCCTCTTTAACCAATTACATATTCATTTCCCTTACACAACAAACAATGTTATATCGTTTTATTTATTATTTCTAACAATGGGATATATAAAGTAACCATACAAAATCTTCTCTATAAATAATTTTAAAATATTCAGTTTCTGAGTCGTGTCAAAACAACCTTTACCACTCGAGAGGAGGAAACCGCGCAGGGGCGATTGTAATACAATTTGAAATATGGTAATTCCGTAACAGAAGAAAGGGTGGGCAAGATGGAGAACAAGGAAGAGAGAGAGAGAGAGAGGGAGAGTGAGAGAAAGAGAGAGAGAGAGATATACCTCATATTCTACATCTATCTCTTTTCTTCTCTCTCTTGTTCTCTGTTCAGTCTGACAGTCAGAGCCAATCACATCCAGAACCTAGGCAAAGGATTCCTTATATTTCCATCTCAATTTCCTTTTAAATCGAGTTCATCCTTTTCATGTGTCTGTTGTATCATCTAATGTTCATGTCATTCATTATGCAAGTTTCTTTCTTTATTATTTGATAGAATATTTTTACATTTTTGTTCGTATGATGTTTTTGGATGTGTGTGTGTTTGTGATTCACCAAGGTCTTGAATCACGTGTTGGACTCGTGATGGACAGCTATTTCCCTCCCGGAAGAGAGGTCAGAGCTGATATATGACCGATCTATGGGTAATCATGTGACCTTATGACCGATCTATGGGTAATGCTGTGACCTTACACGCACACATACTCCCAACTCCCCGCCCACGAGAGTTGGAGTAACAACTCGCAGCGCATCGATACTGAAATTATTTCAGCCCTAGGCGGGATTCAATCCTGGACCGCCGTAGTGGCAGCTGGGAAATCTAACCACTGCGCCACGAGTTTTGTGTGTGTGTGTGTGTGTGTGTGTGTGTGTGTGTGTGTGTGTGTGTGAATGTGTCTGAGCGTGTTAATAGAATTTAACAAATTGGGAAGAAATAGGTCAATATGATACGAGGAAAAAAACTGAGAACTGGTAATCGAATACATACAAATACCAAAGGCTTTTTCCCCCTTACACGGGGGGGTAGTCATACTTTTGAAAAACACATGAGTAGAGTTAAGGGGCCATAAAAGCGCTCATTATGAGCACCTCACAAAAATAATTTTGGAAGAAAAGGTAAGAGATTCTGTGTAACAAGGATAAAGAGACATTGGTCAGTCAAAAGAAAGAGCTCCGTGTGGAATTCAGTAATATGAACGGAGAAGACGAAGTGATACACAAGGGAAGGTAAGAAATCTGGGTCTATGTGGAAAAGATATTCTAACGAGGATTTACACAGAAAGGTTCCAGAGTTCTTGGGTGTAAATGGTCTTGGGGTAAAGTGAATACTGGAAAATGAAACACGAGAAGAAAGTTGATTATGAGATGGGAAAGGTAGTGTGATGATGCATACAGAAGGGATAAAGCAGACATGCAGATGAACCTGTGGAGCTTTCTAAAGTGTAAAACGAGGAAATGCGGATGTAGTTGAAGGAGTCCCTCCACAAATAATGCTGAATAAAAGCCTGGATGTGGGGCAGGGAGGAAAGAATTTAGGATTAGGGAAGGAAGGAGAACAGGAAAGGGGAATCATGCGCAATGAATTAATTTCTTTGTTTTTCCAATTCAGGAAAGAATGATCATTTTTACTTGCTTGGGGAAAGGAGTCATGAAGGGCAGCAACAGTTTCTGAAAAGTGCGGAAGTGATTGGAAGAACTAGGGAGGAAGCATAGAAAATGCAATTAAAGAAAAATGTCAATCTCTTAGATGGAACGAAAACAATACACTGATTTTTTTTAGTCATGATAATCAAAGGATTCATGGAGCTGTTAATTACAATGGCCAGATAGGAGAATAAGTGTGTAGAGGTGTAGAGCATGACCAAATTGGCACAGTATAAAGTCAAGGCTAAGACAAAGATGTCTTCGAATACTACATCTGTCTCATACAATCATGATTGCAGATAACTAAGAAACGAACCGAAGTTTAGCGGAAAGGATGATATGAAGGGAGGGTACAGATGGTGTTTCTATCATTTTCATTCGTATTTCCTCCACCTTTTCAATAAGAAGGACAGCTGAGCACTGACTACCGAGTACCATGCAACCCCAATTACCATACCTCTGCTACATTTTCACACCACATTTCTACCATCCACTCGTTAATTTTGCTAAACGGGTGAACATCGTATAGCCCTTTCCCTCTGTCACTGATTTTTTTGTTCTCTGTTTTTATTCTTTCATGTCAAACTTCTTTTACTTCAGTTGTGTTTTCTTTGGGTCTTCCCTGTTTCTTCTCAGAAGTAGTCTTCCATACATCTTGCCCGAAATATACTTAAGAAAGTTTACTGTTAAACTGCAATATTTTCGGTTGCTTTCTCTTCGTACATATTCACAGTACACGCTTCCAACCATCCAGAGCTTCTTATTCCCTTATGAAAAAAAATGTATATACATATATATATATATATATATAATATGTATATATATATATATATTTATATATATGTATTTCATTCATTCATACAATATTTCGTTGACCCTTTTCCTTGTATATTTGGAGGCATGTCTATCACTTCAAAATTTCATCGTTTCAGGAATTTTCTTGTATTTTATTTCCTCTTTATGCATTATCGCACTACCTTATCCTACTCGCTTTCATCCTTGCACCACAGTCCAGATTTTTCCAGCATCTATAATGGAGGCACTTATACCATTCCCGTCTTTCTGAATTTTTGAAAATTCTACAAGATCTTTACCCATGTCTGATTCATTTCCTCTTTGTGAATCATCACACTATCTTTCCCATTCCCAGATTCATTTCTTCCCGTGTTTCAACATCCAGTTTTCAATTTCCCCAAAGACCTCTTACTTCGAAAATTTCGGAAACCTTCTTTGACCATCATATATATATACACACACACACACACACACACACACACACACACACACACACACACACACACACACACACACACACACACACACACACACACACACACACACACACACACACACACATATATATATATATATATATATATATATATATATATATATATATATATATATATAATACATATATATATATATGTACGTACATATATGCATATACATGTACAATTGTACATACGTACATATATACATGTTGGTAAGGATGGCAACGCGTGTTCATGCTGGTGTACGTACACCATCATGCCCTTGTGTTCAGTCCGACATCTGAGAAGGAATCTTGAGTGAGCGCGCTCATGTCTCTGCGAGGGTCCTGAACGGTCCAAGTGGGGAGTTTCTTTACGACTTAAGGTAAGTTCTATTATTTTTTCGGAGCTAGTGTAAGTATCTAAAAGAATATTTCTTAGCCTAAATTGCTAGATATATTGAGCCTAAATTGCCATAAATATTGAGCCAAACGTGCCAATACAAATACGCATGAGCCTAAATTGCCATAGGATAAAACATGCGTTCTTACCTTAAGTCACTACACTAGGCTCCTCAACTTCTGGTAAAATGACCCGAGCCTGTCTCCCCTAAAATCCCTATCCCCCAACCAGAAGTTGAAACTCCCCAAAAATCCCTCAAAAGACTTCCATCCTATGACGGAGTTCCTCGAAGACCCTTCAACCTCGACTTGAACTCCACGTGAGAGTCCCCAACCCCAAAGATAACTGCTTTGAAGAATTCTCGTCACCAAGTTGAACAGCTTCGAGACCCCTTGCAATTCCAAATCAAAATTGCCTCAAAGATTACTGAATCCCCTAAACAGTAAAAAAAAAAAAAAAAAAAAAAAAAATAATATTTAAATAAATAAATCTATTTCAAATACTGTCATAAAAAACCACCAAAAACTTAATTGAACTGTTCTAAAATTACTTCAACTACGACGTGCGTAAAAAAAAAAAAATTTTGGAAGTGAGCACCGTTAGAAAATCTCGATTCACGAAAAAAATTGTCATGGAAAAGACGTTAACCGTGGAATAAGCTACCTAAGTATATAGTGTCTCACCACGAGAAGAATTGCTTAGAAGAGCCTGTCTCCCTATGTTGAACGACTTTCAAAATCCTTCGCCGATGAGCTGAGGTACCTCGAGAAGGTTTCGGCAAATAAATCACCTGAAATCCCTTCAAGTCTTCAGTCTTATACTGACCTCTGAAAAGCCGTGATTGTTTTGTCCTGGAAAACGTTTCTTAGTGAAATTTTGACTTACATGAAAGCGCCATTGACAAAAATATTCGACCTTTTGAAAAATTACTTTAACCAAAAATTCGACTTTCCTGAAATCTTTTTTAACCGAAAATCGGTTTGGTTTGGAAATTTCCTCGACAGAAAGTTTGACAGCCTTGAAAATCAGTCAACAGTGATTAAACCAGACTTCAGAGGATGAACTGGCTGTTTCCAGATTCTAGGGCCTTTCTTCACCTGAACAAAATTATCTAACATTAGCCAGAATCAAATATAAAAATGTCTTTAAAATCAAAGGATGGAGCGATAAGTCCCTATATTCATGAATTGGATTCTCCCATCTCCCGATTAGAGTCGTTTGATATAGTGATGTCAACCTCCAACGGATTGGTCGAAAATCCTATCAAATACAACGCCCTCAAGGTTGTTTTGGAGTCACCGATGGAGCTGGAATTTCAGCTCTCAATAAGAGCGTCTTCGTTTACACTACCACCCTGTAGTGGTCATCAAGTTCACTGCACTTCTACACATAGACACATAGAAGACTTATTGGAAGAGGCTTACGCCTGTGACTCCAGATCCACATTTACACTTTGTGGTAGCTTGTGGTGGATCTTTGCTTTATAATCGTATTTTAGTTCTTGGTTTTACAATATTTAAGAACAATATTTGGGGAATTTTAAGCCAACGGCGCCTGAAAACTCAATTGACTCAAACGGGATTCGAACCTGCGATATTCTGCTCAGCAGTCCTTCTAGCAATTGATACCAAGCGGCTTTATTCAGCTGTTACTCGCGGCGTTTGTTCAGGTTAGGTCTGGTTAGGTGGCGTTGTTGTACATAGGCTACACCGTGTCTATTAACCTATGTGGTAAGATAGCCAGGTCACGTGGAGGTCACCAGGAGCTCTCTACTTGTGTGTGTGTGTGTGTGTGTGTGTGTGTGTGTGTGCGTGCGTGCGTGTGCACACGAATACCTTAGGCTATGATAGGCCTTTTCCTCAACTGGGAGAAGAAAAAGGTGTGACTGACATCAGAGTAAAGAATATATGTCGCCACGGTTAATTGGGTTAAATAATGACATGGGAAACATTTCTACATGTTCCACATACCAAAGCCCTTGCATGTGATTTTCGGAGCCCTCTTGTCAATGTATTGGAACACTTCTGCATGCGAAGAAGCGATCTCTCGTACTACGAAAATAATCTACCTGATGGGACACGATCTCACTCGCTGACAGCCCATCCGGAATGGTGGACAGTCACTCCGCGTCCCATTTTAGTTCAATAAATCAAATCTTACATATGCACCTCCTAGGCTATTATCCTGTCTTGTACATCAGTCTCGTTCAATCTCCCCTGATCAAATCATATTGCCAAGTAAACTACGACACCGCTACCCCTTGCCATCAGACGTGATGGATGAGGAGATCGCTCAATTGGTTGGCGAGTTCTGGGGATTCCTTAGCCCTGACCTCGCCTCACCTTTCCAGTCAATCAACCACAATTTCTCCTCAGGAACAGAAACCCTTTTGAGATGTCGGCCACGAAGTACGATCAAATCAGTCTTCTGTCTCCCATCCGATCTCGTGTATCAGGTTAAAGAGAGTAGATGTGGGGATTAGGCAAAAATGTAGTCTGGTCGAGAACGGGCACGCCAAGCACGGCATCTACGTGGGCCAAGTATCAAACTCGCTGAAGCCATTTCAGGTTGCGAATGGTCAACTTTAGAGACTGGAAGCGCCTCCAAGTGTTGATAAACTGCACCACACGTAAGGAACCAGTCCTCCCTGCTGGAAAGCTATCTCACGTACTTTTCCAGCTACCTCGTGCATTTTCCAGCCGTCTCACGTACTGTGTAGCAATCTCACACGGACGCAAACAGTCCTCTGGGAACTGATATAGTCCCAACACGTAGACGACACAAAATCATCTCATCGTTGAGGAGCCATCTTAGGCTGGCAACTGTTTTGAGAGTAAGAGCATTTTTGTAGCACTTCGTGGAATTAAAAATGCAATGTGGAACGCGCTCACTTAGCGTCGCGAAGGTCAGTAATTTATGTTATCAGTAGAATGTAAGCACTCTTAGAGGAAAACTGCTTATTCTTTCGCATTCTGTATAACCATCACTCGCTTGAACCTTTTTCTTTGATAATGAAACTCTTATGTCTCCTGCAAATGAGGTTAGAATGCCAATTAAAGGACATTCTCTTTGCAAAAGAAGTTAAAGTGTTCGCGAAATGTATTCTCCTTGAAATCAAAAGGATACGACCATGACCAGAGGTTGGAGTGTTCCTTGGTGCGTTCCTAGGTGCGTTCCTCGATGCGTTCCGCTTTAGTTTGGCCGCGGTAAGCGCTCCCAAACTATTAAAGCAATATAGCTGCCGGTATAGTATGTGGCCTACGATTTTTTTCTTTTCTTTTTTATAGTATGTGACCTAACGGACTTTTATTTCGGTATGAACACACCGAGGAACGCGCCCAGCTCTGACCATGACACTGAAATACATGATACTATTGAGCAGATAATGATATGTAGAAATACAAGAAATAAATACTAAAATAAAATACTTCTGACCCAGGGCGGTGGGCAAGGTGCAGGGATGACCCGTCATCCAGGAGGTGCTCAGATGAGAGGGAGGGTGGGAGGGGTGTGGAGTGTATTTAGGGATGAAATGGGTGGGAGTATTTTTATGCCTTTCCCTTTTTGGCTACCTCCCTTGAAAGGGGGAAAAAGCCTTGGTATATGTATGTATGTAAATACTAAAAAGGTTATATATGTATATGTGATTTCTAACACACGTACACACACGCACACACACACACACACACACACACACACACACACACACACACACACACACACACACACACACACACACACACACACAGACACACACACACACACACACACACACACACACACACACACACACACACACACACACACACACACACACACACACACACACACACACACACACACACACACACACACACTCGCTCACACACACACACACACACACACACACACACACACACACACACACACACACACACACACACACACACACACACACACACACACACACACACACACACACACACACACACACACACACACACACACACACACACACTCCATACGAGCAAGAAAACCACCACTTACAAGTACCCATCGTTGTCTCCTATGGCTAAGTGTGCATAAAAAGTTACGTCATTAAGACTGATATAAATCCTTGGGGGGGTGGGGGGATATCGTAATCGCAAAGTGAGTGAGAAATCGAGTGTGAGAGATAACAGAGTTCAGATACCACAGTGTAAAGATGTGGGCTGATAAGGGAACACAGGAGGATGTGGGACACCTGCTGACAAAGGAAAAAAAAAATGTTTTAAAAATGAAAAATATAATAACTTTTGTAGTATGTGTGAAATGTGAATTAGGAAAAGTGTGGATAGAGGAAACCGTATTGAATGCATGTGTATTGCAAACGTTTAGGGAAGCATAATTCGATGAAATGAGAATTGTAGATTGTTTGAGAATTACAAATGGAATGAACTGTAAACAATAGGAAAATATATTTCAATGATAAAATAACAACTGTAGAGTAGATTATCGTGGATGTAAAAACTGTATAAGAAAAAAATGAAAGAAACTATAATGAAGATCCAGTAAAAAAGAGTTATGTAAGTAGATTGTTAGAGAAATGCAAGTAGTATAAGAAAGACTGAAGACAAGATGGAAGAAACTAAGATAAAAATGAAAAAAAAGAAAAAAAAAAGAACAAAAAATGCGTGCGAACACGTTAATTGTTTCCCGTAAAAGGTATCCCTACCTGGGAGCTGACTTTTTAATGAGTATGTGTTACCTTAAGTTTCTTAATGACAACAAAAGCTATGTACACCAAGAGATGAAAATCCCTTCTGGGTCTATCTAGAAGGTCTTCTACGCAAGACGAGGATGAGTCTGTGCGCCCCTGAACAGCAAGAAGAGGCTGTTAGCTGGCGCGTCTTTTGTGGCAAACAAGACAGTTTGACAAGAATAGACTATATGGAATGAGACGCAAATATTATCATGGAAAACAAAGATATTCGCTTACATATTCGTTACAAAACATATTCACCCAGTTTTTGTATAATAAGCAGATTATTTCGTATGGAGTCTTATGAAAAAATAGGATTAATTGAATAATTCTTAAGGACTAATGTGCAGCAAATTCTCGAATTGATATATATTTGAACTGTATTCTCTATGTCTATGAGGCTATTCAGATTACATGATAGTAATCAGATTACCTTTTCCGACTCTTCCATATGAAGAGCT
>NC_134797.1:22568780-22593780 GCF_046742065.1 Oratosquilla oratoria
GCAACGATGAGTGCAGATGTGAAATGGGGTAAGAGTATGACAGAAAATTTTGAAAGTAATAAAAATGTTTTGGAAAGAAATTGAAAGAGGAAGAGGAGGCGAATCAAGTAGAGAAGAAAAGGTAAAAGGTGCAGATGGAGAGATGATAATGGAAGAGAAGGCAGTGAGAGAAAGGTGGGCAGAGTATTTTAGGGAGTTGGTAAATGTGAAGGAGGATAGGGGGGGGGAAAGGTAGTTGCAGTGGGAAACGCAAAGAAAAAGACCGTGATGAGTGAGGGAAATGGAGGAGAGCCAAAGAAAGATGAAATGAAGGCAGCTGTTAAGATGATGAGAGGTGGTAAGGCATCTGGTTTGGATGGATGTCGTCCAGAATGTCTGAAAAAAGGAGGTACAGTTATGGTGGACTGGCTGGTGAGGTTATTTAATGTTTGTTTAAGAGAGGGTAGAGTGTCGGAGTACTGGAGTGTCTGCATAGTTTCACTTTACAAGGGAAAAGGTGGACAAGTGTGAGTGTAGTAGTTTCAGAGGGATCAGCTTCCTAAGTGTAGTTGGGGGATGGAATGGGTGGGAGTGGTTTCTATGCCTTTGTTTTTTGGCTACCTCCCTTGTAAGGGAGAAAGAGCCTTTGGTATATGTTTGTATATATATGTATGTGTGTACGCATATATATTTGTGTTTCTGACTATTGATATATCGTAACATATCCCTCTTCAAGTATATTACCTTTCCATAGTTCTATCTCATCTTCCCAAGTTTGTAGATCACTAGTTGCAGCTGCCCAGCAGTACTTCCTGCGGCTAATTCTCCTCGAGGAGTTGGTGGTTGCCCACTTAGGTCTCCTTAGTCCCGCGTCCTTGACAAGTGCCCCTATGCCTTCACCTTATGTCAGACGATCATGTTGTAGCCCTCTTACACCGTACACTAACCCTTCCTCTTCCTCTTCCTTCACCTCCTCCGTCTTCTCTTCCTCCTCCTACTCTTTCTTCTCCTAATCCTTTTTCTCCTCTTCATTCTTCATTTTGTCATCATCTTGGTCCATCTTTATCTCCATTTACTTCTGTAAATGTTGTTATTATTATTTTTTTTTTTCGTTCTGCGACGAATTCTTCTTTTTCTCTTGGTTGTTTTCCTCTTCATCATCTTTCAATTAATCGATTTATTATCATGACTGTGATGTCCTATATATAGATTATTTAATCTAATACTCATGATTTTTATTTGGGTACCTTATGGTCAAGAGTCCAAATCATATTACAGGTAATATAAAAAAATATAAAAAACAAAACAAAAAAACATCAAAAGATTACTTCAGAACACGTCCACAAGTTTATGAGATCAGAACACAAAACGCTCTCTTTCGAGAACAACTACAATAGAATAACTGTTACATATCTATAACACATTACTCCACATCACAGAAACACAACCAACAGACTACAAAAGAAAATCCATTCATAGAACACATTATTCACAGATATTCCAGACTGTGCCTTCAGTTCCAGCACAAATGTTTCCTTATATATACAGTATACACAAAAAATGGTAAAATGGACTCTGTTTTGAAGACCAGAGATCCCAATTCTGTATCAAGTAAGACGAGGCATGTGACAAGAAGAGAAACACTTCTCAGAATATACAAGAGCCTCACGAGCCCGCGTCCGTTCAGGTCGCCGCCCAGTAACCTGTCATATTTGAGATGTAGCCGCCGCCACACGCAAGACAGAAGACACCCAACACGTGATGTTGTACTGTACAGCTCGGCACTTACACAGTATAATTGAGAACACGTTTTCTTTTTTCTTGTAAATTATGGATCCACCTCAAAGTAGCTGCCAGATGTCTTGGAGTTGTTGGTCTTCAGGTTAATGTTGTTTTGTTGTTAATTCCTACAAATTGCTGAGGAACTTTGGGCAAGAGAATTTTTTAAAATAAACTTCTGACGCCTTTACTTAGGCCCTCCGGGGAAAATATTCTAAAAAAGGAGTGCGGCTGCTTTAGGATATCCAGTGGAGCAGACTCACCATCACTATCGATCACCATCATCACCACCACAATTACTATCACCATCACAATTTTCGTTATTATCAATATCATTATTATCATTGACATGTAACACGTCAGCTTGTTTTACCGATTTTTTTTTATTTTTTTTATTTTTTTTTTTTTTACGAAGTAAAATAAGATAGAAATTCTATGCGTAAGGGCATTCTTCAGAAATACTCGAGACCCTTCCTTCCTTCACCGGGCAAAAGAACGATGGACTTGTTAAAGTATTTTTCATAGTCTGGTTTAATTCATATAAAAGGTGGAAATTTGGACTGAGTAAGTAGAGACCATTTCAACTTTTTTGACTAGAAAGTATAATTAAAATGTTTTGTTCTAACAATCGTCATATAATTTTGTTCAACTATGGAACACTCTCCGGTCGGCTTGAGTTCGGCATATCAACTTTAAGACTCGTTCTCCGCTCCCTCTATACAAGCGTTACAGTTAACGCTATGTTATACCTTTAGTACTTTCATCGACGCTTTGATATTCATTCATGAATATTACTAAATATAACGAGTTATGAGTTACCATACATATGTATCCATTAACTAAGAGTGTGCAACGAAAATCAGTAAAATAGCGTGTTGGGTTTCTGCGTTAGACAACAAATTCAAGAAACCGGACATGGGTGTGTAAATTTACAGGACTTTCTTGATGCGGCAAGGTTGGACATAACGAGAAGAAGGTTATGGTGAAGAACTATACCAGGAGTTGCGAGGTCAGTAATGAACAGTCAACAGGTCAAAATCCAACTGCACATCACGTCTACAACAAGGCTTTTCAATGTGCTCTCTATACACAAAAACATGTTTTTTTTGGAAGAAAGTATACGCTGGAGTCGTCGTTTGCCAATTGATTCCGACAATTTATTGGCAAACGACGAGTCCAGCGTATACTTACTTCCAAAAATGGTTCCTGGACTCCAGCTATTTACGAGCAAAAACATGTGTACATATACGAGATCTGCTCTCTTTCCTCGCTTCCTTGAAGATGGTCTTCGAGCAATGCTCGTGTCATAATTGTGGTTCCAAAACTCGAAGGGCCTTAGTGGTCATAAAAGAAACAAGCGTCTTACAGCTTTGCCAAAGAGTCATTCAAGCACTGAAAACCTCAACTTGAAGTCGGAAAATTACCAAGTCTGTCCTTGAGGAAAGAAGTGCTTAACCACCTCGATCTAAGGACGCTGTTTACAGACTAATTTTGAGCACAAGACAGTTTTATTCACCTGAAGAGCAGATACGAATGAAAAGAGGTTTTGATTGGTCGAGAGCCCATTTTCTCTCGGGTCTGTTTTTCTGTTGAATTAAATCGCTTCATGTTAACTAAATAATTTTTTGAAAGAGACATAAGCTACTGACATGAGACAATAGTCTCCAGTCATCCAAGTGCCCCTGCCGACGATAAACCTCACATTATGGCAACATCTTTCTTAATTGCGTTTGATTGGCCGTCGCATCGAGCTTTCGAGTTCTGCAGCCGATGAGGTGTAATCTTGAGGAAGATGTTGCCATAAAACAAGATTCTTTATTGATTGAATCACTGTAACGGGCGTTTGTATGAGAATGAAGAAATAAACATAACAGAAGAGGAAAAAGCTAAAAAGAAATATGTCACTTCCAACCTTCGAAATCAAAGGATGTCTTGAATTGAATACAACATTAGCGTTAAGCAGAAGAAAGCTTGTATAGCCCCAACTGGAATATAGTCCGCATCCTTTCGACTTCCAGCTTTTACTTAAAACCGAACAAAATCACCCGTTCTTCAGAATACAATACCTAAGCGTCCTACAGTGTCTCAGAGGACCTTTTAAAATGAACTTCAAACCTTTAAACGTCAGAGATTTCCCTGAACTGAATCAGATTATCTAGCGCATTCCTGATCTAAATATCCAAAGGCCTTAGAAGTTATTTCCTATCATCTCCAACCACTTCAGACACAGATGCCTCTTCATACTAAACAAAATATTTAGTTGTTTAACTGGAATAAGCCTCCAAAGCCACCAGAGTCTGTGTTGGATTCCAAAAGGTTAAAGTGGAACAACGTCGGTGGGTGGGGCGTGCACCTTGCACAGTTGCATAAGAGCAATGCAGAATGAATGCAGTGTTGTATGTAGAGCACATTTCCATCAGCGTATAGGTCGAGGGGGAGAGGATTAATCAATGGTCACGTTTTAGTACATAGTTTCAACAGGCGCTTTAAAGTCAAATGTAAACACACGAACATTCTCTCTCTCTCTCTCTCTCTCTCTCTCTCTCTCTCTCTCTCTCTCTCTCTCTCTCTCTCTCTCTCTCTCTCTCTCTCTCTCACACACACACACACACACACACACACACACATACATGACATTCACCAAGGACTTAGATCACGTGCTGGACTGAAGATCAACAGCTTTCACCCGCCCAGATGAGAGCTCAGAGCTCGTACTGTATACAGACCCATGGGCAATCTTCTTACAGACTCACACACCATCTCCCAGCTAAGGGGGACAGTAACGACTTGTAGTGTTAGTAAAACCCTGAACTTTAGACCTCCTGGGTGACAGATCAAGTCGGTAACCGATGCACCAGAAAAATGTTTGTGTGCGTGTGTGTATGTGTTGTCTCTTTATAGTATGCTATATTAATTGCAGTTGTTTAAGATGGAAAAGTATCCGATCATTAAGACCTTTTGGTCTATAATGAGGGCATAACTAACGAAAGCATTGTGAATTTATTTATTTATTTGTGCGTGTGTGTGTGTGTTTGTGTGTGTGTGTGTGTGTGTGTGATTCACCTTGGTCTTTGGAACACGTGTTGGACTCGTGACCAACAGCTATTTCCCTCCCGGAAGAGAGCTCAGAGCTCGTATGACCGATCTATGGGTAATACCATGACCTTACACGTACACACACACCCAACTCCCCGCCCACAAGAGTTGGAGTAACGACTCGAAGCGCAGCGATACTGAAATTATTTCAGCCCTAAGCAGGATTCTAACCCGGACTGCCGTAGTGACACACAGGGAGTCTACCAACCACGTCACCGAGTCGTGCATGTGTGTGTGTGTGTGTGTATTTGCCATCAACTCCGTTCATCTTTTCCTCCTTGAGCTTCCTATTTACTTCCTTGTTTTCTTTTTGTCTTTACCTTCTGGTCATTCCCATCATATCTCTGCCTCCCTACTTTCCTTTACCCTAACTACTGTCTTTCTATTCCCAATTTCTTTTTAATTCTTTCATCTTCTTTCACCTTGTTCCTCCAATTTTTTTTCTCTGTTTTTAACTCTTTTTCCTTACTTTATCTATTCATCCCTTCTTGTCCTTTTTATTTTTGTCTCCTTTTTAGCAAGCCTCTTTTGCTACCTTTTCTTCCTCCCGATTCTGTTCCTCATTTCATTTTTCATTCAATTTTCTTTCCCTCCTCCTTACTTCTCTTCTCCCCTTTTTTTTTTTTACCTCTTCTCCTCTCCCTCCCTCTTCTTTGTCTTCTTCACTTCCTCATCCATCTTCTTTTGTTTTCCTCTTCTGCTCCTCTCTTTCTCTTCTTTCCTTTGCTCATTTTCATCTCCTGTATTTATTACCTTTACATTCATACCAATGCATCTTCTGGCTTCGTTTGTCATCCTCTCCCTTTATCTTCTCCACCCACTCTATACCCTCACTTTTATCTTTACCCTCTTCCTTCCTCTCCCCTCTCCTTCTCCCCTCTTCTTTTCATCTATGGGTCATCTAACTTCTCTTCCCCTCTCTCTATGTTTTCTTTTAAATCTCCCTTCATCTACTCTGTCACCTTCATTCACACCGCCTCCTCTTCCCTCTCCTCGCTTCTCCCCATCTTATCCCGTCTTTGCTCCCTGACATTTCATTGTTCTCCAATACTTCTGTTTATTCTGGCTATCTCTCCTCCTCGTCTTTCTCCACAATATCTCCTCCACACGCCTTTGCCTCTTCCTCCTCCCCTTCCTTTTCCTCCTCCTCCTCCTCTTCATTCTCCTCCTCCTCTTCTCCATCCTCCTCCTCTTCCTTTTCCTCTTCCTCTGATTCCAAACCCTGTTCATGTCTCCAGCTTCCACAATCAATCATTTTCTTCCTACAACCTCAACTCTTTTTCGAGAGCCTTCAACCTTGTGGCCTTTACATGCATATTTCAGAACATCTTCTCAGGTGTACAGCTTCCAAGATGTACACAGGTGCTTCAGTAGATAGCTAAGTAGACGGTTGACTTAGTATATAGATAGGTAGGTACATAAGTACAACAATTGTTGGATTATAAGGAAAGTAGTTAGGGAGATATGTGAGAAAGCTTTAGGAAAATGTAAGGATTTTTGTGCCTTTATGGATTTGGAAGAGATTTATCACAGGGTAGACAGAAAGGCACTGTGGGAGGTATTGCAGATATATGGGATAGGAGGAAAGCTGGTAAGAGCAGTCAAGAGTTTTTACGAATGTAACCTGTGTTAGAATTAGAAATTGAGAGAGTGAGGGGTTTGAGATAAAGGTGGGACTTCACCAAGGATGTGTTATGTCGTCTTTGCTGTTCAGTTTGTGTATGAATGGGGTGGTACGAGAGGTAAACGCAAGGGTAATGGGCCGGGGATTGGAGATGGTTAAATAAAAACTGAAAAAAAAAAATGGGAGATGAACCAGTTGTTGCTTGCTGATGACACTGCGTTTGTGGCAGGATCAGAGGAGGGATTAAGGAAGTTAGTGACTGAGTTTGGGAACATGTACAAAAGAAGAAAGTTGAAGATAAATGTGATTAAAAATATGGTGATGAGGTATAGAAGGGGAGAAAGTGGCAGCAAAATGGAAATGAGTATTAAGGGAGAGAGACTGGGGGAAGTGCAAATGTGGCGGGAAAGGGAGGAGTGGAGGTGGAATGTAGATTGAGAGAAGCAAGTAAGTGCCTTGGTGGATTAAAAAGTGTAATGAGAGAGACATTTGGGAATGGATACTAAGAGGAGATTGTAAGGAGTTATTGTGCCGACATCACTGTATGGGCCAAAAACATGGAACATAAGAAAGGAAGAGAGAAGTTTGAATGTATTTGAAATGAAAAGCCTGAAAAGTATGATAGGGGTTACTAGGCTGGATAGAGTGAGAAACGAGGAGGTGAGGAGGAGAGCGGGGGTGGAAAGGGAGTTGGGAAATAGGGTTGATGAAAATGTATTGGTATGATTTGGACACATGGAAAGAATAAGTGAAGAAAGATTAGTGAAAGAGGTATGGGAGGCAGAAGTGGAAGGAGTAAACATGAGTGGGTGACCAAGGATGAGATGGATGGATGGGGTAAAGGGGGCATTGGGAAAGAGGGGAATGTCTGTTGAGGAAGGAAGGGAGAAAGAAGATAGGGGTGAGTGGAGAATGGTTGTGTATGGATGATGCTGTGATGCATGGAAGGGAGTGGGTGGAGGATAGGTGGAGGGAGTAAGTGTGAATGATATTTTGACGCAGCTCGAAGGGATTTCTCCCCGTCTTCTCTTTTTCTGCATGAGGGGACGGAGAGGGGAGTTGCCAATTAAATGAAGTGGCCTTGCTGTAGATGTGCTGTGTCTTGCCACATTCCTTCTGATCCAGGGCAGTGGGTGAGATGCAAGGATGACCCGTCATCCAGGAGGAGCTAAGATAAGAGGGAAAGAGTGGGGGGTGAATGGGCGTGGAGTATGTGGGGTTGGAATGGGTGGTAGTGGATTTTATGCCTTTGTTTTTTGGCTATCTCCCTTGTAAAGGGATGAAGCCGCTGGTATATGTGTGTTTGTATGTATGTAGTTAGAAAAATAGAGCGATTGGGAGGAGGGCAGTTTAGTTGGTAGGGAAAGTGACAGGATTCTATTATGATATGCAGATGGAAAACTTAATGTAGCAATTCTACATAAGGAGTGCTTGAAAAATCAATATAGTTGGACAGCATCGGAGTTTGTGTATATACTTTTCGAGACCTATAGCTTCTGCCAGGAATTATTGTTAAATCAAGACTGGCGTGGGATTTGAAGGTATATCGGCACTCTATCATAATATGTATATGGGAAAGTTAATGTGACAATTCTACAGAAGTAGTTGAAAAATCAACAAAATTGGGCTGCATCGGAGCTTGTGTTTACACATTTCGGGATCTATAGCGTCTGCCAGGAGATTCTGTTAAATCAAGACTGGGGTGATTTTTGAAGGGGGGTCTACACCTTATCATGATATGTATATGGAAAAAATAATGTGACAATTCTCCAGAAGGAATAGTTGAAAAATCAAAATAGTTGGGCTGCATCGGAACTTGTGTTGACACATTTCGGGATCTATAGCTTCTGCCAGGAGATTCTGTGAAATCAAGACTGGGGTGTTTTTTTGAAGGGGAATCTATACCCTCTCATATGTATATGGAAAAAATTATGTGACAATTCTAGAGAGGGAGTTGTTGAAAAATCAAAATAGTTGGACAGCTTTGGAACTTGTGTTGACACTTTTCAGGGGCCTATAGCTTCTGCCAGGAGATTCCGTTAAATCAAGACTGGGATGGATTTTGAAGGGAGACATACACCCTATTATATGTATATAGAAAGAATAATGTGACAATTCTACAGAGTAGTTGAAAACTCAAAATAGAATGGAAGCGGAAGGTGGGAGTTCTAAACACTTTGGGTATACTGGGATAAGGTCATGTCCCACATTTAACAAGTTTGGCATCTGGTTTGGAAGAGGGGTTCATGGCCTTGTACCCCAGCATAGCGAGATTGATAATGTGGGTGAAATGCGGATGTGGTAGTGAAAAGAATGCATGAGGGATGAGGGTTGCTAAGCACTTAATCCCTCATGGGCTGAACCAATAACCATTACTTAACAAGTCTGGGAGTTCAGAGGACTGTGAACGAGCATAGCGAGATTGTTAACGTGGGTAAAATGCGGACGTGATAATGCAAGTGGGAAGTGGGTTGCCGAACATCTTGTCCGTCGTAGGCCGAGACCATGATCCACGTTTAACAAGTCAAGGCGTGTGTTTGGAACAGGGGTCATAGCCCTACATAAACCAGCATATCTGGATTTTTAATGTGTGTAAAATTCGAACGCGGTAAAGCAAAGAATGTACGATGGAGGGGGGTTGCTAAACACTGTGGTCTTCATGGGCTGAGACCATGGCCCACGTTAAATAATGTCTGGGAGTGAGTTTTGGAGAGGGTTCAAGGGCCTTGTAAACCAGCCGAGCGAGATTATTCATGTGGGGAAAATGCGGACATGGCAATGCTAAGAAGTCCAGTGGGAAGGGGGGTGTTGGACAATTTAGGCGCTTTTTCTGACCCCATGACCGGCTATTAATAAGTCCGGGCATGAATTTTGGTCCAAGGCCATGTAAACCAGCATAGAGAGGGTTTTAATGTGCGTGAGATTCGGAAGTGATGATGCAAAGGATTCAAACGGGAGGGGGGGGGTGATGAACAATTTTGCCGTCATATATGTGTGTGTGTGTGTGCGTGCGCGTGCGTGTGTGCGGACTCGCGTCTGCGTAATTCAGACAAATACTAAGTTAACAGAAGCGTTATCACAAAACAAGATTAGGAAAATTATATCACAACAAAGAATATAATATAGAACAGATTCTAAAGAATAAGACGAAATACTAATGACTTATGTAGGAAAGGATCCACGGATTAATCTTAATAACGTTAGGGAATTTTGTCCACTTGGGCTTACGCAAATTAGACCACCGTCGACAGTATCACGGTCAATGAACGAGTCTAAATGAATTAGGCGTTTTCAAACACGAAGGAAACCAATAAAGTAAGTCGCCGAACTGAATTAAGATACATTAATTTCAACCTCTGAATCCAGTGACCTCCGTTCAGCCGAATGAAATTGTCTTTCTTCAATCAGAGCGAATAATGTGAGGCATGTCACAAAGTTTCTGACCCTTTCTGGAAGTCTCGTCCCAAGCTGGACCAAACCATCTGTCACGAGTCACTCAAAATTTTGAAGAGTTTCTT
Organism: Oratosquilla oratoria; assembly: GCF_046742065.1. NCBI lineage: Eukaryota > Metazoa > Arthropoda > Malacostraca > Stomatopoda > Squillidae > Oratosquilla > Oratosquilla oratoria. The sequence continues at coordinate 22,578,777 of NC_134797.1, forward strand.
CGTGTGAGGGGTTGAACGTTGACTTATGTAGGAAGGAATCCACACACGTGCAGTTTAAACTGACAGTTACAACTGTTCAGTTATAACTGTCAGTTGAAATTTGCACGTGTGTGGGTATCTCAGTATCACTGACATACCCACACACGTGCAGTTTCAACTGACAGTTATAACTGAACAGTTGTAACTGTCAGTTTAAACTGCACGTGTGTGGCCGGCCTTAAGCGTGAGGTCTTGCCATAAGAAGAACAGAATCTCCTGATGTTATCAAGCTCTCCGGGAATCCAGTCGAAGGGGATGTTGGCACTTATTAAGACTGTGGCAAAGTGCCAGTCTTCAAGTTGACTGGTGAAGACAGTTATGCTCCAGTCGGCTTTTAAACAGGTAATTAACTATCAACAAGTAGTCATAACATATGACCGTTAAATAACGGACGTATGTAACAACCAGGACCCCAAAATTCGAATCTAGTCAGGGTCTCCAGCAGACTTCACAATTTTTTCTTCTCTTCCTGTACTTCTTAATTTCTGATCATTATGTGAGCAATTCTCCAAGTGATGATGATGATGATGATGATATATATATATATATATATATATATATATATATATATATATATACACACATATATATACATATATATATATATATATATATATAAACAAATATATATATATATATATATATATACATATATATATATGTGTGTGTGTGTGTGTGTGTGTGTGTGTGTGTGTGTGTGTGTGTGTGTGTGTGTTCACCTAGGTCTTTGGATCACGTGTTGGACTCGTATGACCGATCTATGGGTAATGCTATGACCTTTCACACACACACACACACACCCAACTCCCCGCCCACGAGAGTCAGAGTAACGACACGAAGCGCAGCGATACCGAAATAATTTCGGCCCTGGGCAGGATTCGATATTGTTACTGCGAGCACTATCGTACTTCCCAGTCCAGCGCTCTACCAATGCGCCACCGTGTGTGTGTGTGTGTGTGTTTTAGTTTAACGTCACAAACTCCTCCCATCGGAAAGCTAGGACGGTGCCCCTCACAGAGGGCTTTGTATCGTGGAATTTAATGAACCATAATGCCCTTGGTTCAACTTCGCCGGTGGCAGGATTCGAACCGCCATCCCCTCGACCTTCGCCACAAATAACGACGCCCTAACCCGCTCAGCTAGCTAGCTTCCATATATATATATAATATATATATATATATATATATATATATATATATGCGTAAATAACCACTAGGAAAAAGTAAACTAACGAAGCAGAGCGCTTTCGTGTAATTACATCTTCAGTGCAGATACAAAGAAGGAATTATAAGATGAAGAAACAAGGTACAGAATATATGACATAGTGAAGAGGGCATTCGGAGAGGTAGTGGAAGAAGTACACGTGACGGACGTATGGGCCGTCCTGGTAGCCAACAAGTATGGGATGTTTGGGCCGTCCTGGTAACCAACAAGTATGGGACAACTGCTCATAATTTATATTACAATTCAAACAATTTTGAAATTTCATGAGAAATAAAACTATCTAATTTGTACAAACCTTGATGAAGATTAACATTTATCCCCTTACTAGATTTGATCAAACTGCATTCAATTAAATTTCTTTCTGTTATGTTGTTGTTGTATGTGATGACTTTAGCGTTATCCCAGTCAACTGGGTGGTTAAAATGGTTCATGTGGTTGAATATACCGCTAGATTGGTTTCCCTCTCTAACGTATTTCTTATGTTGATTGATTCGTGTTGTGATTACATGATTTGCAAGGTATTTTGTACACACACCCTTTATTACTATTGACAGAATTATTTATGAGCATTTGTCTTACAGTGTTCTTGTTATTGAAAACTACATTAATGTTAAATTTACGTAACATATTTGGAATATTTTGCAGGTTCTCTTGGTACGGTAAAATTAGCAAGTTATTCATATTGAAAGTTTGAGTTGACCTAAGGTTGTAAAATGTCCTTTTAGCACGATAGTAAGCTTTATCAAGAACATGTGTGGGGTATTGTAGCTTAGTACCAATGTCGTAAATACATCCTATCTCATCATTGATGTACTCTGGGCTGCAAATGCGTAGGGCCCTGAGATACATCGACGCGAAAACAGATACCTTCACGCCATCAGGGTGTGAGGAATAATAGTGTATATATGAACAAACGTTGGTTGGTTTGCGATATACACTAAACTTCAACTCACTTTCACGGCGGTAGATATTACAATCAAGGAAAGGCAAAACGCCTTCTTTCTCTATCTCCACCGTGAACTTAATGGAACTGACCAAATTATTAAGCTTACATAAAAAATCATTTACATTATCTTGAATGGGCCACAGACATAGGATGTCATCAATGTACCGCATCCATGTAATGTTGGGGGGAATGATCTTACTTAAAATTTTGGTTTCAAAAAACTCCATATATAGATTACTCAATGAGAATAAAATTTATCATTAAATTGGAATTTGCAATCTTTAACACACAATTTGATCAGTTCAATTAAGGTGCCTGAAGGTAATGGTAAATCGTGCTTATTTAACTCTTCTTTAAGATAGATTAAAAGGTCATCCAAGGGAACTTTCGTAAACAGACTAACAATATCATAACTTACCAATTTAAATTCATAGTCTGGTTTTACCTCACTTAGTTTGTTAATGAGGTCCAAACTGTTCTTAACATGTGAAGTGGAAATAGTTCCAACTAGTGGACTAAGAATTGTTACCAACCATTTCGAAAGTTTGTATGAAGCTGAACCTATTGAAGAAACGATTGGTCTTACCGGGTTATTTGGTTTATGTGTCTTAATTAGACCATACATGTAAGGCAAAGGAGGGCTGATAGAAATAAACTTTTTGATTAGTTCACTATTTCCACTTAACAATTCTTTTATCTTCTTATTGAAATGGCTATTCACTGATTCAGTAGGATTCTTTAAAAGTTGGACGTAAGTAACTTGATCTTTAAGTAGTGCATCCATTTTGTTTAAATAATCATTTTTGTTCATAATTACTACAGCGTTTGATTTATCAGCTTTTGTGATATGTAAATCACTATCCTTTTTGAGAGAATTAATAGCAGTGATAAAACGTTCAGGACAGCTGGGAGGTACCTGATTAGCTAAAGCACCATAAACAATACTTACATATATTAACATCATCTATAGGCAGATCTTTATCACATTTTAAATTACAAAAAGCTTTACCAATGTTAATGATGTTAGATGGATTAGAATTATTTGCAAAGCTGAGCCCAAATCCTAATGCTGTGGATTGAACCTTGGTGAGTGGCTTAGATGACAAGTTAACCACGAAATCTGGGTTAGCATGTTTGGTCCAGTATAATGTCGCATTTGTGAACACACGCTCCTAGTGTTTTTATTGCATATATATATATATATATATATATATATATATATATATATATATATATATATATATATATATACAGTATATATATATATATATATATATATATATATATATATAATATATATATATATATATATATATGTATTAACGCCCTCCATCCTCGTGGAACTGTGTGGTGAAAGAATTCAGGATCTGTCTCCTACTGACTCAGTTTGTTGGCCCCTTTCTCGGCTAAGAAAGATGAGAAGCCTACGCCAGGAGGCGCTGAGTTGCTGCGGCCGAAGCAGTCACCCTTGCCCTGTGTGCTTTTACGACTGTTGGGGCAGGCAACAGTCACTTCTGTTAATCGGAAAGAAGTGCGGAACTCGAACACACAAATTCCAATTACGTCATCTATACACAGCTTGTATGAAAAGAGGAGGAAGAAAGGCGAATGTAATATAAACAGAACGAATGAAGCTAGGAAGAGGAGAGGAAGGAAAAGGACCAAAATAAAGGAATGTAAAGTGAAATGAATGTGGATTGTGGAAAAGGGAAGAAACAGGGGAGAAAAAGGGGGAATAGGAAAGATAAAAAAAGAAGGAATTTTGTAAAGACTTTGGATACAATGTCCTTCGGATGTTCACTGGAATATTTTCCAATATAATGTCGTCTGTTTTATTTTCCTCAAAAGTCATAATTTTTTTTATGACTTCTTCCTTCTTCCCCTTCTTCTTTATCCTGTTATTTTAGATTAAGTTTTTTTCATTTCTATCTAGTCTATTTTCAGTGGTAATATACATGTGCATATCAGTAAACATACACACACACACACACACACACACACACACACACACACACACACACACACACACACACACACTCGATGGCGCGGTTGGTAGAGTCCCAGACTGTCACTACGGCGGTCCAGGTTCGAAACCTACCCAGGGCTGAAAATAATTTCAGTATCACTGCGCTTCGAGTCGTTACTCCAACTCACGTGGGCGGGGTGTTGGGTGTGTGTGTGCGTGTAAGGTCAAAGCATTACCCATAGATCGGTCATACGAGCTCTAAGCTCTCTGCCGAGAGGGAAATAGCTGTCGATCACGAGTCCAACACATGTTCCAAAGACCAAGGTGAAACACACACGCACACACACACACACACACACACACACACACACACACACACACACACACACACACACACACACACACACGGTGGCATAGTTGGTAGAGCGCTGAACTGGAAAGTAGAAGTGCTCCCAGTACCCAGTTCGAATCCTGCCCAGGGCCGAAATTATTTCGGTATCGCTGTGCCTCGGGTCGTTACTCTGACTCTCGTGGGCGGGGAGTTGGGGGTGTGTGTGTGTGCAAGGTCATAGCATTACCCATAGATCGGACCTACGAGCTCTGAGCTCTCTTCCAGGAGGGAAATAGCTGTCGATCACGAGTCCAACACGTGTTCCAAAGACCAAGTGAATACACACACACACACACACACACTCGCGAAAGTACCCACTAGTGGTGGGGGGGGGAGCTTTAGGCTTCATCAGATATCTCTAGAAGTTCCCTTCTTGCAATCTTCAAAACTTTTCACATCCATCTTCCTCCCCAGCCCTACATATTACTCCACTTCCACCAAAATCCTTCATTTGTCCGTCTTCTTCACGTTTACCTTCACCCGTTGATACCTTTCCCCTCTCTCCTTCTGTCTTTGGAGACATTTCCTGAGACTCACTACCCTTCATTTTCTTTTCCTTCATTTTCTTTCTCTGTTGCTTTCCTCCATCTCAATATTTTGATCCCTCGTCCCTATCCACTCCACTCTTTTCCCCCCAACTCCACCACCAAGATCGTCTCCTCCACCTGCCTCTACTCCATTAACTCCCTCAGTTTATGTGTTGGCAAATTTGCTCGCTTCCCAAATTGATCCCCAGAGTTCGAGATAAAGTAGCTAAGTTTGATGATTACCCTACTTCGGGAAGTAGCCGACTTCGCAGATCGATTGACCGACCTTTCCGATTCTTGGCTATCTTTGGGTAGCATGACGAGTCAAAGCCCAAAGAAAAGAAAAAAACGAAACAAAAGGCCTGGATATCTGTAGAAAATAAAAGAGGAGACCAATGCCGAAGACAGGAGGCCTTCTAAACGAGAGAGAGAGAAAAAAAAAGGCAAATTTGAAATTTAAGAGAAAAACCGACAATTTTGTGACAGTTGGATGCAGGATTCGAACCCGCTGTACTCGGCCATCCGTAGATTACCTTCCCAGTGCCCTAGACCACTACACCACACTGGGAAGGTAATCTACGGATGGCCGAGTACAGCGGGTTCGAATCCTGCATGCAACTGTCACAAAATTATCGGTTTGATGTCGCTGCTATTAGCGAATTACTTTAAGAGAAAAAGTTAAAGATTTTTTTTTTTTTTGAGAGATGTTTGGGAACGTGTCTGGTTCATCCCCTCCTCCCTCACCTTATATCATTTTGTGCATATCCTCCCTATCTCTTCTGCCAACGTATTTCATTTATTTTCTTCCAGATTTATGCGTTCCTGTGATTTATAGTTTATGTTTGCGTTTTATTCCCCCCTCCTCCTGAGCCCTTCTTCTTCTTCTGGAGGACATTTGTTGTTTTACAGCTTCCTCTTGCATCCCGTGTGTGATCCTCCGAAAATAGATTTAGCCGACTCAGCAGAAAGAAAACCTGGAATGCATTATGAATTTCTCGTTTCGTTTAGCTTGCACATACACACACACACACACACACACACACACACACACACACACACACACACACACACACACACACACACACACACACACACACACACACATGTATATATATATATGTATGTATATATATGTATATATTATATATGATATATATATATATATATATATATATATATACTATATGTGTGTGTGTGTGTATATATACATTCATATATATATATATATATATATATATATATATATATATATACATATATATATATATATATATATATATATATATATATATATATATATATATATATATATATATATATATATATTTATATATCAATAAGGACACAGTTTTAATGCAGCGTGTCCGGACATTTTCTGCCGCTGTAAGGTATGACAGCCCAAAGAGGAAAAAAAGAAAGAAAAAAATATATATATCTATGTGTGTGTGTGTATATATGTATATATATTTATATATATATATATATATGTATATTTACATATATATATATTTACATATATATATGTATATATATATATATATATACTTACATGTATATATACATATATATATATATATATATATATATATATGTGTGTGTGTGTGTGCGCGTATATATATATATATATACATACATATATATATATATATATATACTGTATGTATATATATATATATATTTGTATATATATATATTTGTATATATATGTATGTATATATTGTGTGTTTGTATATATATATGCATATATATGATTATGTATATATGCATATATATGTGGGTGTATATATATATATACATATATATGTGCATATATATATAATGTATAATATGCATATACACATGTATAATATGCATATATATGTACATGTATAACATATATATATGTATATATATTGACTATATTATTACTAATAAGACTGATGGTGAAAGAAGTAGACGAGTAGTAATGGGCGAATTTCACGCCTTAAGGCGTGAAATTCTCCCATTACTCCTCGTCTACTTCTTTCACCTTCAGTCTTATGTATACATATGCGTATATATACATGTATGATATGCATATATATTTGTATATATATGCATATATATATATATATATATATATATATATATATATATATATCTGACATGAAATAATGTTCATATGTGTGGCTAGAAGATAATAGTTGACAAAGGATTTCATTTCCAAGCGTAAAATTATATCCAGGGACCAGTTATTTTAGAATATTAAGATCAGGTTGGATGTAAGTGGGAACTAATTCAGTAATCTCAACAACCTCATCGATTCTGAAAACACAACTAGACAAGAATTTGGCCTTCCTCACAGTAAACCCGATGGTGTGATTGGTGATATGGTGCAAAACAGATGAGCTGTTACGAGCGTACCTAAAGGAACACTTGTGTTGGACTTGGCTAGCATTGGAATCTCTCAGTATTTGGCCTTTGTAAACATGATTGCGGTTATGGGGAGGTATACTAGAGACTACTCTTAGCTTTTGATGAGTATTGAGAATTTGCTAGTACACAGTGTTGGGATATCTGAAAGCGTTGTTAAAGAAATATATGAACATTATGTTGGAGGGAAGAAGTTTTTCTCATCTCTGTACTTTTAGGATCAGACATTTTTTAACAAAATGATTTGAATAATGTCATTAAGTTTTTACTGAATGAGGGTCTTTTAAATGTTATTGTGTTCAGAAATATTTATATATTTGTTGCTGATATGAATAGAATTGAATAAGCTCTCATGAATGGTCGTCTATTAAAAAAACGCGAAATAGAATTTATCAACAGTAGAATTAACGAATAAAGAACCAGGTAGACGAATAAATAAATCTTGATGAAGAAAAATGATTAACCTGATACTTGACTAATACAAAAAAGTAAATTAACGAATAAATAATTTAAACTCTTCCTGCAGTGGTCAATAGCATTTCGTATCAAGTAACTTCGGCAGCAGACAACAGATTCACATAATACAATTGTCCTGTCGCCCATCGGGGGCCGATCAGAGTGAGGCTAATGTGTTTGATTAATATACAATTGAGTTTGCTCTACCTGTGGCGTTTGGCTAATTAGAAGTGGCAAGTATTTAGCCTGTAACGGAACATTTCATTTTACCAAAAACTCTTCGCATTTTTTCTTTCATTCTTTCTCTCCTTTTGGTAGTACTAGGGGAAACGTGTTTCTGAGTCACATTTACTTTTATTTTAGAATTATTCATTTGAAGAGTAGACAAGTTATCTCCATTATCTATGCGTATTTACAGCAATATGAAAGCAAAAATAGTTCTGACCTTCCTCAACCCCCCAAAAACTTTTGATTGTTGTCCCATTTTGTTAAAAGAGTAACCACATCAAAGATAGAAATAGGTCCTTATTTTACACTAAGATTCTTGGGTGCAGGGAAATCATCCAAGTAGTCCTCACCATGAGTTTTAGAGAAACTCGAAGCCCGAATGTGTCTTCACAAACGTCTAACGTTTCCTGACGGGATTCGAACGATTAACAGATGGATTAACGGTACAGCGTTGAATCATTTTCATTACTTTATCAGCTATGCTGGGACACACACACACACACACACACACACACACACACACACACACACACGGTTGGTAGAGTCCCAGACTGTCAGTACGGCGGTACCGGCGGTACCTGGTTCGAATCCTGCCCAGGGCTGAAATTATTTCAGTATCGCTGCGCTTCGAGTCGTTACTCCAACTCGTGGGCGGGGAGTTGGGTGTGTGTGTGTGCGTGTAAGGTCATAGCATTACCCATAGATCGGTCATACGAGCTCTGAGCTCTCTTCCGGGAGGGAAATAGCTGTCGGTCACGAGTCCAACACGTGATCCAAAGACCAAGGTGAAACACACACACACACACACACACACACACACACACACACACACACACACACACACACACACACACACACACACACACACACACACACACGCACACACAGACACACACACACCGAGAAAAATAGAAGAGAATGAGTAAATGGCATAACATTCCCTCGGAAGAGTGGAGCGGCCACGGAATTTTGGTCGTGTGGACCTCAACCCGTCTAACGTTTAGGCAGATTTCCCTGTTGCTCATTAACGACGTTGCTCCTTCTCGGTACGCCGGATGATCATCTTGCATGATGATGAGCTCCTCTTGAAATAAACCCCTTCAATATGGCGACACGCTTAATGTGTTTTGCTCGACTTAAAACAAAAATATTTGTTTAAGCGAGGAGGACAGTCTCCTAGTTGGAGGGTCTCGACCGATCCAGACCCCCTTCATGGAGGGGTCCGTCCCTCCTCAAATTATTTGTCTATGGAATAAAACCTATAGATTGTGTTACAGTCGTGAATGAACCAAAAACTCTCATGTTACCACTGTCTGACAGTACGGAATGTCAACAGCTCAGTCACTACGGGAGGCAAAAACTTCCCACGTATTGTATATAGAGGGGACAAAATTCTACACAACTAGTGATATTAACTTGTTCATCAGGTATAGATACTGTAAGTGACAAAGTATCACTATGAGAAAGAATAGAAGAAGGAAGAGGAGTATAAGACTAAAAAGAACAATATGGAAGCAAAGTAGAGAAGGGAAATGTGGTTGGAGATGGAGGTTATAACAAAGTTGGACAAGAAGAACACAGATGAACGGGGCAAAGGAAACACACGAAGGAAGAGAACAAGAGAACTTGGGAGAACGAATGATAACAGTAGGAGAGAAGAATGGGATGGAGGAAGAATGAGAGGGAGAGGCAAAGGAAGAGAGTGGAGAGAGGTGGTGTAGTAGTTAAAGAGAATTAAAGAGGAAAATAGAGAGACGACTAAGAATATGAGGACGAAGAAGAGGAAATGAAAGGGGAAGAGGAAGAAGGATGAGAAGGAGGAAGAAGAAGAGGTGGAGGAGGAAGAAGAAGAGGAGGAGGAAGAAGAAGAAGAAGAAGAGGAGGGGAGGAGATGAAAGACGGATAAGTTGGTTTCGTATATCAAATGCGAGAAAGAAAATGGGAACGAAGAAGAGAAAACGTAATGGGAAGACGAAGAAGGTTGAAAAGAAGGGGAGGAGGAGGAAGAGGAGGAAGAAGAAGAGGAGAAGGAGGAAGAGGTGAAGGGGGAAGAGGAGGAGAAGGTGAAAAACGTATATACTTGGTTTCGTACATCAAATGCCTGTGATAACTGGGGGCACTCCTAACTTGAATCTCGTAGCTGGTAAACAGTTTCGATGTTTTTGAATTAGGAAAGGTTCATAGCAAATCAAGAGCCGTCCCGGTAATTATTTCTGTAGATAAGAAAGTGAGGGCCAGCGAGTTGGCGGTAAAAATAACGGTAAAGCGGCACTTCTTACATTCTTTCTGTGCTTGAGGAGAGTTTAACAGCTGAGTATACGACGCAGACTCTAAGTCGCATGAATACGGAATGAGACGAGAGACGGAAATAGAGGAAGGAGGGCGATAACAACGGAGGCAAGAACGCTAGGAAGATGAGGAGAAAAGTTAAGAGGATAGGGAAGAGAAGGATAAGGTGAAGGGAAAAGTAAATGAAGAACTACGCAAATACACCTTGCCATGTTGTTAAACGAGTGATTGAAACGAAAGAAAGTGGGAAGGGGAGAAAATAAAAAAGAAGAAGAAGGAAAGCAGGGCAAGGAGAAATAGTAATGTGAATCGAAGGCAAAAGAGGGACACAAATACACAGGAATATGCAATGAGATGTGAGATGGAAAAAAAGAAAGGAAGGAAGGCCAGGGAAGTAAAATGGGAAAGGGATATAGAAGAGAAGAAGAACAAATAAATGAAGGATTAGGAGAGAAAAGACAGGCAAGTACAATTTATGATAAAACAATGCAAATAAATGTCGAACTACACAAATGAACCAGCCCGAGATACGAATAATGCGAGGCGTTCCAATTTATCACATAAAGACAAGGGTGATATTGGACTCGTGTTCGTGAGTGGGATTTGATAAAGAAGATTTGAGATTAGTTACAAATCTGGTAATTAAACTCTTTCACGCCTGAAGCACATCTCATTCTATTCTGATCTTCAGCTTCAGCCATAACATTCCATTCGTTTACATGGTTACCTCTCTGCAATAAAGAAGTTATTAAGTTGTAGTTAACCTCCATTAACCTCCTTCTTAACCAAGTTACAATTTATTCCCTTATTGTGTCTGCCGTGAAGCAATTTCATATCTGTGTGGCACCTTGATAATAAATACATAATGTGTGATAATGTAAAATAGGAACGAAAAAGGAACTCATTAATATTTCTTAGTTTGTATAGGTGGAAGAATTTTGCATTAAATGTTGAGAAATAACGTCACAATGTTTTAGTGTTGCAGTCCAAATTTTCTGTGGAATTGAGTTTTTTTTCGTGACAGTGGATGATTTTTCCAAAACAGTGGCGGATTTGCATGTGTCTGGATTTAGCCTTCAAATAATTTTATCTGTTTATCATTTTGCATTTGTCGTTCATATGGACTGAAAGACTTCCAGTCTGCTTGCCCATGAAAGCTATTGTAAACAATCTACTACAGACTTAACTGTATATATTCATATATGTTAATGTTTCCCAGATATTTCAGGAAGCGGCATATTTACTGAGGTAATATTTTACTTCATTAGAAACACAATGCATTGTATAAGCCTTCTTCTTCTCGTTCTTGTTCTTCTTGTTCTTCTTGTTCTTCTTTTCTTGTTCTTCTTCTTGTTCTTCTTCTTCTTTTCTTCTTCTTCTTCTTCTTCTTCTTCTTCTTCTTCTTCTTCTTCTTCTTCTTCTTCTTCTTCTTCTTCTTCTTCTTCTTCTTCTTCTTCTTCTTCTTCTTCTTCTTCTCATCCTTCACCTCCTCCTCCTCCTTCATTTCTTTCTTACTTTCATCCTTCATCTCCTCCACCTCCTTCTTCTTTTCCTTCTTCTTTTTCTTCTTTTTCTCATCCTTAGCCTTTTCCTCCTCCGGCTTTTCAGGCTGGGGTCTACAACTACAACGAATAAAGATATTTTGTTGCTTCCCTCGACATCATTTATAAAGTTCGACTCTGTGACGAAGGGTGGTTGTCCATATGAGCTGTCGTTAACCAGCGCTTCTGTCCTTGTGAACATCCTCGCGCTACTGTCTTGCGCCTCAATGAAAGGATTAATAAACTTCAGTATTGCATCGATAAACTTTGGTGATTTTATGTTTCAGTAACCACCACCCCTACTTCCGAAAGTACCACGCGTAACTGATTAGAATATCATGTTAGTATTTAGAATACCAGAATGAGTGATTCTTGGTTCATAAATGGTTTAGAATAGCTCTGTGCCTATGAAGAAATGAGTGATATGTGGAGTTACTGAAATTCTGTATCTTTCTATTCAATTATCACGTGTAACTGATTAGAATATTATGTTAGTATTTAGAACAGCAGAATGAGTGATTTTTGGTTCATAAATGGATTAGAATAGCTTTGTACCCATGAAGAAATGAGTGATACGTAGAGTTACTGAAATGGGTAGAATTCTGTATCCTTCTATTTAATTATCACTCAAAGAACTTTATATAATAAACCCGGGGTGTCTACTCCAGTATGTAAGTTTTCGTCGTTTACTTTATCAGTTAACCTTGCATTATGAAATAGAATTAATTTATTCTGTATAACATGAAACGTAATCATTATTTGAAAGTTTAATTATATTTGGTGTTCTAATTACTGCAAGAATCGAATTTATACGTTATTCTTGTTGTGGACATAAGTAAGGAGGATGTTCTCTCAGACAAAATTGACAGTATACGAGTATATTTTATACATATAAATATATATATATATATATATATGTATATATATGTATATATATATATATATGTGTGTGTGTGTGTGTGTGTGTTGGGTTTAGCATTTATAACGTTATGTATGTGTACGTTTGCTCGAAAGGGGGAGTGAGTGGATTCTGAGAGGGTATTTACGGAACAATTGAGAGATGTTAGGGGGAACGAGAAGACGAAATAGGATGCGAGGAAGTTAAGGGAATGGAAAGAAAGGAGAAGAATGAAGGCAGGTAACGAGAGGAGGTTGGTAGATGGGAGGAAGAAGTTGAGATAGGGAAATAAGAGGAGGAGGAAGAAAGGAATAAACCAAAGCAACATAGGAAAAGCAGGACGAAGTGACAGAAGAAAAGTAAGAAAAGTGAGAGACGGATTAGAAGAGGGGATGGGCGAAAGGTGCAGAGCACCTAAGAAAGAACAGGGAAGAGGAGAAAGACCAGTTTAAGGACTTGGTTAAGAAGAAGCGGGTTGAAGACCTTAGTATTAAAATTAATGGTCAAATACCATTGGCCTTTCAGTCTCTTTTTCAAAAGGGATTTTTATGAAACGAGTTATGATGTCGTGCTGGCGAGTTTACATCAGGCCAGAAAGACGCAAAGGGGAGGTCCTGTCGTGGAAGGCGGCAAAGACGCAATAGACTAGAGTCTAGTCTATTGAGTCAGACTTAAAAAATATTCAAGGTCTTTTAAAAGAATAATATGTATATCAAAGGCCGCAGAAGGCCGCAGAAGGCCGCACTTAATGGCCCGGAAGGCCGCAGGTTCCCCACCTCTGGGCTAGACCAAAAGGGGAATTGCGGTGGCACATCGCTTGTTTGAGGTCCTTAACTGTTTCGGTTCAGCACAGGGATTCCCAAACTGTGGGTCTTGACCCCCCAAAAGGGCCGTGTGCCTTTTTCTATGGGTCATGGAGGGACCAACTGCTTGTGTCTTCAGCCACACAGACCTGCGTAATGATTTGCTTGTATATATAAAAAAAAATACATTCTTATCATTATACGATCAGATAAATTCTTGTTAATAAACGTTGATAAACAATAATATATATATTTTTTTGTTATTTCCCCCCTCTGCTGTGATTAATAAAGTTTAAAGTAATGTATTTGCGATATTAAAATTGGTACGTTTTCGGAAGGCTTATGAAGGTGGGGGGTCATGGCAGGTTTGGTAATACTGAAAGGGGTCTCGTATTGGAAAAGTCTGGGAAACACTGCTTTATCAGAATCTTAACCAACTTTGGCCGGAGGAAGGCGAAGGATCACTGGTAGGTCCTTTTTATCATCCTTATTGTAAGAGGCTTCTAAGGTTCTATTGCGACAAATGGTAAATAATCTTATTCTAGTTAGCTACGAATTCCGACCTCCAAGAGGTCGCCATTAATGGAGAGATCATGTTTCTTCGGGGATTTAACATACAAAAAAATATATGTGGAACTTTAAGAGATGTTGGGGTTTCCCACGGAACGCCAACGGGAACAAGATTGAACTGCATGTGAATGTTTCTTTCTTAAATTATTGATTGTTTTAAGTATATGTTGTTGCAATTCATCCAAGAAATTTGTACCATATCTGATGATGCCTGGGGTTGCTGATGAAATGTATCATATTTTTTATTAGATATGTTTCGATATAAATTCTTTTGATAACGTCATTTCTTCTATACATATACATTCATATATACACGTACAAATGCATATACATATACACTGGAGTGCAAGAGGTGGTAAGGAAACACAGGTTAAACCAGGATCATTAATATATTCTAATTTTCGACTTTAAGTCTCCTTCAGAGTCGACACCTGTACATAGCAAATCGCTATTATTAATATTATTATTATTATTATTATTATTATTATTATTATTATTATTGTCATCATCATCATCATCATCATCATCATCATCATCATCATCATCATCAATACCCAAAATTGAATCTAAGAATTTAACAATTCGGCGTCTATGACCTTGGCAGTTACGACGCCAGATAACCTTTAATCAATCAATCAATCTTCAGAGTCGAAACGTTAGATTACATTAGTTTTCCTGGTTCAGCCTGTGTTCCTCATCACCTATTCCACTCAATTGTCACACATTCAAAACAAC
>NC_134797.1:22598780-22636280 GCF_046742065.1 Oratosquilla oratoria
TAAAGCTCGGAGGTGCCCCGGGTGGCTGGCACTCGGTCTCTGAATCAAACCTAAGAACATTCTCTATTAGCTTTTGTCTTTCTACGGTTTTGTTAACAAAAATAAGGTCCAGCAACTGGCGACAGCTCCGGTCTCCTCCTTCAAGAAGTAAGTTTATATTCAGTTTAAAGGATGACACAGGAGTAAAGGGAAACTATTTCGATTAACCACTTAGCTGTCAAAGCTGAATAAAGTAGCCTGATGGAAGTTAGCAAACAAGGACATATATCTGTCAGTATGAAAGGTGATAGTAGATATATAATTCGCCATTCCCTATAAAAAGAATATCACAGAAATGAATAAGATATACTGGTACTAATGGCAGTCAGTATGTATGTACAGATTCCTCTCAGTGTAAAAGAATTTAATCCACTTTTTTGTTCTTAACTTGATCATGGACTGAATGAAATCATTTTGCGAAAGACAATAGAAATTCGCTACAGATTACTTTAGCAAATTTGGAAAACAATTAGAACGAATTATAATATTACAATAGTGTCGATTTCCGAAAATAGGCAGAACAAATGTATTTTTATTTTCATATTCTATGTTACTGTGTCCGCTTCTGACCCAGGGCAGTAGGCGGGATAAAGGGATCACCCGTCATCCACGAGGAGCTAAGATGGACGGGGGGTGAGTGGTGGTGGAGGGGAGTGGAATGGATGGGAGTAGGTACGTGCCTTTTGACTTGGCTACCTCCCTTATAAGGGGGAAAAAGGTCTTGGCATATACATAGATAATAGATTTCACGACACTGAATATGTTGGTAAACCCGTCTGACGAATGCTTAAACGGAAATGCGTGATAGGAATATATACACGATTGCAAATAACGGTTTTATATATTTCTAACAAGAGGACCACATCTTATGTAGTGTGTGATCTCGTGCCCCATATATTTGTTTTAAATATACGAAATAAAAGACTTAAATATCAGTGTGATGAAGATATCAACCCTCTGACGTTCGGAGGTCTTCTTTAAATAGAATAAATCCAGTGGCTTTGACCAGAAAGAAATCTCCAAAGTTAGCATTGGAGCCTCAGTGTTCTGAAGAGGTCAATCCTCTGACGTTCAGAAGTCCTCTTTAGATAGAATAAATCCAATGGCTTTAACCAGAACGAAATCTCCAAAGTTAGCATTGAAGCCTCAGTGTTCTGAAGAGATCAGCCCTTTGACGTTCAAAAGTCCTCTTTAGATAAAATAAATCCAGTGGTTTTAATCCAGAAAGAAATCTCCAAAGTTAGCATTGGAGCCTCAGTGTTCTGAAGAGGTCAATCCTCTGACGTTCAGAAGTCCTCTTTAGATAAAATAAATCCAGTGGCTTTAATCCAGAAAGAAATCTCCAAAGTTAGCATTGGAGCCTCAGTGTTCTGATAAGACCAATGCTCCAACGTTCAGAGGTCCTCTTTAAGTAGACTAAAACCAATGGCTTTAACCAGAACAAAATCTTCAGAGTTAGCATTGGAGCCTCAGTTTCCTGGAGAGATCAAAATTTTAACGTCCAAAGGTCCTTTTTATAAAGAATAAATCCAATGCCTTTAACCAGAACGAAATCTCCATCTCTTGGCACTGGAGCCTCGAAGGGTGAGCATACTCGATTATCTCCCCTCTTTGGGGAACAATGGAGACCGTGGGAGTCTCCCTATTCCAGCAACCCGGCTCCATCCACGATTCCACCCGCTTCCAGACACCGCTGGAAGACCCTGGTGCACGTTCGTGGCTCTCTGGATACAAACCTGTTGCTCTGGTCTGTTGGGAGAAGCGTGGTGGAGGTGGTGGTGGTGGTGGTGGTAATAGTGTTGTTAATCTTGTTGCATGTGCCCGTGATGACACTGCTACCGAGATGCCAGAGACTGATAGTGAGCGACGTTGTTTTACCTTCCCGCGTTTACTTCTTTTCCCGAATATGGATATCTCTCTTATTATCTCTCACCTTCCTCCTCCTCCTCCTCCTCCTCCTCTTCCTCCTCCTCCTGCTCCTCTTCCTCCTCCACCTCCTATTCCTCTTCACTTCTTCCTTGTTTCTTTCTCCTTCTTCCCATGATCGTTCGCCTTTTCTCCTCTTCCTCCTCTTTCTCGTTTTTTTTTATCTCATTTTCTTTTCCTCCTCTTCCTACTCTCCTTACTCCATTCCTTGATCTACTCTTCCTCCCCTTTCCCTAAGTACCTCCTCTCTCTCTTCCTCCTCCTACTCATCTTCCTCATTGTTCTTTCTCTCCCTGCATCCTGTCCACTGCTTCTGACCCAGGGCAGTGGACAGGATGCAGGGATGACCCGTTATCCAGGAGGTGCCAAGATAAGAGGGAGGGAGGAGGGTGGAGGGGAGTGGAATATATAGGAAATGGAATGGGTGGGAGTGGTTTCTATGCTTTTCTCTTTTTGGCTACCCCCCGTGTAAGGGGGAAAAATCCTTTGGTATATGTATGTATGTAATCTACATCCACATCCTACTTTTCCTCTACCCTTCACCCTTATCTCCTCCTCTCTCTTTTCTTCCTTCCTCTCCTCCTCTTCTTGCCATCATTGTTACCCTGTCTCATTCTCCTCCTGCTCTGCTTTCTTCTCCTCTTTTTCATTTTCCTCTACCTTCTCTCCAATCTTTTCATTTCCCTCCTCCTTTTTCTCCAGATCCTCTTCTTCTTTTTCCCTCCCCTTCTCTTCTCTCCATTACCGAAAAGACAGTCTCTCATATCCCGGACTATTAATGAGTTTTTATTAAATTCTTTCTTCTTTTCTAACATTACCCTATTTTCCGAATTGTATATAATTTAGATTTCGACCAAAAGCAACCCATTATTCACAGTTTAACCACTAATTACTGGAGTTTAACTATGTGAGACCCCGACCGATTAAATTGATTGCAAGTCGACCAATTAGATTAATCTTTCCAACAGGTACAAGTGTCTAATTGTTCATCTGCCTGTTTGATTACATGTTTATTTGTTTGTATCTCCTAAAAGCTCCTACACACGCACACAATGATTGTGTCCGTTTTTACTTTGTACCTGCCATATTTCGTTTGTTACTTTTGTGCTCTCATGCACATATAAAGTACATGCACACACACACACACACACACACACACACACACACACACACACACACACACACACACACACACACACACACACACACACACACACACACACACGCACACATGCATTGTGGTTGTTTATATATATATATATATATATATATATATATATATATATATATATATATTTTTATATATATATATATCTATAAAGTAATGTCGTAACACATTCGTAAAGATTCAACAAAAACCCACTGTGTTGGATAAGAAGAAATGAAATCAAATTAATTCCATATATTTCGATCGCGGACTGTGATCCTCTTCAGTGGAATACAGAAAGGTAGAGCAAATGGCATGTCTTATATACAATAAGAATAAGGGACAAGGGTAGGACTCAGGTAGCATCTAGTACTTTGCGGGGCAGGTCACCCGCCTTCACCAACGATGGTAACAATTTGTTGACTGCCCAGGTGGTAAGGCAGTCAGGTGACCACTGTCCATATGACATATTAAAATTTGGAAATTTGTTAATCAGGGATGATTCTATTATTTTTCTTTTAAAACTGCATTTTGAATTAAAGATAATCTTTGCCTCATTCCAATCCATATGATGGCCTTCCTTGTCTACATGTTGGAAGACAGCGGAATTATGTTGTGCGTATTTAATTGAATTTTTATGTTCTTTCATCCTAGTATATAAATCTCTACCTGTTTGTCCCCAATATACATTGTTACAATCAGAGCAAGGGAGTTTATACACACCTTGATATATTTCTTCTCTAGGTCTTTGATGTACATTGACTATTTTCTTAAACAAATTATTGGGATAACTAAAAACAATTTTAATATCTTCCTGTGGAAGAAATTGAGAAATGTCATTTAAGGATCTATTATAAGGCAATTTAATACAGTTTTTTTTTTTTTTGTCCCAACTGAAGTTCTTACTGGAATGGGAAGTGGATCCAAAGTAACTAGTTTTGGCTTTACTTAGGGCTCTGTTTAGAAACCAATCAGGTTACCCTATTCTTTTTAATTGATTCCTGATGGTTGTTATCTCCATTTCCAAATATGTTTATGTAGTCCACATTATTTGGAAATGGAGATAACAACCATCAGGAATCAATTAAAAAGAATAGGGTATCCTGATTGGTTTCTAAATAAAGCCCTAAGTAAAGCCAAAACTAGTTACTTTGGATCCACTTCCCATTCCAGTAAGAACTTCAGTTGGGACAAAAACTGTATTAAATTGCCTTATAATAGATCCTTAAATGACATTTCTCAATTTCTTCCACAGGAAGATATTAAAATTGTTTTTAGTTATCCCAATAATTTGTTTAAGAAAATAGTCAATGTACATCAAAGACCTAGAGAAGAAATATATCAAGGTGTGTATAAACTCCCTTGCTCTGATTGTAACAATGTATATTGGGGACAAACAGGTAGAGATTTATATACTAGGATGAAAGAACATAAAAATTCAATTAAATACGCACAACATAATTCCGCTGTCTTCCAACATGTAGACAAGGAAGGCCATCATATGGATTGGAATGAGGCAAAGATTATCTTTAATTCAAAATGCAGTTTTAAAAGAAAAATAATAGAATCATCCCTGATTAACAAATTTCCAAATTTTAATATGTCATATGGACAGTGGTCACCTGACTGCCTTACCACGTGCGCAGTCAACAAATTGTTACCATCGTTGGTGAAGGCGGGTGACCTGCCCCGCAAAGTACTAGATGCTACCTGAGTCCTACCCTTGTCCCTTATTCTTATTGTATATAAGACATGCCATTTGCTCTACCTTTCTGTATTCCACTGAAGAGGATCACAGTCCGTGATCGAAATATATGGAATTAATTTGATTTCATTTCTTCTTATCCAACACAGTGGGTTTTTGTTTAATATATATATATATATATATATATATATATATATATATATATATATATATATATATATATGTATGTATGTGCATGTGTGTGTGTGTGTATCTCAGCCATCAAGAGGGATATACATGTTGATGGTTGAGTTGGTTAATTCACTGTTCATTTGTCACGTATCGGCTAGGTTTGAGTCCTCAGCCTGACAGCGTCTCGGTTTCCATATATGCTTCCATCGAGCTACATACTCCTGTTAGTCTTGATTATGTTGGCAAAGAATTAAAATGGAAATAAATCGATGTTGATAAAATGAACATCTGTGTAGCGGGGAATATTCAGTATCTGTTAATATATATATATATATATATATATATATATATATATATATATATATAATATATATATATATGTATATATGCATGCGTGTGTGTGTGTGTTTTTCTTCGCTGTGGGATGTACCTTCCACTATCTCATTGTTTGTGAGGACAGAGCTCAGTCCCGTGGGGATTGAATGGTGGGAATCAATTTTCTCTGTACATAAGTGGAAAGGACAACCCTTGTTTTTACCCACCTCCCCTCTCTCTCTCTCTCTCTCTCTCTCTCTCTCTCTCTCTCTCTCTCTCTCTCTCTCTCTCTCTCTCTCTCTCTCTCTCTCTCTCTCTCTCTCTTTCGCTTGCTCGCTCAGTCTTCATGCACGTCTTCTTTCCACTTCTTTTCGTTCCTTTTTGCTTAACCCCAGACCTTTCAAAGAATTTCTTTTTTTCGGGATTACGGAAAAAGTACAAATCGTTTCTTTGAGCACATTTTCTCTCTTCTGTGCCTTTATTATACCTAAACCCAAATTTCCTTCTCTCATAAAACTTATTTCTTCTCCTTCTCTTGTTATTTTCTATTCATCTATTTTCTTTTTTATCTGCTTCTTGCTCCTGTTCTTCCTCAGCCTCTCGTCCCTTTTCTTCAATCAGCAATTTCTATTTGTCCTCCTCACTCACTTTCTTGTATTCCATCCCTTATGAGATCTTGAATTGAAAATCTATAGGCCGCATTGCCAATCCTTTCACTTCTTCCCCCTCCTCCTCCTCCTCTTCCTCCTCTTCCTCCTCTTTCTCTCCTCCTCCTCCTCCTCTTCCTCCTCCTCTTCCTCCACCTCGTCCTCCTCCTTTGGTTCCTCCTCCGTCACCTCCTTCAGTCCTTCCGTTCTTGGAGTCACTGTTTCCTCCTCTTCAGATCTTGTTTTCTCTCGTCACCTCCTCCTCTCCCTCCTCTTCCTCTCCTCTTCCTCCTCCTCCTCTTCCTCCACTTCGTCCTCCTCCTTCTCCTTTGCTTTCTCCTCCGTCACCTCCTTCAGTCCTCCCGTTCCTGCAGCCAGCCACTGTTTCGTCCTCTTCAGATGTTGTTTTTTCTCGTCGCCTCTTCCTCCTCTCCCTCCTCTTCCTCTCCTCTTCCTCCTCCTCCTCTTCCTCGTCCTCCTACTCCTCTTCCTCCACCTCGTCCTCCTCCTTCTCCATTGCTTCCTCCTCCGTCACCTCCTTCAGTCCTCCCGTTCCTGCAGCCAGCCACTGTTTCCTCCTCTTCAGATCTTGTTTTCTCTCGTCACCTCTTCCTCCTCTTCATGGTTCCTTTACTCTTCCTACTTCTCTCCTCTTCATCATTTTCCTCCTCTTCCCCCTCTCCTACTCTCCTGCTTCTATTCCTTCCTTTCAGTCACCCATTCCTCTTGTTCCTCCTTTTTTCCTCCTTTTCCTCTTCCCCTTCCTCTTCCTCTTCCACTTTCCCTGTTTACCTTGCTTCTTTTCCTTCTTGTCATTCACCCATTCTTCCTCCTCCCCCTCTTCCTCCTCTTCCTCCTATCTTCCTCCACGTCTTTTTCCTCTTTTTACTCTTCCTCCTCCTTCTCCTCCACGTCTTTTTCCTCTTTCTACCCTTCCTCCTCCTCATCATCATCATCATACGTCTCCTAGTCTCCCTGTTATTAAAACTTACCATTTCCCTCTCTACCTCTTTCTCTTTTTTCCTTCGCCTCCTTCTCTATCTCCTTCCTCTCCTCTCCCTTTTCCCCTCACTCCCATCTTTTTCCTCTCTCTCCTCGTTCTTCTCTTCCTCCAATTTCTTTGCCTCTCTTCTCCTCCTCCATCTCCATTGACTCTTCCTTCTTTCCTTCCTCTCCTTTTCCCCTCCATATATCTTCCCCTCTCCTCTTCCTTCTCCTCCTTCTCTTCCTTCATCTCCTTCTCTTCCTCTTCTTTCTCTTTCCCCCCCGTGCTTCTGGTTCTTGTCTTCCCCGTTCTCAATCTTTATCTTATCCTCCTCCCATACTCCTCTTTTCTCCTTTATCCTCCTCTTTTCCTCTTCTCTCCGACTGTCCGTCCCCGTTCCTCAATGGATAACTGACCATCGAGCCTTTGATCCTTCACAGCCAGAGAGAGTACAAGGAGGAAAGAGAGGAGGGAAAGAAAGAGAGAAAGAATAAAGGGATGGAAAGAGAGGAGTTGGTTGAACGGGGGTGGGAGGAGGGTAGAAGGGGGTGAATGGAGAGAGAGAGAGAGAGAGGGTGGATAAAGGACGAGAGAGGAAGTGGGAGATCTAGGATAACAAGCGCCACGATCGTGGCCTCGTCGTCAACAGTTTCGTCAGAGGCCGCCGTAGGTCCCTCCTATAGTGTTGAAAGGAGCAGCAGTTGTGAGCGGCCCAGCTGCTGTTCCTGGCGCAAGCGAAATGAAACTTAATCCAAATCTCCATGTAACAAGGGCAAGCACCAACTATTCTGGTACCGAGAGGATTTCAACCAGAAACGGATTTGATAACAGATGAAGGAAAAAATGACAAATTGGGAACGATAACAGACGAGGTGGAAATGTGTAGACGAAATGAAAGTTACATCTGTGTACATTGGTAGTAAAAGGCCAGTGATGATATCTGAGAGTTAAGATACTCGGAACGGTCGTTGTAGAGATTCACCCACCCTTCCACGTCACTCATCTTCAAAGTCCATCAGAATCTCGATTCTATCAGGAAACGGAGCCCTCTAGGAAGGGCCGGGACTCAGTCTCTGGAACCAGGGCCCTCACATGGGGTGGGGGTGGGGGTTTGGGGGGGGCAGGAGGGGTCATTTACCCTGGGCGGCACTTAAGCTATTGTGCCGGAATAGTGCCAGATCACTGGCACCCTGTACGGACCACAACACACAATGGCAAAACTCCCCGTAGTTGACCTTTCCGTTCCAGAGGTCACGGACAACCTTGAGCAAGTCCCCTTCACCCCGTTTTCTTTTCGCAAAATGACACAAAAAGGAAGCCCTATTTCTTCAGCCTGTCGACAAAAAATAATTATGAAAAATAATAAACAACTCGCTTACCCACCCACAAAAAAAAAAAAAAAAAATGCCCAGATGTCATCTTTACAGACAAGCTCACACCGTCTGTCACAGAGAACCTTTACTCATCACCGCCATGGCGGGAGGGGGGGGCACATGTCCTGGGGCGGTACATTTAAGCATGTAAGGCCCCTGTCAGGAATGAATCCAAGAGTTATACATTTTTAATATCAACCCCATACCTTTTCACATAATTGATTGATTGATTGATTAAAGGTTATCTAGAGTCGTAACTGCAGAGGTCATAGACGCCGCATTGTTAAATTATAAGATAATTTTTGGGTATCCTTTTCACACGAAGAGAGCTGACAAATAGCTACTGACTCCCTCTTCCTTCTCCTCCTGGCTTATGAAAGTAAACCCATATCAATATACATGTAAGAAAGACAGCATTCCGAATTTTCGTCTTGGTATGACCTTTGACAAGGACCGAGGAACTTTGCTGATTACTGGTGATGCTGAGGGAATTCAGTGAAGCTCCAAGTAAGTCATTATCATGTGTATTAAGGGAAATGGGGAGAGAGATAGTACGTAAGTTACGTAAGTACAAAGAATTATTCTTATCGTAACAGATGGATATACTTAGATAAGAGAAAATGAAGAAATGAAACAGTAGAGGGGGAAATAAGTATTGTAAGGAGGAAGAGAAGGAGAAGATGATTAGGAGAATACAAAGAGGAAGAGAGGAGGTAAGGAGAGAAGGAGGACTGGGATGGAAGAAGCTGAAGAGTAGAAGAAGTGTCTAAGAGCCCAAGGAGATCAAAATCTTTTCAACGGTTGTAGAGAAGGAGAACAAACAAAAAATCCGAGAAGTTGCGCAAAGTCAGGGAGAGATTAGTAGAAGAGAACGAAGAGAGTCGTGCGTAAGGACCAAAGGGGGGAAGAATAGGAGATGGTGGTCCGTACGAAAACAGAGGGAGAAGCGAAAGGAGAATGACAGGCAGACAAGTCTACAAGGAAAGAGAATCTGATAGACAGATAGAAGGGGAGAGAGAAGGGGTAGATAAACGAAGAGAGAGATAAAGGAGAGAGGGTGTGCAAGAGAAGAAGAGATAACAAAAAAAAAAGGAAAATGGAGAATAAGAACATAAGGGGTCCGTCTGAAACGAACTCCGAACTCGGAGCAACGTCTGCCTGGAACGGGAGGAGCTCTGGGAAGAAAGAAGAGGGACGGAGGGAAGGAAGAAGTAAACACACTGATGGTTAACGCGAGGAGAAGGATGACAAATAGAAACGTAGTGAGACGGAGAAAAGAGGTAAGTGGGACAAAACTGAAGGGAAGAGAAGCAGGAAGAGGAGGAAATTTGAAGAAGGACGGGGCTAGTTTGGAGAAAATGTGGAAGTAAAGTCTTGCGAAGGAGGAATTGCACACACACACACACACACACACACACACACACACACACACACACACACACACACACACACACACACATACAGGCGCAGTGGTAGAATTCCCGGCCGCTACTACGGCGGTCCGGGTTCGAATCCCGCCCAGGGCTGAAATAATTTCAGTACACATACACACACAAACACACACACGCACACACACACACTTACACACACACACATACACACACACACATACACACACACACGCACGCACGTACACACACAGAAACCCACACACTCACATATTTTTTCTTTCTTGAAGTTGTATTACATTCGTTGATCAAACTTTTTACTCTTCTCCTATGTCTCTCCACATTGCTTGTGTGTGTATGTGTGTGTTTGTGTGTGTGTGTTTGTGTACGCGTGTGCAACTTAAAATTAATATGCGTAAACGATATGAAGTGCTCAGCTACACAGCTCCATTTCATAAAATTTTCTGAGACTCGCTTGACTTGTGCCAACCTTTGCCACGCCACTCCTGCAATCTTCACTGTCTTTAAGGCTTACCATTAGTTTGTATCCAGTTCGTAAGATACACATCAGTTATCTTTTATCCCTTTATCAGGATGCCTGTCCCGTTCATTTCCAAATATATGCTTCTTTAGAGTTTATAAGATATTCTGTATTTTGGCAGAAAAGGATGTTGTATGATAATATTTAATATACAGATATATTCTTTCCTCATTATTAAGAACCTTACACTAGAAATTCAAGTCCTTAGAAAATGGTAAAACAGGAATGTGGAAAAAAAGAAGGTAAAGGTAAAATGAAGAAAAAAAAGAACAGTAAAAAGAAGAAAATATCATAAGTAAGAGAAAAGAGAAAGGAGAAGAGAGAGAGAGAGATAAGAAAATAGGACGCTCAGACCAGACATTTTCTTTTTCCAACGATCAAATTACTTAGGACGAAATTGATACAATAATTGTAATTGCCGAATAGCTTAAAAAAACACTAGGAAACTGCAATACAGTCTTCTCTACCACTTTACCCTCCTTTTATTCCTCTCTCTCTCTCTCTCTCTCTCTCTCTCTCTCTCTCTCTCTCTCTCTCTCTCTCTCTCTCTCTCTCTCTCTCTCTCTCTCTCTCCCTTGCCTTATGTCGATCTATTTCTTTCTCTCTCTTTTTCCTCTTTTTCTTATCATTTCCTCTTCTCCATCGATCTTTTTTCACCTTCATTTTCCGTTTCCTTTGTGTCGCTTCTTCTCTCTTCTTCCTTCTCTCTCTCTCTCTCTCTCTCTCTCTCTTTCATCCTTTCCTCTCCTCACATTCTTTTTCCACATCCATTCTTCGTTTCCTTTCTCACTCTCCTTTTCCTCTCTTTCTCCTTCTCTCTCTTCTCTGTGCGTCGACCGCTCTTTTTCCACTTTGTGTCTCACTCTTTCTGTGCAGCTACGCCAGGCTTTGCTCACAACTGCCAGGGAAGCGCTTCACGATTGTTGAGAGGCATTAAAATGCAATTCATAAATGTTTAAAGCAATGGCCGACTAGCGTAATCCAAAACGAGGGATCCAATTGCACCTTGTAAAGAGGATAAATCTCTTGAATCCGCTGACATATTTTCCAGATTTTATTACACATGATGGCGCGGTTGGTAGAGTTCTCGGCCGCCACTACGGAGGTCCGTCCGGGCTCGAATCCCGCCCAGGGCTGAAATAATTTCATTACCAATGGGCTGCGAGTCGTTACTCCAACTCTTGTTGGCGGGGAGTTGTGGGTGGGTGTGCGTGTAAGGTCACAACATTACCCATAGATCGGTCGTATACGAGCTCTGATCTCTCTTCCGATAGGAAAATAGCTGTCGATCACGAGTCCAACACGTGATCCAAGACCGTGATCATGTTGAATCACACACACACACACACACACACACACACACACACACACACACACACACACACACACACACACACACACACACACACACACACATGTACGCCCGCTCGCACTTACACAAGAGCAAATGCCTTGTTTTGATTCCGAGATGTTTATAATAGTTTCGTTTATTTTTTCATTTTCGCAACATATTCTAACTTTTCTTTATCTCTGTTCTCTTAAAAAGAATTGCAAGTACGTATGTCATCTCTACACAAATGGCCAGGCTTCTTGGCATAGCAAGACGATTAAGAATAACGAAAAATAATGATGTGATCGTTCGTTGTTGGTGGTTTCAATATTCGTCCAGAAAGTATTGTTAAGACACGTTCTCAAACGGCGGACTCAGTCGAGGTTGAAATCGTAGTTTCCGTGGGAATAAACAACACATTTTAGTTTCCTTTGGTAGCTGTTCACGCACGCCCTTGTTGTTCGTTTCACTTCCAGTAACTGTAAATCATTAGAGGACAAATGACGACTCTGAACCGTCATTGTCCACCACTTTAGATAGAGTAGAGAGTGGAGCTGTAGGATAATTTAAAGTAAACTAGAAAATTTTATGGAATTATGTGTGTATGTATACAAGAAATATTAGTGATACGGTGACTCACCACGACGAGTGAGTGGCCATGTTGTGTTTGTGTTGGAAACATACAAGATATCGAATGAAGTGGATTTACAAATACCGTTCATTAGCACGAGGGAGCTCGCGATTTCAAGGTAGGTTTAAACAATATCCATACCTCACACATTAATACATAATTCGCTAAAATATTTCACTGAGTTTGTTACGGGTCCTCTGTACGGCTGAATGAATTTGTTGCCTTCAGCAAACTGAAGCAGTGTTCAGTGGTAATAGAGGACACACACATTAATACGTTATTGGTGGTTCGTACATTATCAACATCGACTAAGCAAAATGATAATTTACTCTTTTTATTTTGATATATGGTTAATAGTATACTTTCCTCACTCGGTAATTCTTGGTCAAAGTATGACGTATTTCTAAATCTTATATCCCTCAATTTAACTTAATGTAATCAAAGTGAACCTACCATGGAAATGCTGATCATAACTTTCCTCTCTGAGCGTGCGTGTAGACTTCCATTTTGTTAGCTTAATTTCTTCGATTGCTGCCGTATCCTCTACATCTGTAATTGTAGCGCCAGTGATTGTAGTTTTGTGTCCTCTACATACCATTTACCATTTTTCCTCCCAACCTTCGTGCGGTCAATTATCATGATTAACGTCTTTTTTAAATGGGCCAATAACGCTGGATATTGTGTCATGCCATTTACGAGAAGGGTTTTGCCTAACACGGTCCAGTTCCTAATCTTGTATTGACATTTTGGGTTACTGCCAAGTCAAGCGAGCAGGGTAAGTGTGTATACGTATATGTATGTGTATACGATGCCAAGTTCTGTATTACAGACTTCTTCAGAATATTTTCTTTTCGTCTTAATATATATTCTTTTTTCTTTTTTACTCGTAATGAAGTATGCGTTAGTGAAAATATCTTGCCTATATGTGCCCTTAGTATATTAATGTGTATATGTATACTTATATCTATATTTGCATATGTATATGTGAACGTGTAAATGTACGTATATATACATGTATATGCAAGGTAACCACTTAAGAAAATAAACAAACGGAGCAGAGCGCTTTCGTATATTACATCTTCACTGAAGATGTAATATACGAAAGCGCTCTGCTCCATTTATTTTCTTAAGTGGTTACCTTGCATTTATAAAACACACGTTCCTAGTGATCATATTGCATACATGTATATGTATATGTGTTGGAAGAACTTTGATAATAATAAACGTATGCATAATCATGTATGAGCCTGACTGTATAATATGCATTGTGGTAACATCAATCATTCAGTATATGACGACACATGACATTTTAAACTATGATTCTGTAAGCCCATGTGCTGTTGGCTAACACTGAGGCAGAATTATTAAAGGTAAGTCCCGGATGCCTGTCAGCAATGAAATATTGTCATGCTGTAATGAGCGCGTCATATTTTGACATAAGAGTGTTTGTGGGGGCAAATTAACAGAATTTCACGGGTTTGGCGTGCTTGATTTCATTGGATGACGTTTTAAATTGTCTCATTGTAGCATTTCAATTATTCTTTTTTCGGAAGAGAATGCAGGGGGTGGGGAAAGTAGATTTTGAAAGCCATAATGAGGTCCGTTGTACGTGTACAAATCGACAACTGAGAATGTTCTGGAATATGCAATTGTGAATGAAGTTTCCTTACGATGATTTTTCTTCTTTTTAACCGGTTTAAATGTAATTCAAAAGCGTAATTTATAGCAACCTATCGCAAATTGAGCGGCTTTGGTTTGCTGAATATTTGAGCTTTCGTATGGAATTGAGTGTTTAGAGACTAGTTTGTCCGAACGGTAGGGTTTCTATAGTGGTTTGGAGCGAGTCTGGGCGAGGTGTCCAGCTGTTGAGGGTGGCTTCCGGCAGCCTGTGTTTGTATATGTGTATATGTAGTAACCTAGTTGTATTATACGGGAAGGGAGCTATGCTCGTGGTGACCCGTCTTTGTATCTCTCAGCATCAAGTTTTTTCTTAAAATCTTGAATAGTGTTTGCGCACACTGTTTCTTTGTCTAGTTTGTTCCAAGTATCTATCACACTGTGTGGGAAGCTATTTTTTTCAGATCTTTTCTGTAATTATCTTTTTCGTGTTTCTTTTCGTGTGTGTTGGTGTGTGTGTGTGTGTGTGTGTGTGTGTGTGTGTGTGTGTGTGTGTGTGTGAAGACCTTATCTCTTTTGGTCGATGGGGTCGTGCTTTGTAGTAAACCTGTTCAACAAGGGTCCGTGACCTACTGTGACCTCATTTAAGGGGAAAAGGGCTCTGGTGTTGTTTCAAGAAGGAATTTCTCGGTGGGCTGCAGTCAGTAGTGACCCCTTTAAAGGAAAACTAAGGGGGGATTGTGACCCCTTTATATGAAAACTAGGGGGGTCGGGGGTTGTAGATTCACGGGAGGAGGGGAGGATGATTGAGGATGGGGTGTGATTTAGGGGTCCCGGTCCTCAATAACTCTGTTCATCGTGGGTCCGTGAGATTTCCGGACCTTATTGACCGTGTTCAAGAAGTGTTATTTACATTATTATAGTTTTTATTTATTATTATGATTTTTTTTCGTATCCGACCTAGGTATGGACCAAAAGGTCTCCTGTCGGCATGCTCCGCCTTTGTAATCCTTTGGTCTTCAGAAGGTAATGTAAGTTTAAAATAACCCCTTTTACGGGATCGCGGATCATAGTGATTCTTTTCATGGTAGGATCCAAGGAGGGTCAATTTCCATACACGCACACAGATAATATAAATAAAGAAAATGTATTATCCCATTATAGTGAACTGTAGGTGTTTCTTCGTTCTCCCCATCTTTTTGTTAACACACTTTCACATTTCACTGATGTAACGATTTTTACATTCTTAACTCCGAATTTCGTTATTTGTTTCTTTTATTATTATTATTATTATTATTATTATTATTATTATCATATTTATTTATATTTATTTTGGTAAAATTTCATATCTTGATCATAACCACTTGATATGTGATCCAATGCCGTCTACGTTATTCTCTCTCTCACTCTCTATCTTTCTCTCTCTCTCTCTCTCTCTCTCTCTCTCTCTCTCTCTCTCTCTCTCTCTCTCTCTCTCTCTCTCTCTCTCTCTCTTTTCCAGGAATCTGTCTCCCTTTCTCAGAATTTGTCTTGTCCCTTCTTATGGTTGTATCCTGAATCAGTAATTCACCTCTGACTTCGTCATCTCCTTTGTTCTGTAGTTTTGTGTAATTGCTTTTGCTTTTACAAGGTTTTACACAATATCCTTTAGCTACTCTCATCGTTTTTATGTCTAGGGTGGTTTGACAAATACCAATATTTGAAAAGTAAGTAGTATCATAGTATCGAACAAAATAATACAAGACTCGTTACCAATGATTTTGAAATAAGGATAATGTTTATTCACGAAAGTGTATAAACTGTAGCATTATTGTTTCCGAGAAGACGTTCTTATGAACAATTTATAGACATCATCTCTACTCCTTGATCTTTTTTTTTCATCAACATTGACTCCTTATTATATATTACCACTCTGATGAAAGTTTCTTCGAAATAAATATGTACTAAACACTTATGACTGCACGTGTTGTAAATTAAAATATGAGGAATGTCGAATTACCGTTTTTATGGCTGTACCTACAAATTTTTAAGTTTATTGTAAACATTAACATCATAATACGTAGCACTAATAGAATCCATTAGACTAATTAGATGAGAAATAGAATAGCACTCAGTGTTTAGGTAATTCTAACCGATCTTAATTTAATTTTACTTAACCTAATCTAACCTAGTCATAGACTAATTTCTAATTTAACCTAGCCTAACCTAACCTACTCTCACCGAACCTAGCCTAACCTAACCTAATCTCACCGATCCTAATCTAACCAAACCTAGCCTAACCTAACTTAATCTACCCTAACCTAACCTATCATAAGCTAAGCTAAACAGAGCTGAGCTGAGCTAAGCTGATATATAAAGGACATTAAATATCAATGTGTGGACAGTAGGCTGAAAAAAATTGCCTTTAAGATGAGCACACACGCCTACACACACACGCCTACACACACACGCCTACACACACACACACACACACACACACACACACACACACACACACACACACACACACACACACACACACACACACACACACATGGACACACACACAGACACAGATGAACACACACGCACGCACAGACACACACACGCACACACACATGGACACACACACAGACACACAGATGAACAGACACACATTTGCACACACACACACGCGCGCGCGCGCGCGCACACAGACACACACAACACATATACAAACAAAAACACTCATATAAATAATTAAGCTACTGTTATGAAATTGGATGAATTCGATTTTTTTTGTACATATCTTGATAGACTACTGTTACACGTTTACTATCCTAGTCAGTATAGATAAAACTGAGAATTAGCACAACACTAATAAAATGTGTTGAAAGCCGAGGAGACGAAGGAGAAGAAAGAAGAGTAGAAGAGGGTAGACGGATAGTAGTGGAAGAGGAGTAGAAGGAGGAGGAGAAGGAGGAGGAGGAGGAGAATTTTGAACTTCCCAGCACGACGTTGCAATACGGACACTAATTTATTAATGAAATGCTTGTTACAAAATGTGCAGAGTAAGAGCGTTATAAATTCACGACTCGAAGCGAGTCCGGACTTGTCAGTGAAACATAAAAAAGAAGACAAGCGACATGACGTCACGATGACCAATGTACAAGCGACTTACGAGTACAAGAAAGACTAGTTTGCAATAAAGAATAATACCCAAGTGTCACAATTATAGCCCTGTTTTCGGACACTGGCAGAATCATGTCCTGAACTGAACATTTACTGTAAAGGAATAACGTGTCATTACTTCTATTACGACATATTTATTGTCACCTTCCACGTATGAAGCTACAGCAGTCCTTTTTCCTTTTTTATTTGTTTTTCCGTTAATTAAAACAAGACGGATAAGCATGACATACTTCCGCTTAATAACATGCTGCATGTGGCAAAATCACATGTCAGCGGCCAGAATTAATCCGACCTATTTTATGGTATCCTGGGTAGTTTTGCACGCTCATTTAAGAAATTCATTCCAATTTAATTTATTACGTTACCGTGATGAGAACTACATCCTGTTGTTGGTTGTAATTTAATTGTTTGTAACAAATCAATTCCTATATTATGTGGTTTCCATTAATAATCTTCTATTTTCATTGAGCTGGTGGCGTAATCGTAAGCGTGCTGCTCTCGCATTTGCTTAGTTGCGGGTTCGAATCCCGCACTCGTCTCCAAGACCCAGCAGTCATGGATTCGGCCGCATTTATGCGCCCTTTTGCGTACGCCCCTCGCCTCCGTTTTTAGTTGAAGACTTGCGGTTATTTTGCGGTTTACAAGTCGAGGCGGTTAAAGACTACTTTGTTTTGTTATGTCTTTGTTTTGGTCAAGCCTAAGTCTAAGTAACGCGCTATCACTAATGTAACAAAAATCTACAGTTGCTTGTTGTCCGTGCCCCTGTTTCCGCTCTGGAAATGTTAAATTTCTACAATAACTTAACATCAACCATGAACCCTACCCACATTTTACTATGCATGTAACGAAACACATTATTGGATGGAAATAGCAAGTGACCGCATGAAAAAGATTACACTTGATGCACTAAAATGGACTATGAATTGAAAATCTGCATGACAAATGTATCTAGGAAAAAAACACCATTCATCTCTGATGAGAGAGATAGAGAGAGAGAGAGAAAAAAAATAATTTATGTCGACCGGTGCGTTGGCGAAATATTATGCCGCGTTGGACGTAGAAGCTTTTTACTTTCATCAGCTTAGCTAGTTGTCGGTAATTTCAGGTAATTGAAGTAGTTTCGTTTATTTTATTTTTTTCGTTATTTTTTGCTTCAGACGATATAACTACAATAGAACATAAGAACGGAGGAGAGTGCGAAAGACTGTAAAGCCTACATTAGGCAGTTCCTTGTCCCGTACCACCTGTTATTCCTATTCATAAAGTTATCTAATTTTCTCTTAAAATAACCAACTGCTTCAGCGGTCTCTACAAGATTACTAAGTTTATTCCATTCATTAAACATTCTATTGGTAAGCCTTCCTTATTTCCTTAAACCTAAATTTGTCCAATTCAACCCCGTTGCTACGAGTCCTGATCTACAGTTGTTGTAAGTGAACAAATCGATTTTAGGACGAAAATGTTACGCTATTTTTGTTTTTAAATTGTTCCATTCTCTTCCATGCTGTGTGACACTTTTCATTGAAGTCCAGTTGTCACTGGAGAATTCTATTAATTTTCTTGGAACCCTTACAGCCGGGAAGTTATTACATCTCAATTAAAAGTTGACACTAATGGAAGGTCTGTAGTACTCGTATAATGTGTGGGGAGAGGGAATAGCGAGCGAATAGAAGTAAGAAGAAACTACATAATTATCATTATTTGTATTTATGCCCAAGACTAATCTCTTTGATACTAAAAGAATACCATGGAAATTAATGAAAATAAACAAATAAGAAATAAGATAAGAAAATGAAATAAAAATAAATTAGTAGCAGCCAGGGTAGAATTAGTGCTACCCGGTTCGGAAGGGGTTAATCATATTTTATGTATGTTTAATTAATGATTTATTTATTTTTTATATAATTTCTGGTAATGACCTTGGTCAAGACATTACACGGAAGAGGTAGAAGGGGTAAGTAGGAGTTTTAAGGCTGGTAGAAAGGGAGTGTAGAAGTTAACATTGACTTGGTCACTAAAACCCCTAAATTATCAATCGAATAAAGCCTATGCAATCCCTTCCATGTATTAGGAAGTAGAGGTACCATGGAATTGAATAGAATAGCCTGTTGACGGCCAGATGGAATGGAATAGGGCAGCCACGGTGATTGATGGAGCGTATTTACGGCAGATCGAGCAAAATCAACAGGACACCAAGCTGTACTTGAGGTGTTAACCCATTCAATTCATGTCAGCCGCTTGTGGTGTAGATACGAAAAACCGGATATGGTAGGCCTCGCGCCGGCCCGTACATCCGAATATCATCTGATGCGGCTTGACCGCGCGAGGACTGACGTCATATTTTTTTCTGGTGTTTGATCAAACATTTTGGTGTTTTATGATTTTATGTTTTATTTGATCAAATGAAAAGATTCTTGTCATCGGAGTTTAGAGGGTTAAGGATGGTTTGAACACACTCAGGGGGACGAAACAACGCTGAGGTTCACTGGGACATGGTATGAACAAAACCGCGGTCGTGGGGAGGTAGTTTGTTGATAATAGTTTGTAAGTCACTCGACTCTTTCTCTCTTTTCACTACGACTTTAGTCGTTCGTTCTGGCTCCCGTCAGGAGATTTTATTCATCTCAGGGAAACCTTTAATGCAGAGAGGTTGTTAACACACAGAACACTCCCGAAGATGAATAGAATTGGGCCGTGGAAGTCAAGAAACTAGCT
Organism: Oratosquilla oratoria; assembly: GCF_046742065.1. NCBI lineage: Eukaryota > Metazoa > Arthropoda > Malacostraca > Stomatopoda > Squillidae > Oratosquilla > Oratosquilla oratoria. The sequence continues at coordinate 22,618,461 of NC_134797.1, forward strand.
TTACCAATGCTATAAAGAGTTGCATAGAGAGTTTTCTCATGCTTTAATAAAATCGTCTGTAGAAACACTTTCAGCCAAATGAAGGGTTAATTTTCCTAGTCTGGACTTCGTCAATCAGCTCATTAGAACTGTGTAGTGATTGTCAGCCAAAGGACATTAAATCATCAACCCTTTTTTTATGCAATTGACCCTTTCGCTTCAAAGGGAGTTTTCCTCATTTGATTGAACGAGCAAATTAGCCATGATTAGCATTGGAAATGTTACACGGGATAAGGTTCCCCATTTACCTGTGTGAGGTATTCCTTCAGCTGATTGGAATCCTTTGGTAGCGGTCAAAGCAAGTGCACAAGTCGTTTGTGGAAGTGAAAATGTCAAAAAAGGTCAAAGCTGGATGAGGAAAGGTCAAAGATAACTGAATCACGTAATGGAAACACAGGTCACGTGTCCGTTGAATGAAAGCATCTGTATTTTGAAAAGGTTAGATTATTATTGTTGTTATTATTATTATTATTATTATTATTATTATTATTATTATTATTATTATTATTATTATTATTATTATTATTATTATTATTATTATTATCATTAATATAATTATTATTTTATTTTTTATTTTTTTCTCATCTGAACACAGAGTGCGCTGGTGTCGTAATCAGAAGCATATTGATCTCCTATCCGCTTAATTATAGGTTCGAACCCTGCACTTACCTACGATTCCTAGAATTGTTACCTGTCCCAAGAGTTCAAGCGCATAATAGGACAAAGGTGACGGCTTCGGCCGCAGCTACTCAACGCCTCCTGGCGTAGGCTCCTCAACACCACCTCCTCCACCACCTCCACCACCACCACCACCTTCCTTACCGGGTGGCCCTTGAACTTTCCATCTGCTTGCCGCCAGACTATTTCATTCATGTTCGTGTGGTACCTCGCTCGGTAGCGGGCATCTGGTTAACAGGAAGATGAAATCGTAAACAAAACTTAAGTTGAGATACAACTTTTCATTCCACTTTCACGCCTGAATGAACTGGAATTGAGGGAAACAAGATCGTGTTTGGATTAATCAAAAGCGTCAATTTTGTCGAGAGGATGCCTAGTTGTTGAAAAAGAAATAGCTTTGTGATTTTAAGCAAGAAATGAAAAATGCCCGAGGCACTGTAGATATTAAAAACGATAAACAAGGCTAGTTCATTTGATGGATTCATTCGATTTGTAACCAGAATAAAATCTAAGCAATAACCTTTATAAAGTGTTATCACGTTAAGGCCGTAACAAGTGTACTATGTAATATAATCAGATTATATCCAGCATTAGACTGATTAGAGGTCATTTAATTACTTGATGCCAAACGTGAAGCAACGTTTGCATCCCTCATTTGTGTATGCTTTTTGTACGTGTGTGTGTGTGTATGTGTGTGTGCATGTGTATTTGTGTGTGTCCCTTCGTATCTATCCATCAAACATAGCCTTCAATTCGTTTATGTCTTTTGATTGGGCTATTTCCTCTTTTCGGCGGTTCCACAAGTTGACACAGCTGTACAGAAACTGTTTCTTGATAGCCTTAATTTTTTTTTATGATATCACGTCACTTTCCCATCCTAAATCAATTGTCTGTTCTCTCTTTTCATTGATCTGAACAACGTATTGCCCACTTTCTCTTTTCTTTCGCCTCATAAGGTCAAAACCACTGTTTCTACTCTTGCCGTATTTTTTTTTTTTTTTTCAAGGATGGAAACCAGTCTGGCTTTTGTCCTTTGGATTCTTATTCCTGCCAAGACCTCACCACTTCTACATATTCTAGTCTTAATCGGATCAGCTTTTTCAAGTACATAGTCGTAATACACATGACTGATTTTAGATAAGAAGAACGTTTGGTCCACTTTCTCCTTAACTTTTCCTAATATTCTGTGGCCCTCTCCAACCCTACCTACCCTCCTTCCCTCCCTCCCTCTTTCTCTCTCCCTCCCTCCCTCCCCCTCCCCCCTTTCCCCAAGTTCTTGTTTAATCTCAGTCATGTGTGTTACGACTATGTTCATGAAAAACCTGTAATAACAAGAGAAACGTCGTACTAATTAAGGGTCCGTCCTCACTTGTAGTGTTTATGTCGATAGACAAATTATAATCTTTTAGTCGTAGACAATTATCTACTACCACCGTTACCATGGACATCTCTCCCACTGTTGTAACGAACTCGCTTCATATTGAGTACATCATTAATGGTCTCCTTGTAATTTCTTTCTCGTTTCCTTTTTTTCTATGAGGGCATTGAGATTCATTTTCCGTAATTGCCTTTAGTTTTATTATTTCTAGACTTTTTTTTTTTATTCTTAACATGGTCTTTCCATTGTTTGAAAAGTGATTATTGTAGCTGGTCCTTCCTTCCATCATATGTCAAGAACATTACGGGTGCCAGTAGTGATCCTTGTGGTACTACACTGTTTACTTACCTCCACCTTGACATCCTTTGCTATTATTTTCATTTACTTTTCTCACGAAAGCATTCAAACATTCCAAGAGGCTTCCTGTCCTTCATTATTCTCCAATTTCCGCAGTTAATTCTAAGGTGCCTTATCAAAGGCACAATCCAGATCTAGATATATACAGTACACTCAGACATCTGTCTTGTACCACATAGACTATTCTTGAGTGAAAGGTTATGAGATGTTTGTGTGTAATAATGATAATAATAATTAATAATAATAATAATAATAATAATAGTAAAAGGTTTATTTCAATAGCAGTAGTACACTGACAATAATACAATGCAAAAGCTGATTAAAAGTGTGTGTGTGTGTGTGTGTGTGTGTGTGCGTGCGTGTGTGTGTGCGTTTTTACTTCGTTTTGTTGGCGTTGTCTTGTATAATCAAATTCATTTCTCGATCCTTCTTTCTTTTCTTGGGTCAAGTCCAACGCTGTTTGTTTTGAACTTCTTAAGCGTTTTGAATACATTTCTCCCCTTCCCAAATTTTACCTCCCTTTGTCAAAAGAACTTTATTCTTTTTACGCGTGTATGTTTAAGCGTGTTCATATATGATGTGTGTATTTATTTTCGTTGTGCGTGCGTACGTACCTGTGTGTATTCTTTCCATCTACAACTTTTCTGCTTACATTTTGAGAAAACAAACACTCGTGTCTGGCAGAATTCTCGACATTTTTACTTTCACAGGAGCTCTCATTTTATGCTGACCAGGAGTTGAATCTTCGCAGCGTCTGCAACACCTCTTTAATGCTAATGGAAGGTTTTACATATTTTCTTTTTTGGGCTACGGCAGGGAAATATTTTACTGAAAGATGGTCTCTGAGCTCAAGGAGAGAGAGTCACATACTTTGAAATCTGTCGCCCCTTTTTTTTTTTTTTTTTTTTTTTTTTTGTGGTCACCTCTCCGTCGTACCAGGTCGAGGCACCTGGCCGTGTCTTTACTTCTTTCTTTCTGTCTTACTTTCTCTTTCTTACTTTATCATCCGTTCGTTTCTTCATTCTTTCTTTCTGTCTTTTGTTATATTTTGTTTCTTTCTATCTTTGTTTCTTCTTTGTCTCTTTGTTTCGTTCTTCCATTCTTCATTTTTGTTTCTTTCATTCTTTTTTTTTTGGGTGGGAGATGGGGGGAGGGGACATGTCAGCCATTTGCGTTAGCAGTAAAGTTAAGCTAGGACTGATCGCGCGATCTTTTGACTTCAAGCTATACAAATAATTAGTTTGTCCACATTTGGAATATGCTGTTTCCGTATAGTCACCGAATCACATTAAAAGGATTGACAGATTGGAAAAAGTACAACGGCGAGCCACAAAACTGATTCCAAATATAAGAAATAAATCATAGGAAAATCGACTAAAACATATGAATCTGTTTTCCTAAAAAAAGCGTAGACTCAGAGGTGACTTGATATAGGTCTTTAAGATTCTAAAGGGAACTGGCAACATCAAAAGTGATAAAAATTTCACACTAAATGAGAATCCGACAAGAAATAATGGTCTCAAAATGTCAGTAAATAGATTTAATTTGGAAGTGGTAGGAACAACTTTGCCAACCGTGTAGTTAATCAATAGAATAAATTTCGTGCAGAGGCAGTGCAATGTAGTTCAGTTCGAAGCTTTAAGATTCGTTTAGATAAAAATCTAAGCAAGATACTGTAATGCCTGCCATTTATTTTATATTATTTGTTTGTTTATTATTTTTCGTCTGTATTATTATTTTCTTGATTTTCATTTGTTGTTATTTACTATTTACCTGCTTATTATTTACCTATAAGTATGCAGTTATTTATTAATTTTATTTATTATAATTTATATTATATACTTTATTTATTTATCATTATAATATTTTTTTCGCATCCGACCTAGTTATGGACCAAAGGGTCTCCTGTCCGCATGCTCCGCCTTTGTAATCCTTTGTAATCCTTTGTAAATATTCACAGGGAAACGAGAAAATTCACGTCTTAAAGTATGTTGCAGGTCAATTTCTATTAAACACAACAATAAAGAAATATTCTGACATTTGTATTTATTTATTTATTTATTTATTTTTAGTTCACTCAATTTTCTGGGTGCGGTCGTGGGAACTTTTTCAGTATTTCTGGAGGAGTAAATAACAAAACGCATATGTTGAGGTTTTATTATATTACTGTGTGTGTGTGCGTGTGTGCGTGGTGTGTGTGTATGTGTGTGTGTGCGTGTGTGTACATGTATGTATATTCTATTTTGTGTAGTTTTGACCCTCTCTGTCCCTGTCAGTATCAGAGTGCTTCACCACGACGCCGCAACGGGAGTTGCTTCACCACGACGACGCATTCCTCGGGAGTTTTGCGAAGCCTTTTATCCCTCGCACATTCCTCCGAAGTCTTTCCGTTTATTTTCACAGAGTCTTGGCGCCTCCCGGAGGACCCACCGCTGCCCTTGGAAAGGAATATGATGCTGCATGAGGCGGTGGGGAAGGTGGAGAGTGTCCGTCGGCTAATGCTTGTCTCGATGTCAATTCGAGTTTCAGCTCTCTTGTCTGTAAGACAAGGTTATGCTCGTCCTTACAATTCCACCGTTCCTCCTGCACGCTCTGTCCTTCCTGTCAACTCTTTCCTTCGTCCTGGCTTTCCTTTTCTCCCAATATTCGTTCAACTCTATCATTCATTTCCTTTGATTCAATTTTTTTTTACGTATTGTTTATATCGTCTTTGTTTTCAATACTTATGTTTTTCTCTGTTAGATCTCTCTTCTTTTCATTATCACTTTTTAACATGTGTCCTGTTTCACTATTATCAGACTGAATAAACGCTGAAATTGGGGGTAATAAACCTGGTGTCTGTTGGATTTCTTGTGTTTGATATAACAAGTCTTATATAAATGCATGTGCATCCCAGTTGCCTTCTTACATTCATTATGAAAACCTCCCCCCACTGTATGACGCTATTGCGTAATAAATTAATAAAAAAAAAAGTCTTATATAAAAGTAAAAGCACGGGACCTGAAGACTCATATCCGTGGACATCGCCATAACGTTCATAAAAATATTGGTACGAATTCATTCGCAACACACAAGAAACAACAGTGACCACATTATATATTGGGACGAAACAGTTGACAAGTGATCCTGAAATGAGAAGCAAGCGTTTGAAAGCGTTGATCATTCGGAACTGTGACACCATGGAACAAGACGAAGGCATGTATGATATTGCATCTTTGTTAAACGATTTTTTTTGTGTGTGCGTGATAAACAGAGTCTTTGAAGTTCCCCCTGTTTAATGTACCTCTTTTATCAAGTCTTTTTGTTTTCCAACTTCGGTTCAAATATTGAAAGCGACATTCGTCCGCTCTATGCGGATATAATCTCACTTTATGTATGGACAATTGGCCCATATCACGTTTCTTCCCCCGTCCGTTCAAGGATTATAGTATTTATATCCAGAGTGTGTTAACTACTTCCATCTACTTGGCCACGGGACATACTCTAATAAATATTCATAAAAAGCCTACAGCAGCAATAGCTCCCTTTATACACGATTACATTTTCATTTTCTTACAGACCCATCCCACAAACACCGATACCGCGCAACCGGGTGGTCTGTCCTAGGTGGTCTGTTGTCCATGTACTTGATGAGAAGGTTCCGACGATCGAGACGGTCTATCGGGGCTTAAGTCTTCGTTCTTTCATAGTGTTTCCTCTGACATTGGCTGGAACTCATGGACAATTTCCTTGCCAAGCTCCTCTCCTTTTATTCATTCTTCTTTACCTTTGCTGTCACTTCTGCCGTTTCCTCCACTTTTCTCTCCTTTATTCAAGACATTTCTCCTCCGTCCTACGTTCTTCCCTTTTGTATATTTCTTCTCTTTCTGGTCTTCTTTCAGTTACGTATTTCTTTTTCTTCTGACTTACTTTGAATATGTTATTCGTTTACTTAAACCACTCTTTTTATTCGCTAATGTTTACTTGGTGATTTTTATTCTTTCAGTTTTTTCTCCTTGTTATTCTTTTACATTAGACACTGTTTTAATTGTTCTTTTTTCCTCTATCCCCTTATTCTTTATCGCTTATATTTCCTTTAGTATTATTCTTATTCTCCATTTTATTTTTCTCATTAGTTTTCTTCTATTCCAGTCCTCCCTGTTTAGTAATTTTTCTTTATTTTTCCACTTAGATTCATTACTTTATGTGTGATCCTATTTGTTACATCTAGTTAATGTATTGCGAACGTAAAGAACACGCTAGACCTTAATATATATATATATATATATATATATATATATATATATATATATATATATATATATATATATATATGTATATATATATATATATATATATATATATATATATATATATATATTATATATATATATATATATATATATATATATTGAGTGGAAAGGGTGATGAGGTAAACGCCAAAAAATCCGTTGGAGATTTATTACTAACGTTTCGTCCTTAAACACACACACACACACACACACACACACACACACACACACACACACACACACACACACACACACACACACATATATATATATATATATATATATATATGTATACGCACACAATATGTATATATATATATATATATATATATATATATATATAACGTAGAAACCACTGTTGGAGTAGAAAAGACTGGAAACGGGGAATCTATATATTTCGATTGCAAACTGCAATCCTCTTCAGTAGATACAAATAAGAGAGAGGGCGTACTGTTTAAGTAGCACCCTTAACAAAAGAAAGGGGAACATGGGAAGATATCTCTACCCTCTTCTCACTCAGTATGTGAGGTCAGGAGGCAAATGAGCTTTCACTAGGTTGGAGATGAAGAGTCCGGACATTATGTCCGGGGACCATTGACCCTTTGAAATATTCATGTTGGGCTGAAATTCATCCTTCTCTTCTTCTTTCTCTCCCTTTCTTCCTTATTTCTTCCTCCTTCCCCTTCCCCTCATTTTCCTTTATTCCTTCCCTATTCCATTCTATTTCTCCACCTACTCCTCTTGCTCTTCATCCTCCCCTTTCTGCCCCATATCCTACTGCCTAGTGTAGGCCTTATGGTCTCTTGCAGTCTCCTTCATTCTTATGTTCTTATGCTTTCCCCCTCTTATCTTCATCTATCTCTTCCTACTCCTTTCTCCATTTTCCTCCACTTACTCCTCTTCCTCCTCCTCCTCTTTTTCTTCTTTCTGCTTATATTTTTCTTTCATTCTCCTCGCTTGTCCCATCTCCTCTTCATCTTCTCTTCCTCTCTTTCCTCCTCATTTACTTTCTTGTTCCTCTATTTCTCTTGTTTCCTCTTTCATCTATTTCTCTACACCTTCATTATTTTCTTCTCTTTCTTACCTTCCACCCAATTTTTCCTCTTTCGCTTCCTCTTCCTCTTCTTCTTGATCCTTCTTGTCGTCTTTTATAATTTATTTAATATTTTTTCCTCCTTCCCCTCCTTCTGGTTTCTCTTTTTCTCATTTTGCCTTCCTCTACGTTGGGTTCTTTCTCGTCCGTCTGTCTGTCTGTCTCTTTTTGTCTGCATGTCCAATATGCTCTACTCTTTCTTTAAAGCCAGATCCTTAATATCAATTATCTCTCTTGGCTATGTGAACCTACAATCTGCAGAAAAGAATCACCTGACATAGGATATAACGTATTCCTTACATTTCGTTGTTGTAATAAAGAAACCAGATCGTCCATTGGAGTGATATTACACTTGGATTTAATTTTGTCTACAAAGAGAAGAGCTCGTACTTCCTGCAGAGGCAGTGCAATGTAGTTCAGCTCGAAGCTTTAAGATTCGTTTAGAAAAACACCTAAGCAAGATGCTGTAATGCCTGCCATTTATTTTATATTATTTGTTTGTTTGTTTGTTTGTTATTATTATTTGTCTGTTTATTAATATTTACTTCATTATCATTTATTATTATTTACTATTTACCTGTTTGTTTATTATTTAACTTTACCTATTTATTTATTTTATTTATTATTATTTATATTATAATTTTTATTTATTTATTTATCATTATTATAATTTTTTCGCATCCGACCTAGTTATGGACCAAAAGGTCTCCTGTCGGCATGCTCCTCCTTTGTAATCTTTTGTAATCCTTTGTGGGCACGATACTCCGATCTGCTAAGGTCTCGATCTGACGAGACCCCGTTCAGGCCGTGGCCTCAGGTTCATAAGATCTTCAATCCTCGTCCAGGACGGAATGCGTAAGTTACGTCACTGTGACCGCGAAGTGAATCTTGCATTTCTCCGACTTCTCTTCCTCGTATACTTGTGGTCTTCTTCAAAAGTTCGCTTGTCTTCTTCAAAAGTTCATTTCCCCTTTCCCGTTTTCTATTTTGTCTATGTCCTCCCCCATCCTTCATTTTCTGTTGGAATATATTCTTTTCCATTTTTATTTTCATTTTCTTTCACTTTCCTTTCACTCATCAAGGACTTTTTACCTTTCGTCTCATTACCTTACATCTCCCCCTCTCCATGTTTTTATTTACCTTTCAGTTTGCCCAATTTTATCTTTACCTATAATATGCCAGTCGCCCCTCCCCCCCCCCCTTTTTTTTTTTGTACCCCATTACAGTTTGCTCGTATATTTCCATTTTCTATTCATTTTTTCTTTCTATTCCCCTTTCTGTCTTTTGCATTTCCTCTTCCTTGCTCTCTTTATTCTTCCAATTTCCGTTTCTATCTCTTTACACTAGTCCACCCTTCCTCTCACTCCTTTTCCTCTCTCTCTCCTTCTCTTTTTTCCTTCCCCTCTCTTCTTCCCCTCGCCGCATCTTCTCTCCCCTCTGATTTTCTTTCCTCTCTTTCTCCTCTTCCTTCTACTCTCTTTCTCCTTTACCTCCATCATTCCACTCACTCTCCTTCCTGCCTCCGCTTCTCTTCTTTCATTCCCGTCTCTCCTTCGTCTCTTCTTCTCCTATTTACTTTCCCCCAAATTCGTTTCCTCTTTCTCTCTCTCTCTCTTTTCTTTCTTCTACTTTCTACTTTCCCTCTTTCCTTTCTATCTCCATTTCTTCTTTCACCCTTTTCTCTCCTTCCTTTCTCTTTACTCTCTCGCCATCTTTCTCTTTCTTCTATTTTACCCTATCTCCTTCACTTCTCTTTTTACATTCTCTCTTTTCGTTCTTTCCACCCCTTCCTCTCTCTCCTCGGTCCCTGTCCTCTTATTTTTTTCTCTTCCCTTTCTCCTTCCCCCTTTTTCTTCACTATATCTCCTTTTTTTTCTCTATATTTTTCTTATCACCCTCGCCACTCCTTCTCTCTTCGTCCAGTTTCTTTCCCGCCTCTTTTCTTTCACTCTCTTCCTTCCCTCCCTCTCTCCTTCATCGCTTTCCTTCGCCTCCTTCTCTAACCCCTCTACTGCCCTTTTTCCCTTTACCTCCTTTTAATTCTTACCTCTTCCTTCTCTCTTACGTTTGTTTTCTTCGTCTTGTTCCTTCACTTCTTTCCCCTCACCCCCCTCGCCCTCCTCTTCTTCTCTTCTCTCACTCGCCTCTTTTCTTCCCCTCGCCCTACATTCCCCCTCTTCCTGCCTTTCCTCTCTTCCTCTCTTCACGCATTTTGCTCTCTGTTTTGCCTTTCGGTTTCCATCATCATCAACATTTTCCTTTTTCTCTGTTTCCTTTTACTTCTCCCCTCACATTTTCTTCCTCTCCATCTACTCAGATCTCTCAATTCGTGTCCATCTACTCGGATCTCTCAATTCGTGTCTATCTACTCAGATATCTTATCTCGTGGTCATCTTCTTCCTCTCCTTTTTTTTTCTCGCTTCTTCTTGACTTTCTCATATTTTCTCTCCAGAATTTTCCAATCACAAACCCCTATAACACAGAACGAAGGGTCAACTCTTAGTTTATATGTAAACGCATATCGTTGGCAGGAACAGTATATCAAAAGGGGAAATTGAATCTTAATGAATTATTAACATCCGCCAATCCAAGCAATCAGGGAACCCCTACAAGCTGAATAGAATGGTCTGGCTTTAGACAGAACTAAAGTTTTAAAGGGAACACAAGTTCGTCAGTTGATTAAAGGGTTTTGTTGTGGTGTCTTTTTTATCCACATCTCTCATTTGCTGAATAAAATAATTTTTGTTATCCAGAACAAGAGTATCAAATTAACTGTCTGACTTAAGGGCGAAATCGGAGACCGCTTTTATAGGTTTAGTTCTGGCTAATAGCTTGTGTTCTTACTCAAATCAGGGATGGACGAGGTATTTTTCAGTTAACCTACTTCATCCAGGTAACGTTCATAAAAATTTCCTTTTTCCTCTTCACGTACTTTATTGATTTCTCTTTATCCCTCCGGCTTTCCTTTTCCTTCCTTTCTTACAATCTTCCTCCCATTGACCTTCCCCTCTACTCATAAATTTTTCCTGATTTTTATTTCTTCCTTTTCCACTTTTCATTGCTGACCCACTTCTCCTCTCCTCGTAGTCTCTCTTCTTTTCGTCTTCCCGTTTTCCTGTTCAAATGATTCCTTCATTTTGGTAACAGAAAAAAATAGTATCATCTCTTTCGCCATCAGGAAAATGAACGAGGTAGCATACATGTAGCCAGTGTAGGCGACAAGAGGCACCTGGGTTTCTGGAGGTATATTATTATAGTCCCCCCTTTGCCAAAAGCGGAGTTCCACAAGGAACAATGAAATCGCTTAGTGCACTGGTTCTCAATCAGTCCATGGACCAATAAGGAACCACAGAGGTTTACAATCGGGGCTTCAAACTAAAAACTAGTGGTATTTAGTGAATGCTTACTGAGACCAAAGAACAGAAATACATAAGTATGTTGGGGTACATGGATAGGGTTGAGAACCCTTGGCCTAGCGGAAGCTACAACAGAAATAAAAGTTCCGTCCGGACGAGTGAATGCTTACTGAGGCCAAAGAACAGAAATACATAAGTATGGGATATATGGTTAGGGTTGAGAACCCTTGGCCTAGCGGAAGCTACAATAGAAATAAAAGTTCCGTCCGGACGAGTGAATACTTACTGAGGCCAAAGAACAGAAATACATAAGTATGGGATATATGGTTAGGGTTGAGAACCCTTGGCCTAGCGGAAGCCACAACAGAAACAAAAGTTCCATACGGCACGGAGAGGATTCGGTAGTTTGACGTCGGATGAATGAAGTCTTTAACATGGAGGTCATCGGACCAAAGAAGTCAGTCGAGATGGTCTCAATCCCTTCGCTGAGAGGGAGACAACCTTTACAAGTATAACATAAAGAGAAATGGTGGACTAAATCCAATTAAACTTAACAGATGCTGATCTCAGTACCAGTCCGGAAATCCAACGTCAGCCCCTGGGAGCTGCAGATTTGCTCATTTGTCTATCTTATTTTACATTAGAAATAGAAGTTCATCCAGGACAATAGTATCACTGAAAAGAGCCGTTTGGTACTAGACAGAATAAAATATCATGTAGATTTCATGATAGTAAAGAAAGTAATCAAAGACTAATCCAAGGACCTATGATATCCGACGGTATGGATCAAACTCCAGCCCATGAATGATAAGAGAACCTGGTGAACGTTGTTGTGGGTAGGTGCTGCTCATGGCAACGCTGATGCGCCGTCACTAGTAATTCCCGTCTGCCCGTTGTTGTACCCTTTGGTGAATAATACTATTACTGCTGTCACGGAGAGCTGTAAAAGACAAAATGCTTATTGTTCGTTTCCACGTTTTTATATATTTACAATGCGTTGGAACTCATTTGTGCTACAATGCGATTCCCCTTGGCCTTTGTGTTCGTTTCGTTCTTTTTTTTTTCGCAGAACAGGGTTCAATTTCCACGTAATGATTAGTTTCTGATAACTTTCTCGTGGACTTCGAGGTGTGGTCAGCTTCTCTTATTAAACATTTTTGTGTGTCGGGTGATGACCAAGCAAATTAGATTATTAACCACAGAAGGCTGTATCCCAGAGGTAGGGGAGTCTCGAGTCCGCTAGAACCAACGCGTGACATCAATAAAGCTACACAGACCGAAAGCTCAGACAATGGCTATCATGCCTATCCACCTCGTAGACTGAAAAGTTGAATAAAAGTAGAGTTTCTTGAAAGTAGAGTACATGTAGAACCACTGTGTTTGTGTAAGTGGTATGCATCCTTTCTTGTAAATAAGGTGTCACTGGGTTGAGTCTCAGTGACCACAGATTTCCGAGTACCCAAGAACGCTAGGAAAGGTGATAGGTTGGGGTGCAGCTCGGCGTCTCCAGGGGTACATTTCCGATTAGTTTTGTAAAGATTACTTCGACATGGAGAAGTATATTCAACGTACAAGTTCTGTGTTTTCATTACATTCACTTGTAGTATATCTACTGCATATTCTAATTCTAAACCACACACACACACACACACACACACACACACACACACACACACACACACACACACACACACACACACACACACACACACACACACACACACTATATACTCGGTGGCCCAGTTGGTAGAGCGCTGGACTGGGAAGTACGATGGTACTCGCAGTACCCAGTTCGAATCCTACCCAGGGCCGAAATTATTTCGGTATCGCTGTGCTTCGGGTCGTTACTCTGACTCTCGTGGGCGGGGAGTTGGGTGTAGGAGTGCGTGTAAGGTCACAGCATTACCCATAGATCGGTCATACGAGCTCTGAGCTCTCTTCCGAGAGGGAAATAGCTGTCGATCATGAGTCCAACACGCAATCCAAAGACCATGGTGAATACACACGCGCGCACACACACACACACACACACACACACACACACACACACACACACACACACACACACACACACACACACACACACACAAAACACATGCATTCTCACATACGTAAATACACTTTCACCCTAGCCATTTAATAGAGTTAAAAATAGATTGCTCTTTTACTTTCATCCAAGAAAAAACGGAAACAGGATGTTGTTATTTTGTACTTGTTTCTGTAAAATGCTTCCAGGTTAAATACGTTTAATTGAAATAATTTGTCTTTTCTCTCTCTCTCTCTCTCTCTTTCTGTCTGTCTCTTTTAATACATACATATAATATGTATATATACATATATATATATAAATATATGTATACACACACATGCACTTCCTCTCCGAATGCCCTCTTCACTATGTCTCACTCATATATTCTGTGCCTTGTTTCTTCATTTTATAATTTCTTCTTTGTATCTGCACTGAAGATGTAATTATACGAAAGCGCTCTGCTTCGTTAATTTACTTTTCCTAGTGGTTACTTACGCATTTGTGAACACAAAGGATTACAAAGGATTACAAAGGCAAAGCATGCCGACAGGAGACCTTTTGATCCATATCTAGGTCGGATGCAAAAAAAAAAATAAAAAAGAAAGTAATAAAAAAAAAATAAAAAAAAAATCATATTAATAATAAATTAAAACTATAACAATGTAAATAACAATTAAAATACATAAATAAATGCATTGGTATAGTTGCATAACAAACAAACAGGTGAATAGTAATTGATAATAAATTGACATATAACTAATAATAAATGAAAATCAGACAGACAAATTATAACAAAACAAAAACAAATAATATAACATCAATTATAATAATTACAGCATCTTACTTAGGTATTTATCTAAATGATTCTTAAAGCTTCGAACTGAACTACATTGCACTACCTGTGCAGGAAGTTTATTCCATTCATTAACTACACGCTCCTAGTGTTTTTATTGCATATATATATACACACATATATATATATATATATATATATATATACATACATATATATATACACATATATATATTCAATTCTTATCTTTCTCCTTCCCCTCATCCATCCATACGCCTGTCGGGAACATTCTTTCCTTCATCAATTCCGCTCCCCCAGCCTCTCTTTAGTTTGTATTTTCCAAGAAGATTTCATCTTCCACCTCGCACAGAACTCCCTCAGTCTTTGTTGCACACTTATGGTATGGATGACATTGTTATTATTGTCATTATTAACATCAATATTTCTAATAAGGAAAGACCATTATTGCGTTCCCTACACGTGCACGCATATCCCCGCGAACGAGCGTTTATACACACACACACACACACACACACACACACACACACACACACACACACACACACACGGTGGCGCGGTTGGTAGAGTCTCAGACTGTCAGTACGGCGGTACCGGGGGTACTGGGTTCGAATCCTGCCCAGGGCTGAAATTATTTCAGTATCGCTGCGCTTCGAGTCGTTACTCCAACTCTCGTGGGCGGGGAGTTGGGGTGTGTGTGCGTGTAAGGTCATAGCATTACCCATAGATCGGTCATACGAGCTCTGAGCTCTCTTCTGAGAGGGAAATAGCTGTCGATCACGAGTCCAACACGTGATCCAAAGACCAAGGTGAATCACACAAACAAACGCTTTTATTCATCGTAGGGATGTTTTGCAAACAGTGGAGGTTAGAGTTTTTACAGAAGAAATCCTTAAACGCGATGTACAACGGAGATGTTTAGGCATTCATGTGCTTCCTGCATCATTTGATAACTTACATTTTCCCGTTCTTGACAAAAGTCGAATATGATTTTCCCCTCCTCTCCCTCCTCTTTCTCCTCCACCTCTTCCCTCACCATTTCCTTTTTCTCCTCCTCCTCCTCCTTCTCTTCCTTCTCGTTCTTATCCTCCTCTACTTATTCTTCTTTCTCCTCTTACTGTTTTTAATGCTTTATGTTCCTCTTCTTCACATTTCTCGTCCTCCTCCTCTCCCGTCCCTTTTCTGTTCATTTTCCTGCTTCTATTCTTCTTCCTCCTCCTCCTCCTCCTCCTCCTCCTCCTCCTCCTCCTCTTTCTCTTACTACTTTTCCTTCTTCTGTTCTTATTTTTACCTCCCTCCCTCCCCTTTACTATTCTTTCCTTTCCCTCATTCTATCTTTTCTTTCCTCCTCTTCCTTTTTCTCATTCTCCTCCCTATTCTTCTTCCTCCTGCTCCTGATATACCTCCTCCTCCTCCTCTTTGTCCCCCTTTTATACATTTTTCTTCTCTTCCTCCTCCTCCTCTTCTTCCTCTTTCTAATATTCTCCCCCTTTCTCTTCCTCCGTTCCCACATCCTATTTGTTTTTCCTTCTATTCTTCTCCATTTTCTTTTTTCTCTTCTTCCTATTTATTATGGTTCTCCTTTTATTCTTCTTCCTCCTCCTCTATCTTCCTCTCTTCCTCCTCATCCTACTCACCTTCCTACTCCTCATTTTCTTTCTTCTCCTCAACTTCCTTCTTTTCTTCTTCGTCCACATCTTTTTCCTCCTCTTCCATCTTCTGGTATTTCCTCCACCTTTCCTCAGAACTCACCCACGCCCCCACCCCCACACCCCCACCCACGCCCCCACCCCTCCACCAGCCCTGTTCTTGGAAACGCCCAACTTCGAATTCCGGCCCGTTGTCGTTCAGGATCCATAGCTATTGGTTGAAAAAACGAAGACAAAAACGTCTTTTCGTTCCATGTGTTACAAAACCACATATATGATTCCGAAATGCTTCACCCAATTTCCTAACAACCCTAGCTCAATTTTGGGGTCAATGTTCAAATCGGTGGAGTATCTAATGTTTTATTTAATTTGCCGTCATATGCATCGTATTTTGGGAAGTGATGGAGATTTTGTCACCTTTGAAAAATTAAAAGACAAAAATAAAATATCACAGTCTCTCTCTCTCTCTCTCTCTCTCTCTCTCTCTCTCTCTCTCTCTCTCTCTCTCGCTCTCTCTTTATGTCTGTTTCTCTCTCTCTTTCTGTCTGTTTGTCTCTCTCTCTCTCTTTCTGTCTGTTTCTCTCTCTCCCTCTCTCTCTCTCTCTTTCTGTCTGTCTCACTCTCTCTGTCTGTGTGTGTGTGTGTGTGTGTCTGTCTGTCTCTGTCTATCTATCTATCACTCCGTCTCTCTATCTATCTATATTTCTATTTCTGTCTATTTTTCATTCTCTTTTATTTTCTCTTTCTCCTTTGCCTCCCATGGACTTCCATGTCCTTAAATTTCATGACTCCAAAACTTCATGACTCCAAATTTCTGTCTCCTTTCTTGCTCTTCGGTGGCATTACTTTACTCCCCAGCAGGATTTGTTCCGCGAATTTTCCCGGACCGATTTCCCTCCGCTTCCTACGTGGTCGTTTTCTTCCTTCCCTCTAGATTTTTATTCAATCCCTTCTATATATTTTCATATTTCCTCTTTTTCTTTTTCGATAATGTTACCACTCCTATCATTATCACTATTACCATCACTATTACTGTTATCAGTCCCACCACCACGTCATTATCACCATCACCATCATCATTATCATCGCCACCACTACCACTGCCGTAATCACCTTCTATATTATTACCATCAACATCAACATATTCATCACCATTACCATTTCCTTGACCATTTTCATTACCATCTCGAATTACCATCACCATTACTATCATCATTACTATCACCATCTCCATCTCTATCATTACCATGATCATCACTATCTCCATCACCATCTCCATTACCGTCACCATTACCATTACCTGCTTCATTACAATCTCCATTACGATCTCCATTACTATCATTACCATCACCATTACCTGCTCCATTACCGTCACCATTACCATCACTATTACCATCACTATTACCATCACCATTACCTGCTCTATTACGATCTCCATTACCATAATTACCATCACCATTACCCTCTCCATTACGATCTCCATTACCATCACTATTACCATCACTATTACCATTACCATCACCATCACCATCACCACCACCACCACCAACCAACTTTCTTTTCCCCCAAATCCTCCCAATTCCGAAAAGGATCCATTTTCTTCTCGGTTCCTCTTTTCGACTTTTCTTAGGGTTTTCTCTCTCCCGTCACTCACTTCTTCCTCTCTTGTTTTTTCGTTTCTTATTTCATTCCTTTGTTCGTATCTCGCCTGTTTTCCCAGCTTGTATTCTTTTATTATTATTATTATTATTATTATTATTATTATTATTATTATTATCTATTTATATATATTTTTTATTATTATTATCTATTTATATATATTTTTCTATTATTATTATCTATTTATATATATTCATTATCATTATTATCTATTTATATATATTTTTTATTATTATTATCTATTTATATATATATATATATTTTTATTCCCAAATAGTCACCCAATCTCTCTGACCTTCTCTTTTTCTATCTTATCTCTTTTTCTCAGCTCCTCTCTTTCCCCACTCTCTTCTCTGATTTCTCCTCTCCATCTGTTTGCTCTCTCTGTCGCTTCCCATCCTTCCTCTTCCCTTCCTCCCCATCTTCATCCTCTCTTTCTCTCTTCTTCTTGCCCATTTCCTAAGCCCTACCTCTCCCCTCTCCCTACCTATCCATTCCCA
>NC_134797.1:22643780-22648780 GCF_046742065.1 Oratosquilla oratoria
GTGCGTGTGTTTATTTGACAACCTTTTCCTCCATCTGATACCTCACAGAAACTGCAAAAAGTCTGTCTTCTCTGATGTTATGGTTTACCGCAAAACTGATTCTTCGGTCCACGTTTCGCCTCCTTATCTGTGCATTTGTGATGTCAATGGTGCTCTCAGCTCCGCCCATTGGCATTCTCAATATACACACCCTCGTACTTATTTATCAACAGTATTTATATATATATATATATATATATATATATATATATATATATATATATATATATAATATATATATATATATACAGTATACATACACATGACTCACTATGACTACTCCCAACTTTGGCGCACTTGGCTTCAGTTTTAGCTGTTAACTTTGAACATCCAGGTTTGTTCCCAATGTCTCCAAGTAACTGTCACTTGTCCTAGCTGTCCGTGCCCTCGAATAAAAATGACGGCTTTGCCCTCAGTAAAACGTATGCTCTTCACAGCAGAAGTAAAATTGTACTCAAGACTATTGCACAGAATTTATTGGACAATTCTTATTGGCTGTCGATTATATTTTGTGGCCACTTTTTACGTTTGTCCACATGTCCTTTGTCAACACACAAAGAAGAATACCATGTTAGATAAGGCATAAGATATGAAGTGTCAGAAAATGTACCCATGTTTTCACTTGCCCAGCGCAATCCACTTTGGCACACAACTTTTCGATGACGAAAACAAAAAACAAGACTAAAGGGAAGTAGGCACAAGACGACGGGAGAAGGAATAGACCATCAAGAACTCAATGGCGCATTCACACGGAGTCTCAAGAAGTGGGGAAGGAAGAAACGAGAACGAGGAGGAAGAGGACGAGGAGGAAGAGGACGAGAGAGGAAGAGCGGGATGAGAAGACGACGTGGGTGAGGAAAGAATTGGACCGGCTGGAAATGTCAAGAAAGCCAAACAAAAAGGAAAATGTGGGAGAAAGACATGGATAAAATCGAATCATTACAAAACACGGGAATAGGAGACGGTGACTTCAGTGTATATTTCCCCCCTAAGAACCAACGAAGGGTAGAACGAAAAAGGAACAGGAGGAATGAAAAGAAATTGCGATTTTGGGAGTTGGAGGAGAGGAGTGGGGAGGTCTCTGGGAAAGAACGCGATAAGGAGTGGGAGGGGAGAGCGGAGAGGGGAGAGAAAGGTCGGCCGTTGTGATGAATATGCATGGCAGTGGGTCTGTCTGGAAGTCTGGAAGAGAGAGGAAGAAGGTGGAGTGAAGGAACGAGTAGTGATGCGTGGGTATGAGAAGCTGGGGAAGACATGATGGTAGAAAGATGAGGGAAGGACTTTGGCGAGGGAGAAGAAAGAGAAAAGGGGTCGGGAGATAGTAGAGAAATAGAGGGAATGGAATTGAAGGAGATAGAAAACAGACCTCCCATCTTTGGAGAGATGCACTTCGATTACAAAGGGTAGCCCATACAAGAAGTGTTCTTTTCTACAAAGAGCTGTGCAGGAGAGTGATGGCTATACATTTACAAATAAGGCCTTATGAGAGAGATTGACTTAGGTTATCAAAACTTATTACAAAGAGGGGTTGACTCGGTGTACAAAGAGTCACTCAGAGAAGAATTCAAACTTTCTTACAAAGAGAACGTCTTTGGAGAAAGGGTTCGTATATGAAGACATTAGGCCATCAGAGAAGTGGACTTTGAGTACAAAGAGAGGGAGCAGCGAATCTCGAGTATAAAGAGTAGCTAATAGGACAGATGAAGAATGTATCATTTGAAGAGAAGGTAGATCTATTACAAAGAGTGGGTCATGTGAGGGATGGACCTCTTGAGTATATCACCCAAGAGGTAGACGTCGAATATAAAGAGTAGCTCATATTAAAAGAGAAATGAATCACGGTAGATAGTGTGCGAATCTCTCATAAGAATATTATAGTAATGACTAAGTATATAACCGTAGAATTCTACCATGAGTACAAAGAGAGCCTGATGGGCCAGGAATTTAAAGAGTAGATCACTGATGAAGTGAACTGTGTGGAGAAAAAAAAAATGAGATAAAGTTTGAGAAAGGAGAGCAGAGACAAAATGAACAGAAACTAAGGAAAAAAAAACGCAAACGTAAACAAGAGGAAGATCGAGGATAAATAGGGAATGACGAAAAGGGAGAGAAAGGGAGGAGGTGGGGAGAAGAGAAGTGGAAGGTGGTTTATAGAGGATGAGAGGAGGGAGTAAAGGAGAGGCTGAAGAGGGGAGGATCAAATAGACGAAGAGGAAAGATTGGAATGTAAAAAAAAAAATGAAAAAATATGAAAAAAAAGAAGAAGAAACAAAATGAAAAAGACGAAAGGGGAGACGCACGCAGGAATTCCCAGTTTCCGATCCCAAAGCAAACATTTCATCAAGTCATATCTTGTGGTAAAATGCGAATGAAATAAATGTGCGCAAATGAAACGGAATGCATGAGTGCGTGCACACATGGGCAAGGGTTAATTGTAAAAAAAAAAAATATTCACCTCTCTAGCCTTTTTAGCTAAATTAATGCATAACCGCACAAGCTTACGCACAGTTGAATGTAATCGTCAATGCATGGTGTTCTGTTATCATGTTTATACTTTTAATTGTACTGGTAATAGTAAGGTAGGAAAGGTTAATAGATGTTTGTAACTGCATAAATTGTTAATACTTCATGGATTTAGGGTATAGTCCATTGAAAACCTCAGCAACACTTACTGTATAACGGCATGGATGTAGAATTATAAACAACAAAACACACACACACACACACACACGCACACACACACACACACACACACACACACACACACACACACACACACACACACACACACACACACACCACACAAACAGTACACGAATTCAAATCTAAATATGGTAATTGGAAATCAAGGATATAGATTAAGTTGGAACTGTACATGAAGTTGAGTCAAGGTATGTTAGAAATTTAGAGTATAGAAAACGGGACCCAACCTTTCCTGTATGCTACAATTAGGTAAACACACACACACACACACACACACACACACACACACACACACACACACACACACACACACACACACACACACACACACGCACACATACACATAACCAAACAAACACGCATATATATCGGCTCTGGTTTGGATACTGGGAAATCTAATTGAATCCAGTGGTTAAAAACTCATCAGCATATCAGTACTTTTGTACCTAACAAAACAATGAACAGTCCAGCCTGAGACGCCGCCGCTGGAGTTTGCCAGAGTCTCTCGCCCTCGTAATGAGGTCATAAGTAGCTTATGACCTCCTGATTGCTCAGGTCGCCTTGGAACGTGAGTCCGAGGGTCGGAACAAACATTACGTCGTCCTTAATGGAGCTGCTTGCCAAGAACGCTGTTTACATCGTCGTGCATAAGAAGGCAACATTAGGACGAGATGGAGATGATGATGAATGGTGAAAGTGCTTACTCGACATGCAACTCTGCAAGACCCAGTTACATGCAACTCGGGGAGAGGAGTCGTGGTGGTAACTAAGTACAAGATGGCGCAGTTTCAGTTGCTTCCTTTTACGGGGCCCTTGGTTGAATAGAGTCGTCTGGTGGTTTCCAAAATATATAAGTATATATATATATATATATATATATATATATATATATATATATATATATATATATATATATATATATATACACGGAGACTGAGAAACTTGTTTGTATTCCACCATACATTTTCTCCAAGCTTCAATGTGTTCTTACACAATATGGCTTGCCAGTCAACACTTAATTAGCAAAATAAATAGAAAGCACATATAGTATCTGTTATTACTAAATCATTCTTATTGAAATACGGTGTCGATAGTCTTTCACGTAGTTCAGATGGTGAATTCAACTCTCTCTTACACACACACACACACACACACACACACACACACACATATATATATATATATATATATATATATATATATATATATATATGTATATATATATATGCCGGTCGGGTTCTTTTCCAATCATTTTACCATCCTAGTCAGACGGCTTCTTTTCCGATTGACGACGAGTCTGGCTGGCTAGCCTGCTTTCGGACATTTTGCGAACACGGCCGGCCGGCCTGTATCCATTCCAACTCTAGTCGATCCTTTTCCGTTCTTTCTAATCTCGGCTGGCCGGGTTGCCTCCTTTGCAATTGTCAATCAGGGCCGACCGTCCTCTATTTTCATTTTTTTACGATCCCGACCGAGCAACCTTTTCTCTGTCTTCCCACTTCCGAACAGTGAACCTCTTTCCCAACTCTTGACGATTTCTGCCGGTCGGCCTCCTCCTATCCCCCCTCCTGGCCAGCCGCCTTCCTTCCTGTTTCCATTTCCGGCCGACCGGCATTCCTCCATTCTGTCTCTCTCCATTTATCTACTTTTACCTCGTTTTTGGCCGCCCGGTCTGAGACTATTTTTCTGCCTCTCTCTCTCCCTACTCTTGGCCGGTCGGCCTTTTTCGTCCTTCCCCTCTTAGCAGCCCGACCTATTTCCCGTCTTTCCCCTGTTGGCTAGGCGTTCTTTTTATCTATATCTCTCCAATCAAGGTCGGCCGGCCTTCTATCCGTCTCTCTCCACACACGGCCGCTCGGCCTATTTATCCTCTGATCATCCCTGGCAGACAGGCTTGTTCTATTGTCTCTCCACTCATAGCTGGCTGGTTTAATTTTCTCTCTGTTCTCAGCCGGCAGGACTAATTTCTATTTCTCCTTACCTGGCTAGTCGGGTTATTTATTTATTTTTCTACTGCTGGCTGGCCAGCCCAATTTTTATCTCTCCGCTCCTGGCCGGCCGGCCTAATTTTCTTCTTTATGCTCATGGCCGACGAACTCATTTTCAGTAGACTTTGTCTCAATTATTGACCTACTGGCCTCTGGTCTATTTTCCTTTGTTCCTGGGTGGCCGGCCGTTTCTCCTTGTCTCTTCTCATAGCCGGATGTTTTCTTTCCATTGGTTTCCGTTCTCTTCCGACCGGCGATTCTTCTGTCCAG
>NC_134797.1:22651280-22653780 GCF_046742065.1 Oratosquilla oratoria
TTCATCGCAGCCAAGGGTGTGAGAAGAAGGAAGAAAATGGAAACGTCAGTAGTCTTGTGATAGACACATTTCTACAGGCAGTAAAACAAGAAGAAAGAGAAAGGAAGAGAAGATGGAGAGATAATTGTTTAAGAAGGAATAACGAAGGGAAACGGAGAAGGAGCATTGCATGGAAATTTGTTCCAGTGAAAAAGAAAACGGGGATGTACAGTTGGCAAGACTTCCATGTGTTCCATCTCATCCTTGTGCAACATGGAAGATGTGGCATCAGCGCATGTAACTTCATAATGTAAAATTTTTAGTAATGGTTATAAACTGGACAAATTTAGATTTAAAAAGGAAATGGGCAAGAATTGGTTTACTAATAGGGTGGTCGACGAATGGAATAAACTTAGTAACCATGTAGTAAGCGCTGAAACTATCAGTTGTTTTAAGAAACGATTAGACAACGTTATGGATGGGGATGACAGGTGGTGATGGATACGGAGCTGCCTAGTGTAGGCCTTATGGTCTCGTGCAGTCCCCTTCATTCTTATGTTCTTATGTTCTTATGTCTGTTTGTTTTCAGCAACAGAGCATATACCCTGTTCAGTTACATTTGGCCCACTCGGAAATCTTGCCAACTACACATGAAGAGACACGGCTAAAGAAAGAACAGAAAGAAAAATAAAAGAGAAAAAAGTAAATAAAAAATGGATGACGGGACATCCCTGTGTCCCGCCTACTGACCTTGCTTGTGACCCAGGGCAGTGGACTGGATACAGAGATGACCCGTCATCCATGAAGAGCTAAGATGAGAGGGAGGGGAACATGGTGGGGGCAGGTACCCTTTTTTTTTTTTTTTTTTTTTTTTTTTTTTTTTCTTCTTCTTCTTTACTATGCTACCTTCCTTATAAGGGGGAAAAGGCTCTTTGGGGTATATATATATAAAAATTGAGAAGAAATGTACAGGGTTCAGTCATACAGGTAAGTCGATTTGAAGGAAAAGACTTAAGAAATATAGGGGGGAACCCGCACGGGGAAGAAGGGAAAGAAAGAAACCTGAATAGGAACAGGAAAGGAAAGAAAAAAAAACATGCAGAGGAAGGGGATACACGAAGGTTGAAGCCTCTGATGGAAAAATAAGGGGAAACCTCTGACGAGAGACTGGAGAGGGAGAGACTGAGGGTCAGAAAGCCTCTGAGACCTTTGAGCCTCAAAGGGAATTATTCATGGACTGAAGAACCAAAGGGAGTTAAAAAGAGGAAGAGGTCACAGGTTGTGTCGTGCGAGGTCAACCCCCCCCCCCCTAACGTGATAGCATACTTCGTGTGCCTCGTTCTTCCCGAGTCCAGGTCATTTTATTCGGATAAATATTATATTTTGGTTATTAGAATAAAATCTGGAAAGGTTTCACTATGGCTATGGCTGAAAAAGTGGAGGGAGAGGGTAAGGCTTGAGGGAAATGAGGTAACGGCCCGGGTGTGCTGGAGAAAGAGAGAGAGAGAGAGAGAGAGAGAGCGAGAGAGAGATAAACAAGTTAATGGAGACGGTGGAAGAGAAAAAGAAGAGAGAGTCCATGATATATGGTATGGCAGTACAAAATAAGAACATAAGAATAAAGGAGACTGCAAGAGACCATAAGGCCTACACTAGGCAGCTCCGTATCCATCACCACCTGTCATCCCCATCCATAAAGTTGTCTAATCGTTTTTTAAAACAATTGATAGTTTCAGCGCTTACTACATGGTTACTAAGTTTATTCCATTCGTCGACCACCCTATTAGTAAACCAATTCTTGCCCATTTCCTTCTTAAATCTAAATTTGTCCAGTTTATACCCATTACTGCGAGTCCTGCCCTGTTGTTTTATTATGATGACCTTGTTTGCATCACCCTTGTTATAACCTTTGATCCACTTGAACACTTCTATTATATCAAAATGAGCTAGAACTGACTCAAGGCCAAGTAAGAGATTCAACATTTTTATTTGCCATGACCAAATTTGACGAGTTGGAACTGAGGAAGCATTTTTTTTAATAACTATACTATTCAGTTGAAGGGCAGCTATAGGACTGATTGGATTAACGAAGAAAATCTCACATGGTCGTCAATTAAGAATGGAGGAGTCTGTAAGAGA
Organism: Oratosquilla oratoria; assembly: GCF_046742065.1. Taxonomy (NCBI): domain Eukaryota; kingdom Metazoa; phylum Arthropoda; class Malacostraca; order Stomatopoda; family Squillidae; genus Oratosquilla; species Oratosquilla oratoria. The sequence goes on from NC_134797.1 coordinate 22,653,399, forward strand.
CCATAAGGCCTACACTAGGCAGTTCCATGTCCCTTATTACCTGTCATCCCCTATCCATAAAGTTATCTAATCTTCTCCTAAAACAACCAATTTACACGCACACACACACCCAACTCCTCTCCCACGAGAGTTGGAGTAACGCCTCGCAGGGCAGCGATACAGAAATTATTTCAGCCCTGGGCCGTAGTGGCGTCCGGGAATTCTACCACTGCACCACGAGTCGTGTGTGTGTGTGTGTGCGCGTGCGCGCGCGCGCGAGTGTGCGTGCGTGTATGTGTGTGCGTGCGTGCGTGCGTGTGCAAGAACGTGCACACTGGATGAGAATCCGACAAGAAATAATAGTCTCAAGCTGTCAGGAAATAGGTTTAGTTTGGAAGCGGGT
>NC_134797.1:22656280-22663780 GCF_046742065.1 Oratosquilla oratoria
TCTTATCTGAGCACCTCCTGGATGACGGGTCATCCCTGCACCTTGTCCACTGCCCTGGGTCAGAGGTACGGAAGGAAAAGTATTAAAAGTCATTACTGAATTAAAGAATAACAGTTGTAAAAGTTGTCCGGTAAAGTTTCACTGGTTGGAAACTCGAAACTTTACCTCAGTGGCTGGCAGTAGTCCATAGGCTGTCCCATAGATCACGTTAGAAAAAGCAAAAGTTGGTCTAATGCCTGTGTTGCATGTGCGTAAGACGGTTTCCATGTTATCAGATCATAGTAGCAGGAGAAAGGAAGTAATGGGCAATTGTCTGGTATCCTAACGGGTAAGAGGGAGGAAACATAGTTGAAATTGATAAAGAGAAACGTTGGTCCCAATGTAGCGACACAGAGTCAACCCCTCGGGAGTTTAGGATGTCAACTGGTTTGAAGACAAATAGGAGGGAGATGATTAACAAATGAAAAAACAGTCGAATATATAAATGAATTTATAAGTAATTGAACGGAGAAAAAATGAAAAAATAATTAATGAGTAAATCAGTAGGTTAGTGAAAATGCTAAGGAGGAAAGAACAGGTAGAAGGAATTCTTAAGAAAGAAAATAAGAGAAAAAATCTTAGATAATTGAGGAATACATACTCCCATTTTCATATGGAGAAAAATGCTGAGGAATGAAAGAATTTTAGAGAAAGGAGTCTGTTACGCGCTGTTGGCAAAGTGTTTAGAGAACGTAGGTAGATATAAGGAGGAAAGATACTGAGGAAGTGTGAAAAAACAAGGAGAATTGAGGAAAGAGAGCGACAAATAAAACAAATGTTCACACCAGGCAAGTGTTGTGTAAACGATATATCAGCGGAAGACCAGGCCTCTTGATGGTTGTAACCTGTTACGATTAACACGTGGAGTTTAAAAAATCCACGTTAAAGTTAACAGTTCCTTAACTCCGGTCAGAATTTGCCTTTGACCAAATTGAACAAACTGTTACTGTCACCAGTAAAGAGTATCATTTACACCACCGAGATGAAGTAGTGTATTGATACAAAATCGGTCTTCATCTTTGAAAGAAAATTTATTTGTAAACATTGTGTCCAGGAAAGAGAGTCTAATCTGTTATTCAAACGTTTGGAAAAATAATAGACTTCATATAGTTTCAAAGCGTTGTCCCGGGATAAAACTAATGATTTTTTTCGTCCTTTGGTTACAGAACAAAGAAATAAGGTTGCTGAAAACTTCAGAGAGAGCGCCATGTTCAGCTTCCAGAAATATTTTCCCCAACAAATATGGCAACGCGTATTTTTCACGCAAGGCCCGGAACACTTTATTTCTTATTTTATTGATGTATACTATGTTGTGTACCACCAATCCTGGAAATGTGATTTTTTTTATACTTCAACCAGGTTCATTAATCAAATATAGTTTCACTACGAGGAGAAAAAAGGATCCTATTTCTTGAACTCTATCTATCTATATCCCAAGGTTTTTTCCCCCTTATATGGGAGGTAGCCAAAGCCAAAGGGCATATACCCACCCCTACCCATTCTACTTCCATCCACCACCCTTTCCTTCCTCTCATCTTAGCTCCTCATGGATGACGGGTCATCCCTGTATCTCGCCCACTGCCCTGGGTCAGAAGCAATGCAGCAAGACACAGTACATCCACAGCAAGGCCGCTTCACTTAATTCGCGACCCCCCTCTCCGCCCCCTCATGCAGGAAAATAGCAGACGGGGAGAAATCCCTTCGGGCTGCGTCAAAATATCATTCACACGTAGCCACTCCCTAACCCCCACCCCCACTCACCATCCCCACCCTCACTTTTGTATCCTCTATACACAGTCATTCTCCAGTCACCCCTGTCTCCCGCCTTCTCTCTTCCCTGCTCAACAGACATCCCACTCCTGTCCAATACCCCTTTCACCCTATCCATCCATCTCATCCTCGGTCATTCCCTCAAGTTCACTCCATCCACCCCTGCTTTCCACAACTCTTTTACTAATATATATATATATATATATATATATATATATATATATATATATATATATATATATTATTTCCATGTGTCCATACCATCCCAATACTCTTTCATCGTTCCAATCTCCCACCTCCTTTTCTACCCTCGCTCTCCTCCTCACCTCCTCGTTTCTCACTCTATCTAACCTTGTAACCCCTACCATACTCCTCAAACATTTCATCTCAGACACATTTAAATTTTTCCTCTCTGTCTCTCTTAAATATCATGCCTCTGCCTTATACAATGCTGTCGGCACAATCACCCCTTCATATAATCTCGTCATTGCATCCATTCACAAATGCCTATTTCTCATCACACTTTTTAATCCCCCAAGGCATTTACTTCTCTCAATCTACAATATGTCCCTTGGGATAGCAAATAATTTGTTTTATTGATAAAATTGCAATAACGCCCTGCAGCTGAATGCTCCCCGGTTATCTTAATAGAACACATGCACTATGGAAACAAAATCCCCTCCATACGCTATCATAAAAAATGTAGGTACACAATTCTACATTAGAGCTTTCGACACTACTCGCTCATCCCACTACAACACAACAGCACAAGCTGAATCCAAAGATAGCGAAAGAGCAACACACTATTCAAGCATATACAGCACTCTACCACCTGTACCACACAGCATATCAACACAAGAGCATATATACTCATTCAGATCACAACAGGTCACAAAACAAGCTCTTTAAACCAGATCACCGAGACCATTATTCCCATCCACCCAAACATCATCCCCACAGAAATATCCTTTCAAAGAGAAACAAGAACCACACTATCACGCTTGCACTCGCGACACCATCGACCACTAAGATAATGCGACCACAGAATAGGCCTAGCCACAGCATGTAATTGTCCACGTTACAGCCGTCACACAGAGGATGCTGAGTACTTCATCTCACACTAACCCACACGAACTACTTCTGGACAACAACGCAATGTTTTGTTTTCGGTTGCCTGGGAACTGTGGGTTTCCAAAAGAAAGACCTAAACCAATGTACATGAAATACATCACTGTGCTGAAAGAGTATATATATATATATATATATATATATATATATATATATATAATGTATTTATGTATATATATATGTGTATATATATGTATGTGTATATATGTATGTATGTATATGTATGTATATATATGTATGTATGTATATATATTATATGTATGTATATAATTATGTATTTATATATATATGTATGTATGTATGCATATATATGTATATATTCGCATAGCTTGATTAAACGATTCTTCCTGTGGGATTCGATCCCTATGACGTGCAATACGAGACGAGGACGCTGCGAATTAATTAATTCGATAAAAATCTTGCAAATATTTCTCAACGTGACTTGATGTCGAGAGGCTGCCGGGATGGTTCCTCTTTCAGACATCCGGCGTGGCGTAATTGGTAGCGTCCTTGTCTCATATTATGCAGCCTAATGTTCGAATCCCGTACGAAGAGCAATATACATGTGTGTGTATATGTACATATATATATATATATATATATATATATATATATATATATATATATATATATTAAAGAATTTTTTAAAAATAATTCTTCTGGAATCGGGTAACATTGGACCTTTCCCAGTTCCTCTACCACCATGTACATATTGTGACCTTTGGTCATTTTTTGTATCCTTTGTACCCTGATGATGTCTTGAATAGACGAAAACGTTCGGTATTCATTTCTTTTATTTTCCAAGTGGTTTCTGCAAGTATTGTTGTCACGTGTGCTTAGTGATTTGTTTTGCATATATATATATATATATATATATATACATACATATATATATATATATATATATATATATATATATGTGTGTGTGTGTGTGTGTGTGTGTGCATATATAAATTCAAATTTAAATTGTTAAAATAAGTATAATGTAGAAACCCATTCACGCGAAAAGACCATGACTTGATTCAAACCCTCTAACGATATGGGAAACGTTTTTCTTTTAAACGTTTACGTTAACAACCGATCCATAAAATCTTCAAATTTAACTCATTTCAAGAGCGTAGGCTTGGCAGATGGTACTGCGTTTGATCCTGATAGCTCATATTCGAAATTTAGTTCCTAATAATCGCGACTGGTTTGATCAAAGCTTATCGGGTCATAGATACCTTGAGTGACGGATACGGCCTGAAATGTGGACGATATCAGTCTATTAATGTTGCCTTCATTTTATTTAGTCTGAATGTCGCGGCCTTGTGTTAACCGGCAACGGTCCTTGTTCCCATCCTTAGATCCTTCTAGGAAAATAAACATTAGAGTTATCTCTGTTTTGTGGCAGTGTAAAGGGAATTTCTGTATCAGTAACTATGACGAAAGAGCATTTGGTGGTTGTGTGTTTCCACATAAATGAACAAAAAGATAGAAATATAGTGTCATTATATATCTATTTTAATTAATAGCTTGTTTCTTATTTCCTAATTTATTATTATTTTAATTATTTATTCGTTTAATTATCAATTTATTTGAATTATATATTATTTTATTTATTTTGCAAAAGCTAATAATAGTGTCATTGTATATCTGTTTTAATTAATAACTTGTTTTTTTATTTTCTATTTTATTTATCATTATTCTTATTTTATTTATTTATTTATTCATTTATTTATATATTTGAAATATATATTTATTTTATGTATTTTGCAAAAGCCAATAACAACCTTCCCACATAAAGGTGAAGTTGGTGATTGATTTCGGAGACAGCAGGCGTTGGGTAGATCATCTTTCCAGACGTCTGTCCTACAGGACCACATTATGCAGGCTTCCATCAATGAAAAGATAAACCAGGATTGTGGTTGCTGGGGGGAAGAAGAGGGAGAGAGGGAGTGAGAAAGTGAGGGAGGGAGGGAGGGGAGGAGGAATTCAACGTTTGAACGTTTGTGTAATTGAGTGGAAAGTTCGACCGGAGGTCTACAATTTACAGACGGATTGGCTTGCTCGATAGCCATGCCCAGATGGTGTTGCGTGCTAAGGCGGAGATGACACGGTGATAGGTGCAACGGTGATGGGAAGGCGGTGGAAAGAAAGGTGATAGCGTGCTAGACAAGTGTGATAATGGACATATACTTGTGATAGGTTGGTTTAATAACTTTAGGGTGTTGCGTGCTAAGGCGGAGATGACACGGTGATAGGTGCCACGGTGATGGGAAGGCGGTGGAAAGAAAGGTGATAGCGTGCTAGACAAGTGTGATAGTGGACATATACTCGTGATATGTTAGTTTAATAACTTTAGGGTGTTGCGTGCTAAGGCGGAGATTACACGGTGATAGGTGCCACGGTGATGGGAAGGCGGTGGAAAGAAAGGTGATAGCGTGTTAGGCAAGTGTGATAGTGGATATATACTCGTGATAGGTTGGTTTAATAACTTTAGGGTGTTGCGTGCTAAGGCGGAGGTAACACGATGGTAGGTGCTACGTTGATGAGAAGGAGGAAAGAAAGGCGAGTGATAGAAATGATTTTCCAAAGAAATTTGACTTGCATGTCGATGGCGATAATGGTAATGATAACTGTTGCCCTCACAATATCCAGCAACAGACTTCTGGTTCTCTGATAGGTCTCTCAGACGAGTAGCCCCGGACTATTCAGAAGGAAAGGAAAGGAATCAGTCGCTGGATGTCATCCTTTCTTATGTACAAAATGAAAGCAAAAAAATGCATCTGAGTTGAAAAATATCTTGGATTGATTTGGAGAAAGAGTGCTAGTTCCTCGGATGTACCTTCAAATAAAGTTGAAGATGATGATGATGCGTTTTTGAGGACTGGTGCCGGGGAATTTACAAGTTCTTTGACGTGTGTCTTGTATACAGCTTTTAATACAGATATCATTGGAGGTTAGATGTCGGTGGCAGAGCTGGGCGCGTTACCTCCTGACAGGTAGTGGGTTACCGAAAAAGTGCGTATGTGTATATACATACACACATACGCAGTTGTTTGTTTATTTTTAGCCAAAAAAAATTCTTTATTCAAACGGGAGAGTTCGGAATACCACAGAACGCTTCCTCCTAACAAATTTCGGTCTTTCCTCCGACGACGGACGAATCTTGGACTGAACAGGTTTAGTCCAACACAGCTTTTTCTCTCTGTCTTGGCTTGGCCATGCATGAGCTAAAGGCATTCATCTCAAAACAGGACTCTGGACTGAGTGAAATCTGTTTACCTCAAGTAGAGTTTCAATAGGAGACACTAGGATTGAATGGTTCTTCGAAATGATTTTCACTTGCCGGCTAAGGGTGCCGTTCAAACGAATGAAATTGTCGTGGTGCCACGAGGCAGGCAGAATAAGGAGAAAAGGTCATCTTTGATGGAAATACAGAGTAACATTGTTCTACCACAGAAGATATGAGACGCAGATGAAGAATGAAATAAAATAGTCTTGCGTAGGCCAGATACATGTGTCGCTGAATACACTTCATTATTTTCTTCAAAATCTGTGTCAGATATAGAAAAATGATTATCTCACATTCTTCCCATGAAAACTTGGTTCTTCAGTTTTGTAGTAACAGACGAATGTTTGTGAACATATCCGTAGACTGTTCGCGTTTCTAACCAATTGCTAATTTTTATGGACATGTCCGTAGACTTTTCGCGTTTCTAACCAATGTCACGACCCCTAATTTTGTACATTTCTCCGAAGCCAACCTGAGCCTCAGGAATGTTTTGAGTCATCAACAAGTTCCCCAAAAGAAGCTATTAACCTCTTCAATACAGTGACGTCTCATATATTTTCTTCTGGCTAGTGACAAGCGACTTTAATCAACTGAAGAACGCTACATGTCGATGGAGAGACTCTTGGGGTCGTATGTTGTTCCACTGATTTGCATAAAAATCGCCTGTCTTTAGCTTGAATGAAATATATAAATTATATCACAGCACCGGAAGGTATTAAACCAGATAGACGAACGACCCGTGTTGGTACGCTGACAATGTCCTTCGAAAGATTTTACCTCCAGGAAGGAAAATTTTGGTTTTTATGAAGCTTCATTGTGTTCTAGCCTCCGATATTTTGAAAGCACCTCAGTAAAAAAAAAAAAAAAAAAAAAAAAAAAAAATTGGACACAGATCCAAAATAGCGTTGCCTACATGGAGAAAGATAATCTGGATCCTCGGGGATTTGGGTTCTGATTTTTCGAAGTGCGGCGACCTGATCAGACGCGGACAGAAGAGAAACATTCGAATGAAAAACTGTGTATGTTATATGATGCTGTTGGATGTTTCAAAGAGTCCAGAAATAATGAGGGATTAAATACAAATTTCACGAGAATTCTGTAAATGGATACGATCGGAAACAGTGGAAATAAAGAGAAAGACAGCTAAATATAACCAACAAACAAAATAACCAACGGTAACATATAATAGCAGGTTAATTAGGCATTGATTCCAATTAGAGCTCTCTCTCTCTCGTTCTCTCTCATAGACATATGAATATATGTATATGTACACATACGCGCATACA
>NC_134797.1:22668780-22671280 GCF_046742065.1 Oratosquilla oratoria
GGGCTTCCATGGACTTCACTACTTGTGGCGAAGGTCGAAGGGATGGCGGTTCGAATCCTGCCACCGGCGAAGTTGAACCAAGGGCATCATGGTTCATTAAATTCCACGTTACAAAGTCCTCTGTGAGGGGCACCGTCCTAGCCTTCCATTAAGGGTGGGGGGGAGTTTGTGACGTTAAACCATATCATCATCATCAAATATCGGATCAACTTTCTGTCATATATAGCAGAGGTGAATGATGATATAAGAGATTGTGAACCTAAACAAATGTTAGACATACTGGTGAAATGTTATTAGAGAAGTCTAGATTTCTGGAGGTTGGAGGTAAAGTGTGGGAGGAAAAATAGCCTAGTGTGATGACCACTTTACAGAGCCTGCCTCAACACGTTTGTCCATTCATAAGGATAGAGGTGCTTCGCAAACCTTTCTCCCCTCGCATCTTAGAAAAAGACATCTTCGTATTTCCTCTATAAGTCCAACACGTAGCCGTGTGGGGGACCTTCATAAACTAAACAACTAGTGAGAGCACTTGTTGTGAGCCCATACTATATGTAAATCTTCCGTGAGTAGTTGACAAAGGATAACAAGATTGTCTTGGTGAAATCTGTTAATAAGTATGATGATAGTGATAACGCAAAAGGGAGATCATTAGGCAAATAATTTGTATAATGAGCAGAGGTAAATCAGGTACACACACACACACACACACACACACACACACACACACACACACACACACACACACACACACACACACACACACACACACACACACACACACACACACACACACACACACAGTTCGACGGAACAATGGTACCACCCTCGACATATATATATATATATATATATATATATATATATATATATATATATATATATATATATATATATATATATATATATATATACAAACAAATAAAGAACACACATTAACACACAAATATCACTCACACATGCTATCATAACCATTAGAAATGACCACCATTTCTCTCACCAATATCACCATAACAGATACTGATGTCACCACTTCTTTCGCAACGCACAGGTACAAATGTCTTTCAGTTGGCGTTTATTGTCTTCCACCGTAACATATGAATCTATCACCACCATTCTCCACGAAGACAAATATCACCAACTTTGGTCTCCCACCCTCATGCATGCTGACACCATGGACTTTGATCACGTACCGTAACGATACTATCTATCTCACATACTATATACCACTCACATCAAACGGGAATCTTTGAATCTACATATCACTCGTGACATGTGCCACATGCAGGTCTGGAGGCACTGATAGAGAAAGGTACAGAATGAGACAGCCCAGCTTAGAACTCACAGCACAGAATATGTAAGCATAGTACACATACATAATACATAATAACTACAGAGCGTAAAGCGAGTACATTGCAACAACAACGAACGTTTATGTAAAAAAGTTAATGCATGAAAAACTAGGTCACGCAATCTCGTAATAATGTTGATGAAACCTACACAAGACAAAGCAGACCTTTGCATAAACAAGTAATATAACAAATTCTTCTTGACACGGTGTTCACAAGAGGTTGCATTATATCCTTCTTCGTCTCAATCAAACAGATTGACATACTCAGGCACGAAGCAGTCTTGATGAAGACATCCAAAGTATTTCTCATGCTTTCAGTGTCTGAACGCTTTAGCCAACTCCTTTTAATCCACATTTGCCGCACATCAGAATTGACAGCACGGTCATAGAAGTCTTCAAATTCAATCTGAACTGCAGGGAGAGAGGGTAAAATAACGCACACACACACACACACACACACACACACACACACACACACACACACACACACACACACACACACACACACACACACACACACACACACACACACACTCATACTTACACAGTTCGACAGTACAATGGTACCACTCTCGACAGCAAATTCAGCGGTCCTAGTTCGAGTCTCGCCCGGGCTGAAAATTTTAGCATTGAAGTGTGTGTGTGTGTGTGTGTGTGTGTGTGTGTGTGTGCGCGCGCGCGTTGTTTTACCCTCTCTACCTGCAGTTTAGATTGAATTTGAGGACTTCTATGACCGTGTTGTGTAAGGTTGTAGCTTTATCTATAGATCGGACCATATATGAGCTCTAAGCTATCATCCGGAGGGTATTAGCTGTCTATCACGAGCCCATCACATGAACCAAGACTGTGGCGAATCACACATACAGACACACACACACACAGACATACATACACACACAGACACACACACACACACACACACACACACACACACACACACACACACACACACACACACACACACACACACACACACACACACACACACACACGTTTTGTATTTGTGAAAGAAACGGAATCGATACCTTCGTGCAGCTGAAAACTCAAATCACTTAGTCCACCTTGTCCTCCGTCTGGTTAATGATGCTATTGATCTATTCCGGGAAATGTTCCAACGTACCTAAAACAAGTCTACAGGCGGTGGTGCTGTCG
>NC_134797.1:22676280-22683780 GCF_046742065.1 Oratosquilla oratoria
CACATATATAATATACATATATATATATATATATATATATATATACATACATATATATATACATATATATACATGTATATACATATAAATATATATATACATATATATATATATATATATTTTTATATATATATATATATATATATATATATATATACCAAGAGCTTTTTCCCCCTTATAAGGGAGGTAGCCAAGTCAGAGGCACGTACCTATTCCCACCCATTCCACTCCCCTCCACCACCCCCTCCACCCCTCCCATCTTAGCTCCTCATGGATGACGGGTCATCCCTGCATCCGCCAACTGCCCTGGGTCAAACGCAATGCAGGAAGACACAGTACATCCACAGTAAGCCGCTTCACTTAATTGGCGACCCCCCCACACTCTCCGTCCCCTTATGCAATTTGTTATTTTGGTACTTTTTCTCCATATTTGCAACAGCGAGAGAAGAAATATTTATGCTTTCTCTTAACATATGAACCTCAGCATTGTAAGTCCTAAAGTCTAATTTTCGATTTGTATATAAAGAAATATCACCTTAATTTGCTTACACCTACATTCTCTTCTCCAGTAAATTTTCTAATGAAAGACAAAACTTGACATGATAACTGTACGTCTTTAAAGCAGTGTCGATGTTTGGTAAGTTTCACTTGATTAGCCTGACGTCACTGATTTGTAAGCCTGGGAACCAAAACGGAAACATTTTACTCCATATATGTTGTAATTACCGTGTGATTTTCATTTGTCGAGTTGGCTAAATCAGTATTTATTTTCCCCTATATCAGTGGTTCTTAACCTTTTTTGGCAGCGACCCAAAATTTTGCACAAATCAAGCATCGCGACCCAAGCCTACATAGATATACGAATTGTCTTTATAAGTAATATGATTATGCTTTTAAAAGCGGGTTTTATTTATTCTTTATTTAATCATGGTCTGCTTAGAATCCTAAAACTAGGCATCATGTATTTTAATTATTACAGTATATAATTATAATATATTTGTAGTGGGAAAATAATTATTTTCTGCAAACCCTTAGCGACCCAATAAAATGGCTTGGCGACCCAAATTTGGGTCGTGACCCAGGGGTTAAGAACCACTGCCCAAAAGGAATGTTTCCTAAACTTTTCTAGTACCAAACCCACCATGAGCCCACCTTCATAAGGCTTCTGAAAAACGCACTAATTTTTAATATCGCAGATACATTATATTAAAATCTAAAAGATTAATCGCAACAGAGAGAACATTAACAAAAAATGTTTATTAATGTTTATTAACAATGGTTTATTTAATCATGTATCATGAGAAGAATGTATTTGCTTTTTTATGTACAAACGAGTCATTACGGAGGTCTGTGTGGCTGAATGCACACACAGTTGGACCCTTCATGACCCCCAGGAAAAGGCTAATGACCCTTTTGAGGGTCATGACCCGAAGTTTGGGAAATCCTGAGCTCGAGTGACCTGGACTACTCTCTCTCTCTCTCTCTCTCTCTCTCTCTCTCTCTCTCTCTCTCTCTCTCTCTCTCTCTCTCTCTCTCTCTCTCTCTCTCTCTCTCTCTCTCTCTCTCTCTCTCTCTCTCTCTCTCTCTCTCTCTCTCTCTCTCTCTCTCTCTCTCTCTCTCTCTCTCTCTGTCTCTCCTCCTTTGTTTCTTTATATAAATACATACGGTCATGAGCATATACAAACAGTACGTACATATATGTACATACCATACATACTTTACATAAATATATACCCACATACATACCGTACATACATGCATACATATACATACATACATGCATACATAAATACATTCATACATGCACACTCATGCATACATACATTCATACATACACATTCATGCATACATACTGTACATACATACATATATATACATACCTTACAAACATACATACATACATGTTCACATACATACATATATATATATATATATATACACATACGTAAATACATACATACATAAATACATTCATACATACACATGCATAACATACATCGTACATACCGTACATACGTGCATGCATATATACTGCACATACATACATATATATATACAGTATGTATATATATATATATATATATATATATATATATATATATGTATATATATACATGCCCACATACATATATACATAAATACATACATACATACATACATACACACTTATACATACATATATACATGCCTGTATACCTTTGATCTCTTTCTCACTATATCTCTTCCTCTTCTCCTGCCTCCTCTCATACCACGCCTTGTTACGTACCAGAGTGTCCCTTCCTAACAGATATTCCATTTCATCTCCACTGCATTGTAATTGAAAGCAAACATTCCCTCTGTGAAATCCAACTCTGTGGCTTTGCTGACCCGTGGAGTACCTGTAGGGCTTCGTGCTGCTGTTGAACACGTAACGAAGGCCATTACCATGGTCTTGGTAACCTTGGTCCATCTTACAAGGGTCAGGTAAAGCAGCCCCTCAAGGATGATTTCAGATTAGGAAGAGGAAGAATCTTGTTCGAATATTATAGTTGTTCGTAGTTGGGCAGAGACTGTGGGCTTGTTATATCATGGTAGCTGGGGGGGCCATGTTTGGTAACAGTTAAAATGATGATTACAATTCTGGATTGTATAGCGTAATGAAGGAATTCTCGGCAAGCTTACGTGATAATGTACATGTAAACTTGTGCATGAGCGTGAATATATCCTGACAGTACACACACACACACACACACACACACACACACACACACACACACACACACACACATAAGCACACACACACATAAGCACACACACACATACAGTATTACCCATAGATCGGACCATATATAAGCTCTGAGCTCTCATGCGGGAGGGTAATAACTGTCAATCAGGATTCCATCACGTGATCCTAGACCGTGGTGAATCAATCACACAAGCACAAACTAACATATACACACCACCATCAGAAAAGTTATGAGAATAACACATGAGAAGGAAAGAGAGTAGAATGTATTAAAAAAAAGAAGAAGAACGGGACTTACTGGTGAATAAAAACAATCACTGATGTAAGATTAATTAGAGTAACAATAAAAGTTACTTCGATCCCACAGAACTATCAGGGAAGAAAGGGCTGACCATTGTCTGCTTTGTAATAGTGTGGGACTATTCCTTTTTCATTACCTAGAGGAAGGAAGATGATACTAGGATTAGTTCAACTTGTGTAGAATTTTTTTTTGAAAATTGACAGGTCTTGGGCTTGATCTGGGCACCGAGTGTCAGACCCTTAGGGTTCCACCTCGTTAAGTGTCAGGGAATAGTTTTGAAGACAGACTGTGGAGTATTCTTTCTGAAGTCTGTCTCACAAAACTATTTTGTACCTGCAGTTATCCGTCGTTGATCCTACTTCTCGAGGTTTATACACACAAGTAAACTTACATATTTAACTCCATCTGAAGCACACGGAATTCTACCGTCGTAAGGCGTCTCACAAACCCTTCGCCTGTTCTAAGCTTCTTAGCTTTAAATGTCATGGAGATAGATAATATGATTTGGCTACAGCCAGGATGAAATGAAAAAAGGCGTTTGGTACGGAAAGTTACATATTAGATTGATTGATTTATTTATTTACTAATATTATTATTATTATTATTATTATTATTATTATTTTTTTTTTTTTTTTTTTTTTTTTTTGTAAGAAGCAACCAGTGCGTTTGTTTTTAGGAACATTATGACACCAAGAAATTTGAGTCGTCCACTTAAGGAGGTTGCAAAGCAGAGGGATACCGAAGTTAAGTGGTCTGCAGTCTATCTAATTGAAGATTGATATTCAGTCATAAAAATAAATTGGGTGACTAGATCCTTAGGGATGACACAAAAGTTTACTAAAACATTCAGAGCATAAAACAAGTAGTCAGTAGCTCATACGGAGACTTGTTCGATGTAATCTATAACCCTTTAGGTACTGAAGGAATGCCACGAGCATGAGAAGTATATATTTATATATATATATATATATATATATATATATATATATATATGTGTGTGTGTGTGTGTGTGTGTGTGTGTGTGTGTGTGTGTGTGTGTGTGTGTGTGTGTGTGTGTGTGTGTGTGTGCGTGTGTGTGTGTTTGCGGGAGTACTCACCAAGAAAAATAAACTAACAAAGCAGGGCGCTTTCGTATGATTACATTTCAGTATAAGCACTGAAATGTGATTATACGAAAGCGCTCTGCTTCGTTAGTTTATTTCTCCTGGTTGTTACTCCCGCACTTATGAACACACATTCTTAGTGTTTTTATTGCATATATATATATATATATATATATATATATATATATATACATATATATATATATATATATGTATATATATATATATATATGTATATATATACGTGATGTAGACGACGTTGTAATGCCTATCATCCATTTTCTTACCAAGGCCTTGAAGTCTTAAGGGTTGGCTTGTTTTCCCCCTCCGCCCTCACACCCTTTCGCAGGATATTGCATGTCCTTACTCTCCTCCTGGGTCGTTCTTCTCGAAGTTTATAACTTGAGAGATCACAAACATCTCGTTCCTTTCTCCTTCTCGCTGAGGCCACACGCCTCTTGTTCCTTTCTCTTGTGAATAAAGGAGAGCGACCCTTTCACCTTGTTTGGTCTCCGTCCGCCTTCCGCCAAAAGGTGGACGGATAGTTGGTTCTCTTTGCGTTTTTTTTTACTTTGCTTCTTCAGTACATTGCGTTACTGTCATGAATGAAGTCTTATGTGCTTAAGGAATTTGATGTGTCCTCTTGAAGGAAGACTATAAACACTATATTTACTCGGTGACTGTGTTTTCATCACGCATTAAGATGGACAATGTTCATTAAAAGAAAACCTATTGCCATGAAGAACAAATGAGAGAACAAAACTTCTACCCCACTTCCCAAAAAAGGAAAGATTATTGTAGTTCTATATTTTGTAGTCAAGAGGGAGATACCTGAAAAAATAAGTACAACAATCATGGAATCATCATGCAAGAAGATAGGGAACAAAATTAGGGTTAAAACTAAACAGGAATACATAAACAAAAGGTGCTGTGTGTAATGTATTTTACAGTATGTGTTATGGAAAAAGAAGGGGATACTTGAAAAAATAGGCATAACAATCATTGAATCATCAGGCAAGAAGCTAGGAAACAAAATTAGGGTTAAAGTTAAATAAGAATGCATAAACAAAAGGTACTGTATGTAATGTATTTTGCAGCGTGTGTTATAGAAATGCGCACCTAGAGACAATCAAAATGTTGAAGAACAAAAACAACAATAATATGAGAAACCATTGAATACAAAATTCACTAGCAATTTACTTCTTTAATGACAACTATCTACCAATGTGTATAGAAAACATTAACTTGCACTTACATTTACATAAACACATGAGAAATGGCATCAAGGTAGATTACAAATACGTGGATAAAGATGAAGCAGCTAACTACGGAGGCAGCCTGTTATGCTGGGTAATCCCAGAGATTAATATAATAATCTACGGGCACTAAAGGATCGAGGGCTCCAATTGAATATATATAAGCCAGGTTCATCTCACACACACACACATACACACACACACACACACACACACACACACACACACACACGACTCAGTGGCGCGGTTGGTAGAGTCCCAGACTGTCAGTATGGCGGTACCGGCGGTACCTGGTTCGAGTCCTGCCCAGTGCTGAAATGATTTCAGTATCGCTGCGCTTCGAGTCGTTACTCTAACTCTCGTGGGCGGGGAGATGGGTGAGTGTGTGCGTGTAAGGTCACAGCATTACCCAAACATCGGTCATACGAGCTCTGAACTCTCTTCCGGGAGGGAAATAGCAGTCGTTCACGAGTCCAGCACGTGATCCAAAGACCAATGTGAATGTGAATACACACATACACACGCACACACACACACACAAACACATACACACACACACACACACACACACACACACACACACACACACACACACACACACACACACACACACACACACACACACACATGATTCGGTTGAACGTCACGAACTTCCACTCTCAGAGGGAGGAGGCATTTTTGAAGCAAATAAAGTAATGTATTATGATGACCTTACTACGAACTCGTTTACTGTCAGGCAAGAGCCGCAAGACTCGAACTGTTTCCATTCCCGACTTCCGGTGGATGCAAATACAAAATGTGGAGGAACATGGCAGGCGAGTCGTGCTTTGAGATGTTTGGAGTAGAGCAGATTAGAGAAATAAAAGGCGAGAATGATTAGCACTCTTTCAAATTATTTTGGAGAAATCGAAAGAAAAAGATAAAATTCATATATATGGCTTCAGTGGGAAAAGGAAACACAGGAGTCTTATGAGAAAGCTTATCTGCGAAAATTAAGAACAAAACTCCTGTGTTTCCTATTCCCACTAAAGTCAACCTGTCAGAATGTTTCAGCACACACACACACACACACACACACACACACACACACACACACACACACACACACACACACACACACACACACACACACACACACAAACACAAACACAACCACACACACACACACACACACACACACACACACACACACACACACACACACACACACACACACGCAACACACACACACTATATACACACACACACACACACACACACACACACACACACACACATCATTATTAAAAACCCCAACGGTTTTTTGGCGTTTACCTCACCACCCTTCCACTCATTCTGTCTTACGTACGTCCACACACACATATATACACATATATACACACACATATACGCACACACAGAAAGAGAGAGAGATAGGGAGAAGGAAATGATGCTAAGATGACAGAAAACAACGAAGTAGATGAAACAGAACGAAAAATACAAAATCAGGCAGGATATGTGAAGCTGAATCGTTTCTGCACCAAGTCCAGCAGGTGGTCATAAGATCGAAACTTAAACTTACAAACAAACTCCGTTGCATGCGATTCCCTCATCAGGAGGTTTATTTCATTCATTTAGTCCACGATTTCGGAGTTTCTTTTGTCTGCCTCGTGGGAGGAACCAGGAAAGATTTAATAAAAGGAAACAAAAAGAAAAAAGCAAGAAGAGACAAATGATCCAAAAGATATTTCAGACTCACATGAATTGACGAGTTAAACACCATATGAGAACGGAGCCTTTATTTGTACGACGTTTCGCTTATTACAGCTTTTTCAAGTACAAGTTGAGATACATATGCTTGAGATTAAATAAGGGGAAAGGAGGGAACGGGGAGAGAAAAGAAAAGGGGGGGAAGGAAGAAGAGGAGGAGGAGGAGAGGAGGAGAAGGGACTCGCATGAACCCTTTGTCTTTGAAGAACTGTTCGTTTTGCTGTTCAACATACTGATCTACATACACTACTAATTATTTTTACATATTTGTCTACCTGTCTACCTATGTGCATATCTGTCGCGTTTTTACCTTCCTGGCTATCTACCAACACATCTACTTAACTACCAAATTGCTTAACTACCTGT
>NC_134797.1:22688780-22696280 GCF_046742065.1 Oratosquilla oratoria
GACTTGTAAGGCAGGTAACAGCCACTACTGGGAATCGGAGAGAAGGACGGGGAATCGAACACATAACGAAGCAAATGCGACACCAGCGCGCTTCCGATTGCGCCAACAACGCAGTGATAGACGCTCTGACGTCACCAGAATACAGTGACAGAATCCCTGACGCAGCGTCGTTGAGGAGACCTCTTGTTTGTTCTTAGAAACTAGGACACTTGTTCGTTTCAGGAGGGAGAGATCTTGATAGCTTCAGGAAGGGCAAACTTCTTTCGCTTTTAGCTGAGAGGCAGTTCGTTCCCTTTCGGAAGAAGGATTTTTTTTTTTTTGTCTTTTTTTTTTTTTTGTCTTACAAAAGTGGAGAGAAGTTGGTGGACACCAAGACGGAGAGACCAATTCAGCTTCAGTTGGAGAGAAGGAACTTGTGTAACTTCAGGAGGAGGTTGGGGGTGGGAGTTTTTAACTTCTTCAGAAAGACTCAAAGAGAAATATCTAAAGCAAACCGCATCATGTTTAGCTTGTGGCGCTGGGGTAAGGTCGAAACAAGAACAGGGCTACTCACTCTCGAAAGAAAACTAACGATATAATGTCAGCTTGTGATGTGAAGTGGCCTGGCTACCAACTTTCATCCTTTGTATCTTTCCCGAAATGAACTGCCCTGTTCCTATCTAGACCTTTGCGGATTGCTGAATTGAGGTAGACATTTTCATGTAAAACCAAAGATGCATTCGTGGCACCTACTGCATCTCAGATGACATCAGAAGATTTTATTCAGCGAATGGAAACACTCAGGGAAATGAATGTGTTGGACATCATTTTTATGACTCGAAGAGGAAAACCCAGGACTAAATGAACCAAGTTCTTAAAAAAAAAAAAAAAAAAAAAATGTTTTTGTTTAGTACGGACCTACTGATAAAGGACCTAGCGAAAAAAAAAAAAAAAAAAAATCACACCCATCAGTCACCCTTGACAACAGGGCGTCAGGCAAAATCGGAATTTTGTCTTTCGCCTCGGTTCGTAACCTTGATCTCTTCGGCGTTGCCTCCGGGATGATAGGTTCCTCTTTCGAAGTCGAATCCTCTTTCTGGCTCTGCCGATCTCCGAGAGGAGTTTTCGAGAGGAAACAGCCTCAAGGGGAAGTCGTTGGGAATGCTGGGCCTCTCCTCTCACGCTCCTCCTCCTCCTCCTCCTCCTCCTCCTCCTCCTCCTCCTCCTCCTCCTCCTCCTCCTCCTCCTCCTCTTCTTCCTACTCCTCCTCTTCTTCCTCCTCCTCCCCCTCCTCCTCCTCCTCCTCCTCCTCCTCCTCCTCCTCCTCCCACTCCTCCTCCCCTCCACCTCCTCCTCCCGGGTGACGAAATTGGACGTCTTTCTTGCGTGGCTGTATGTAGGGGGTCTTCTAGGAAGAGAGGAGGAAGAAGAGGAGACGAATAACAGAAGGAGTTGAGAAGAAAGAGGAGTAAGAGAAGTTAAGGAGGAGGGGAGTTGGAAGCAAAGATGGAAGAGGAAGAGAAAAGAGAGGAATGGGAGATAAATGAAAAGAAAAGAGAGGAGAAGGAAAGGGGATGGCGAAAAAGAGCAGGGGAAAGAGGAGGTTGGTTAGAAGGAAGATGAAAAGGAAAAAGAGGAGAAATATAAGATCAGAAAGAGAGTAAGGGAAAGTGGAGGACGATAATGAAGAGGAACGGGAGAAGTAATGCTGTTGTTGAAGAAGGGCAGACGAAATGAAGAGGAGGATTGAAGAGGAAGAGGAAGATGGAAGAGGAAGGGGAAGAAGGAAGTAATGGCTGGAAGCTCTAAGTAAAGGAGGAAGAGGAAGAATGGAGAGAACTCTAAATTACTTCGGCAAGAAATCGGGAGACGCTGTAGAGGAAGTTACGAAACGTGGCGGAAAAGGAAGAGAAGAAAGTGAGAGAATTGTACAGACAATGGAAGACAAGGAAGAGGGAGAAGCAGAAGAAGAAGAGAAAGGGACAAAGGAAGACGAGGTGGAAGAGGCCGAAGAGTTCGCAGACGCTGGAAGCAGAGGTGATGGAAAAAGAAAATTGAGGAAGAGTTTGAGGCTGGATGGTAAACAAATTAAAGAATAGGCAGTGAGAAAAACATCAGTGTAAGAAACGAGTATAAGGAACAAAAAGGGTGGGATAAAAAAGAGGAAAGAAGTTGGCGCATGAGAAAGAGGAAAATGAGGATAATAAGGGTAATAGAGGTTAAAGAAAGAGTGGTAGAGGAGGAGGAGGAGGAGGGAGAGAAGCTGAGAAGGAGAGAGAAATAACAAGGCCCTCTTCCTCAGTTATATATCATGGTATCTACTCAGGGAGCAAGAAATACTTTGTGAGAACACAAAAAGACCCTTTGATAATCAATTCTACCTCGGTGCTGCTCTGTCTGTCTGTCTGTTTGTCTTTCTGGTGCTCTCTCTCTCTCTCTCTCTCTCTCTCTCTCTCTCTCTCTCTCTCTCTCTCTCTCTCTCTCTCTCTCTCTCTCTCTCTCTCTCTCTCTCTCTCTCTCTTTTCTTTTTCTATCAACCTTTTGGCAACTGACGACAGCATCGTGAAATTGTTCGCAAGGATAGATCCGCCGGTAAGCTACAGTCCATAGCAAAGGTTTTAGCTTCGGCCAAATCAAAGAACTCCATTATATTAGCCACACCATGATGCATCAAGGTTGACACAAAGTTAAAAGGGATTAACCTCCTTACATTGGTGACACAATTCGTGTCAGACTTTGTTATTCTGTCTGGAAATGAGGCTCTGTTGTACCGAGGCGCGACCTTTGAACTGAGAGGAGTTGGGCCCCTTCGTTGCTGGGATGGAAGCACGGAGATGAATGAAATGGCCTGGTGACGGCTGGGATAAAAGGATAAGAGCCATCCTTTTGAGGAAAGGGTAGTCGTAATGGGCTATAACTACCTCGTTTTGCCACGGAGGTGAATGGAATATCCTGGCGAAGGAATCGTAGTAATGGGTTTCAATTGGACAAATTTAGGTTTAAGACGGAAATAAGCAAAAATTGGTCTACAAATAGAGTAGTTAACGAATGGAATAGACTTAGTAACCATGTAGTGAGTGTTGAAACAGTTTTTTATTTTAAGAGAAGATTAGATAACTTTATGGATGGGAGTTATAGGTGGTATTGGACAAGGAACTTGCTAGTGTAGGCCCTATGGTCTCTTGAAGTCTCCTCCATTTCTATGTTCTCATGTAACAGAATGGAAAAATAAGTACCACCCTGTATGAAGGGGTGAAGGATTTGTCAATCAAATAGGTCAACACGATAGACAACTATTTTGCCTTTTCAAATGTCAGGTGATTCTGTTTAACCCGATTGAAAGGCTTGGCACCACCATCCTCTTTGTCCTCTCTAAGGACTAATCGCCGGAGGGTTAGTCGTGTGTCTCACACGACGCTGACATTTCTCTGAGCAAGCCTCCACTCACTCTTCCATGTGTCTGAAGGACAGACACGGAATCTTAAACATTGAACGCGCATACATTGCTTACATGTGTTGTAGTCGTAGATGTTCGACTACAACATATGGTGGCAGCGGTGGGATTCTTGGTGAATGTAGAGTGCCACCAAGCACCTTTATTAATCTTAGGAGTAGTCTCTGTATTTGGTTAGTAACTCCATTCATTCTGAAATTTAACCTTCAGCTGATAAAGTAGCCAGTTGTTAACCAAAACAATGTTAATAAAGAAGATAGGTTTAGGAAATCATATCCGGAGCTCCTCTTTAGCTGAATGAAATCACCTGGTGTTAGCTAGAATAAAATCTCTATAAAGAAATATGTCACAAATAAGTTCATCGAACCGCGGTGAGAATAGATTGATTAATATAGTCTATAGCCAATTTAGGACATAAGAACATAAGAAATAAAGGAGACTGCAAAAGACCATAAGGCCTACACTAGGCAGCTCCGTATCCATCACCACCTGTCATCCCCATCCATAAAGTTGTCTAATCGTTTTTTAAAACAACTGATAGTTTCAGCGCTTACTACATGGTTACTAAGTTTATTCCATTCATCGACCACCCTATTAGTAAACCAATTCTTGCCTATTTCCTTCTCTTAAAACGAATAAAATCGCCTGACGTTGGGCAGAACAAACAAACAGTGCCCACTTGGCGTGAATGAGTTAAGGGACGAAACTCATTTAAATCCTCTCACCCACATCCTAACCTCGTCCATTGAAGGGACTGGCCTCTGAGGGCACATTCAAGGCTTACGGAGCCCGTGTCCCGGCACAGTACCAACCCCATGACGGCGCCACAATACAGGACGGCAAAGAAAGTCAAGGGGCCGGCGGGATCCCTGGGAAACTCATCTTTAGTTAGGACGGGCGTGAAGAGGTCGAAGACTCTCGGGACGGGGTTTAGCTTCTTCCTTTTCGCAGCTGCCGATGCCTCCTGCCGATCATTTCGTTGGTCCTTCGATGGTCAGAGTCACTGCGTGGTGAAATGCGAACATTAGATAAAGACCAAATATTTCAGAATTGTGTCGACTTTGGTTAAAAAAAAAAAAAAAAAAATCCCTTTAGGATTATATCTTGCTCACCTCAATAGAATCTTTGGATGTTTGGCTGAGCATAAATCTATATAAATCACCGTATATATGTATATATAAATATATACTTTAGAATTTTACCACCGAGTATCAGTACAACTTAAGAAGGCGTCTGCTGTTAGCCTGTGGAAATTGGTATATATGTCACTAGATTGAAAGAATGAGAAGGACTATGTTGGTGTTTTTTTTTTTTTTTGCGATTCATTTACCATGATTTTGGATTGCATACTGTAATTATGATCCACACACACAAACACATATACACACACACACACACACACACACACACACACACACACACACACACACACACACACACACACACACGTGCACACACACACACTGATGGACTGGATGAGACAGTTGCTCTAAAACTGAGACCCATGTCCCCCAAGAGGACCACATGAGGACATTGAGGGGACAGTGGGATGTGTATTATCAGTGACTTTAACTCCAATTAGTTGACGGACTAAAATGAGTGACTTTATTCCACTGATACAAAAAATACAACGTTTTGTTTTAATTAGAGTAATCAGAGTGAGTTAGTTTCGGAATAATTCCTATAACAATCGGAATTAGACCAATTAGAGGAAGAGGACACCGGGGCAGTTGATCCCCCGTCTTTATTCGTTGGGGCATGGGAGATGGACCCGAAGGGGACCCAAGAGGATATTATGGTTCCCTCAAGTTGGGGGTGAAGTGAAAAAGTTTGAGGAACACGAGGATGAGAGATTTCTCGGAAAGGAGGAGAATGAGAAGGGTAATTAGAGAAGAGTAATTAGAGTGAAAGGGAATAGTGGAGTACCTCAGGGAACGGTTTTGTCCAGAGTCGTATTTTTTTGTGTACTTTTTCGACCAAAAAGATAGTAGATAGGTACATACATATATTTCTACATGGTGCTCATCTCCTCAGGGGAATAACGTTTTAAGATATCAATGGAACCTGTCGTTAGGTTGATGTAGATTTAGGAGAGAAAAAGGAGAATAACAACATACATATACCAAGGGCTTTTTCTCCCTTACAAGGGAGGTAGCCAAAATCAAAAGGCGCAACTCCATTCACAGACGGAGTGAAAAAGAAGAACTAAAGATATGTAATGAAAAATATCTTGAAATGATCTAGAAAGACATCAACACAAGCAAGAACATGATCAACATAGTCATAAACTGTATGCACAAGGCGATATCAAGATGACATTGGATGATACGGGATTAAACGTGGTTAAGTCATTCAGTATAACCTCAGCCTGGATTATTTAACAGTTGTATGAAACTCATCCGAGCAAAGGATACAACTATCCCCAAAAAGATTTATCTATATACCGCAATACTGATAGGTTGTCAGAGGCGTACATATGGAGAGAGAATAAAAAGTAGAATGGAAATATAAATAAATAAAGACACACTAGTAGAAATAAGAAAAGGTGTAATCACTTAGTATAAGTGTGTCAAAGGAAACAGAGTATATATAGGGAAGAACATTTAAAGATATCAGTGGAAAGAACGAAAAGAACAGAGGATATAACTCCATGTATAAAGGAATCCAATCCTTTGCCACAGAATAGAATCCGCGGAGACGAATAAAACCGTCTACCAGTTTCCAGAATAGAAAGAAAATTGCCGTTCAGTACGTAAGGAGCTTAAGGAGATTGACGTTAATCCCTTTGCCATCCAATGGTTGACATGGAGACGAATAATAGTTAGAGGGTCCGCGGGACGGAAGCAGTTAGAGAATAAAACTTCCCAGCCATAGCGATAAAAGGAGGAAATGAATTGTTTTCGGATGTAGTAAAAGCCCAGACCAAAGAGGATTTTAAGACAAACCATGATGTCTTAAAAGTGATGTAATCAGAAAAAGGTGGAAGGAACAGAGAAATACATTAATACAAATCCAAGCTTATACACACGGCCAGACATATGAACGCCCGGATATATACAAATGTTCAATCACACGGAAAATTATATAAAGCAGAGAGAACAATCGCAGGTGCGTGGATTACAGCACCGATTCCCACATACATACATACATACATACATACATACATACATATACCAAAGGCTTTTTCCCCCTACACAGGGGGTAGCCAAAAAGCAAAAAGACATAGAATCCACTCCCATCCATTACATTTTCTATATATTCCACTCCCCTCCACCCTCCTCCCTCTCTCTTATTTTGGCACCTCCTGGATGACGGGTCATTCCTGCATCCTGTCCACTGCCCTGGGTCAGAAGCAATGTCGCAAGACACAGATTCCCACATACACAAGCACATTTTCTCGAGCAGACTCAGTTACAAAAGCCTTCAAACTCAAAAGAGCGCTGGGAATGTAGAAATATTATGAAAAGATCCACGATAAGTAATAGCCAGATATAAGCCTTTCAAAGGATGAATTACACCACGATTTTTTTAACGATACCAAAACAGTCTCAATATTCTTAACTTGGAGTATTAAGGAAAAGATACGGAATATTACAAAGTTAACTCAATTTTCCAGAAGCCAAGTTCTGTAGATAAATGCAACAATGTAAGCACAGATATTCTCAAATGCAGGGAAAGAGATAATAAAGAGGTATTGAATTTAGTTTGCTTGATGAATTGAAGACTGTGGTTCCCACAATCATGATGGAAACTAAATGTACACTGATAATATGATAAGATAAATCAAGAGTATTTGAGTGCGAATATACACAAGTGAAAATAATAGTAGGATAGTTGAGACTATATAGTGCATTTACGTTTTTGTATGTCCCTGGTTTTACACACACACACACACACACACACACACACACACACACACACACACACACACACACACACACACACACACACACACACACACACACACACACACACACACACACACACACACACACACACACACACACACACACACACACAACTTAGATGAAAAAACAGTGGGTGCAAATACTAGTCACGATTTTAAG
>NC_134797.1:22703780-22711280 GCF_046742065.1 Oratosquilla oratoria
GAGGAGGTTGATCAAGAGAGGCGAATAAGGGCGTGGGAGGACAAAGGAAAGAGAGAGATAGAGAGTTGAATAGAGAGAGAAACTAAACAAGAAAGAGAAGGCGACAGTAACCTTTAAACAAACGGACAAGTCGATAGACAGACAGACAGATACGCAAACAGATGGGCACAGACGGATGAAGAGACAGACAAAGAAATAGACAGACAGCCGGGCGGACACAAACAGAGAGGACCTACACTCGGAGGGTTCTCGCTTTTCCTCCTCGTGACGAAATCCTGAATTCTCCTCCGTTAATTGCATTAATATTTGCGGAAGCTGACGTCACTCGCTGACGTCACTTAACCACGCCCACCACCACCACCCCCAACCACTCCCTTCACCTTCCTCTTCGGCACAGAAACGACTGTTCTGTATAATCCCTCAACCCAGTTACATAATCAACCTTGTTGCGTTTGAATGAAACCAGAGAAGTTTGTCTAATTGAGGGACAATGGTGGTCATGTCATGGTCGATCTTCAGTCTAGGATTTCCCTAACCGAAAGAAGGAAATACTCTGAAGGTAACCAAAAATAAGTCATTGAACAGTGAACCCAATTTTCCTGAAACTTTGCTCCCTTGAGAACCATATTCTTGTAGTTAAGTTCTGTTTATTCGCGCGCGGTTTGCTGATATTGTCATTAATATCAAGGGCTCACAACGACGCAGAACAAGATCGTTCCTGTTTAGGGCTTAAAACTCTCATTAACACCGTAAGCCGTCACTGTCCCCATTGGGCAAAGTGATGGTGCGTATATATATATGTGCGTGTGTGTGTGTGTGTGTGTGTGTGTGTGTGTGTGTGTGGCGGGGGAACTATAACGTGCATTACACATACATAAGTCTACATAGGAGGTCTGACATCTCATTCGCAAGGGTTATGACTGTCAGTCACGAGTTTAACACGTGATCCAAGACCATGATGAATCTCACATGCGCACGTACGTACACACATGAACACACACATTTTCTGAATAAACTGTTTACAGTTTCAGTAATTGTAATATTAAGTATCCATGGCATCTTGTAGGGAATGAGAGTCGGGAACCATCATATCATGGCAGTAGGAGATCAGGCAGCGCACTTAACCTACTGTAAATGCTTTTAGGTAGACGGAGGAACAACCACGTTCGTTCACAGTTTGTTCACATTTTTTGAGAAGTGTCTTAAATCACTCCACCACACACACGGACAACACACACACACACACACACACACACACACACACACACACACACACACACACACACACACACACACACACACACACACACACACACACACACACACACACACACACTGATATATATATATATATATATATATATATATATATATATATATATATATATATGCACTTATAACATTCTGATAATTTTGTTATCTTGCTTGAAACCGTCTACTGAAGAAGAGGTATGACGTCATGAATGAGGACCAGCCAATCAGAAGAAAAGATAAGACGTCACGACTGAGGACCAGCCAATCAGAAGAGATATGACGTCACGACTGAAGACCAGCCAATCAGAAGAAGAGACATGACGTCACAACATCCGCTCTGTGGATCCCAAGGAACCCCAGCGCTGAGCGTGTGACGTCACATCTGCTAATTTTCCAATTTGCCAGTTTTTGAATTTCCAATTTTCCGATTACATATTTTCTGACCATTAATGTTTAAAATGTTCATATTCAGTATTTAAAAGTATAGCCAACTCCTGAATTAGCATCTATGAGGCATAATGAGTTCATTAAAATATTACGAACCGTATGATTCATATGATGCGTAGTGTTCCAAGCAACGACGACATTACGTCAATCTTCTGCATTTCACTTCTTATAACAACGTATCATTTAAATTTTTATTTGACCCAACGGGTCACGGGTGGTCTAGTATATATATATATTGATTTAAGCTATGACAAATGTAACTGAAGGCGGAGGAAGTATACGAGGAATAATGGAAGAATTTTACTGCCTTAACTTTTCGACCCATAGGGTCTTGGTCACAAAGTTTAACAATTAAGTACTTAATTGTTAAGCTTTGTGATCAAGACCCTAAGGGTCGAAACATTAAGGCAGTAAAATTCTTCCATTATTCCTCATATACTTCCTCCGCCTTCAGTTACACACACACACACACACACACACACACACACACACACACACACACACACACACACACACACACACACACACACACACACACACACACACACACACACACACACACACACACATATATATATATATATATATAATATATACATATATCATTGAATTTAACAGATATTATATCTTATTCAAGCATTTTGCTTGCATTCTTATAGATCTGTCTGACTAAACTTTCCTCACTAATAGCCAGGGTATTAAGAAATTCCTCGAAGTTCATAAAGTTGGTGGTAAAAGAGTAAAAAAAGAAAAAACTTAGCGTTTCGAGACCCTTGCCTCATCAATCACGGGCGGGTGCGAATAGAGCACTGCAAGCAAGACATAAGCAATATAGTGTAGCAAAGAAGGAAGAACTTCTGTGTGTGGGGGGGGTAAGGGGAAGTTTCTTAGCGATCCACGGACTGCCATCAATCGACACTTCATAAACTGTCGTCACTCAGTGCTCCATTTTGCGGAAGTGAGTTTGCAAATTTCTGTTTCGATTCCTGACGTTAAGATTCTCCTATTTTATGTAAACGGCTTCAGGACTATGCGGCCGTCTTAAGTCAGGATGTGAGTTGATTATTGGAGTCCTCTCATTATTATTATTTCTTCTTCTTCTTCTTCTTCTTCTTCTTCTTCTTCTTCTTCTTCTTCTTCTTCTTCTTCTTCTTCTTCTTCTTCTTCTTCTTCTTCTTCTTCTTCTTCTTCTTCTTCTTCACGAGTGTTCAGAATGCCTCTTGTTGCAAATTGCAGGTAAAGATGATCGCACGATTAATGACGAATAAACTATCGACTAGAATCTATTAGTAAAAAAAAAAAAAAGAAAAAGAAAATAATAATAATGATAATGATTTACTCGCTGCCAGTTATATATATATATATATATATATATATATATATATATATATAATATATATATACATATATGAATATACACATATATATATATATGTTGGTACATTGTGACAAGTTGATGAAGGTGGAAAAAGAAGTCACGGGTCTAGTTCCGAGTTACTGAGTTTATTCCTGACCGGTTTCGCTCTATGCTTCTTCAGAGGAGCATAGAGCGAAACCGGTCAGGAATAAACTCAGTAACTCGGAACTAGACCCGTGACTTCTTTTTCCACCTTCATCATATATATATATATATATATATGTGTGTGTGTGTGTGTGTGTGTGTGTATATATATGTGTATATATATATATGTATAAATATATATATATATACATTTATACATATATATATATATATATATACATATATTTATATATATATATATACATATAATGTGTGTGTGCGCACTCGTGTGTTTCTTAGCGGCTGCATACGTATGCGTGTGTTTGTGAATACTTTGTATATTTGTGACATTCCAAGAAAATGCTGGATAAAATACAATAAGACTTTGCGAAATGATGGAATATATCTATGCATCTAACCATAGAAAAGTCCAAACCAAATGGAATATCTTAAAAGCTTTTACTCATAACTGAGATACAAATTTCATGGTTTGAAATAATTTCTGATAATGTAAGTAAATTTATACTAAAGCCTTTATACTTTACCACGTGTCCTAATGTACTCATAAAGCCTCTTACAGACCTAGATGAGAAAATAACCAAAATAACTGGAGTAAGCGTAGCTCAGTTTGGATAGATAACGAGACAGCTGTACCGATTTAGTTAGTTATTTTGGGGGAATGAGTATCAGTTATCTTTATTTATTTATCTGTTTATCTTATTCATTTATCAGTTTATTTATAGAGTATGTTGGAAGGAGCAAGGTTGATTCTTAACCCGTTGATACTTTTTATTTTAATTTCATATTTTTATATATATTTATTTACTTGTTTATCTTTTTATTCATTTTTAATTTTTTAGTTATTCATCACTGTAGGTTGGTGATCCTCCGTCTACGGTAGAAATTTCTAAATTGGACAAATACCAATACGTTTGCATGCACAGATGGAAAGAATGACGGATTAGTGCAGATAAAGACGATTAATCATGGAATGTTTGAAAGATAGAAAGTAATTGGAGGGGGAGATTATATTTTAATTATGTTACGAAGCTTCAGAAGAACGGTTTTTGTGTTCCATTACTTGAGTAATATCGATAGTTTACTGGTCTGCATCACTGGTTATTACTTACCTGTGTATCATCGTGGAGGTGAGTAGTTGTTTCATATTATTTGATCGAAATTGTTGTATTTAATTTGAGTTGTCATTGATTAGATATGACTTCAGTATTGTCTGAATGGAAACCTGTATTGTTATGACATCTACTGCTGGTTTTCTGGCATTTCTGTTGATCTCTCCAAGAAGAAACGTTGGATCATCCTGTATTTTGTGAATCTTTCAGTGTCTCTGGCTATGGTAAGGAGGAAGATCTACTAATCGCTGGTTGCTCGCTCTCCATGAAAAGAACGAGAGAAGGACTCTCCATGAAAAGAGAGAGAGAGAGAGAAGGACTCTAGAAAGATCTTTAGGCAAGCCTGGTGGAGGTGTGTTGATGATGTTTAAAACAAAAACAAAAACAAAAAAGCAAGAGGGAGATCATTGTCTCCGACGTCCTTCCCTCATGGCCTCCACCTGCAGGTCTTCATCGTTGATTTCCAGTTACTGTGTCATATACGATAATTTCATTTTCACATTTCGTTTTATTCCAAAACTTACTTTTTGAATTACTCTGACTCCCACCAAATGAATAAAGGGGTTCTGTGTATCACGATAAAGGTTCCATAAAAAGATGACTGCAGCGTAAACAAAATATATTTATGTATGATACAAAATGTCTAATCACTGAAAAAACTACATTCATACATATACCAAGGGCTTTTCTCCCCCTTACAAGGGAGGTAGCCAAAGTCAAATGGCATCATTCCACTCCCCCACTCCCCCGTTTCATCCCCACATACTCCATCCCCATCCACCACCCCTCCCTCCTTCCCTCACATCGCAGCTCCTCCTGGATGACGGGTCATCCCTGCATCTCGCCCACCGCCCTGAGCCAGAGGCAATGCAGCAAGACACAGATACATACATATACATATACCAAAGGCCCTCTCCCCCTTACACGGGGGGTAGCCAAAAAGAAAAAGGCATAGAAACCACTCCCACCCATTCTATTTCCTATATATTCCACTCCCCTCCACCCTCCTCCCTCCCTCTTATCTTGACACCTCCTGGATGACGGGTCATCCCTGCATCCTGTCCACTGCCCTGGGTCAGAAGCAGTGTCGCAAGACACAGCACATCCACAGCAAGGCCGCTTCATAAATGATAATAATAATGATAAAATAATTTAGTGCTACATAAGTTGGACATGTTCATTGTAGAGGAAATGGAGGGAATTTATCATCTAACAATAAGAAACATTTTCAACTGAATGAATTCCTCGTGTCACAGGCTGAACAGAAATCGTAACAAAAGCACATTAAACCAAAAACAAAAAGCAGGTTGCCGAAAAAAATAAAAAAATAGAGCAGATGAAGTCTGTCCTTACCATTAAATCCGAACCCGCTCCTCCTCCTCCTCCTCCCCCTCCCCCTCCTCCTCCTCCTCCTCCCCCTCCTCCTCCTCCTCCTCCTCCTCCTCCTCCTCCTCCTCCTCCTCCTCCTCCTCCACCAGCACCTCATCAGTCAATTATTTCCTCAGACGTCTAGACTGAAGGAAAAGGGTGGATGTGACTATTAAATACCTGTATTTGGACTTTTCTCCAGAATATAATTCTCCTTGTCATTATCCTTGTTTATCCTGTTCTCGTTGGTGTCATCCTCTGGGTATTCATTCCTACTCTTTCCCTCCGTTCTTGTTCGTCATTATCTCTCTCTCTCTCCCTCTCTCCCTCTCTCCCTCTTTCTCGCCCTTTATCACTCCCTCTCTCTCTCTCTTTCTCCCTCTCTCTCTCTCTCTCTCTCTCTCTCTCTCTCTCTCTCTCTCTCTCTCTCTCTCCATCTCTCTCTCTCTCTCTGTCTCTGTCTCTGTCTCTCATGCGCGCGCGCGCAAGCATCCACTTCGTTTATCTCTTTGCATCTCTCTCGTATGGATAGCACTGCTGTGAGAGTTATTGGCTTGAAGAATATAGACCGAGCGTGCGAATGCAATTTAGGTAGGATTGAACTGTTCTACATAAACAGAGGAGGTACATAAAGGAAAAAAGGAAAATGGTAATATTTTGTTTGCATGCATGTATGTATGTACTTAAGTGTATATGTATGTATGAATGTATGTATGTATGGATCTATATACGTATGTATGTATTTGTGTATGTATATATGTATAAATGTTTGCATGCATGTATGTATGTAGTTAAGTGTATATGTATGTATGAATGTATGTATGGATCTATATACGTGTGTATGTATTTGTGTATGTATATATATATAAATGTTTATATGCACATATGTATAAAGGTATTTATGCATTTACGTATATTTGTTAGTCCTGAAATATTTGTAACCACAAGTGCATTAAGCATGAGACAAAAGAGTTGTACATAAGATACATTTGCAAAAGATTCCTTCCTCTTACGTTAAGGAAACTCAACTAAGATTAGGGAGGAGACAGAAAACTTGTAATCTGAAATGAAAAACCGTGGAGTAATGTAATACACTGACGTAAAAGCAGCCATCTTCCAAAATTTATGATAGCCATTACATTGTACGTGAAGAGGCTATCGAGGTAGCAAACATAAATGTAATCAAAGATGAAGCAGCCAACTACCAAGAAATATTTCTATGTTGGATGGCTATATAATGAATAGACAAAGATTTAAGGGGGGATTGGAGGAAGAGTTTCAAGAAATATTCAAAAACTAATATCACAAAAAAGTCTTTACTCCAAAAGTAGCCAATTTCTGGAATGCATTCCCAGGAAATGTAGCTTACTCAACCGCAGTCAAAGAATTAAACAAAAATATTTTTATGAAGCATTGTAAGAAAGTACGTGCAACGTGGAGATGAACTTGATGAGGCGATCAATAAGCACCAATAGAATGTCTTGCATATTACTGGTGAGTTGTACTGGTGAGGTACAAGTCTGCATTTAGTAATACATGGAAGCACTTAGACAAAGACGTCAAGGAGGGAAGACATATGGATATTTAAGACGCGAAATAAGGCAAGACTCTGGCCTTTTTATGTGTTTAATCTTGCCAACACGCACAAACACACACACAGGCTCACACACACACACACACACACACACACACACACACACACACACACACACACACACACACACACACACACACACACACACACACACACACACACACACACACACACACACACACACACACACACACGTGGCGCAGTGG
>NC_134797.1:22716280-22728780 GCF_046742065.1 Oratosquilla oratoria
TCATTGGACCATGAGGGCGTTGTCCTCCAGTTAAAGAGCCGAAATGAATTTCCTCTTTTCCATTTGGTATTCATGAAATTATCACGGTAATTCATGTCATTACACAAACACTCGTTTCCCTGAAACGATCGGTTATATATAACCAACATCCAAATCCCACGAGAGAAACGTTGGTTTAAGCGTAACTGTTTTGGCTTTGATAGAATGATAATTGGTGGTAAAACATTTCCCGTTCGTGTTTTAAGTCCTTCAAACGGAGTAAAGGCTCCAAAGATAGATACAAATTAGGCCATAATCCTCGAGGTAGGCATGCTTTGGAGAATTAATCGGGATTGTTTCATAAAAAGCTTAATCCCACGACAGTGAAGATTTCTGTAAACTGAATAAGGTATCCTAGCATTAGCTTCAACGAAAAATGAATCAGGGTAAATGTGTTAGTGTTCATCAGATTAGCAAGCTCAAATGTTGTACGTCGATTTCTCAGGCTACAAGGGAAGAGCAAATCATATGAGAATTTGAACATCTTTAGGCCGAAGTTTCACCTTCAGCTGAATAAAGTCGTCTAATGACAGAATAAAATATCTAAAGGTCTTCGTCCTTCAGGGATTGGCTTGGGATAGCCTGATCTCCCTTGACCCTCAGCTGAATAAAATGTCGCGGTTTCAGCGTTGATGAAATTTGGAATGAATAATTATAGCAAAGAGGTTAAAAGAAAGATGAGTAAATTACTAGGCGATAAACGATGCAAGTAATGTTGTTAGTATATAAATGTATTTGAACAAAGAAGAATAGGAATAAAGGGGCAATGAGAGAGTGTCATGTTGTAAGAAGGATGGGGCCCATTGAGAACAACAAATAACGTAAATAATATAAAGTAATAGTATATCAGTAAATATAAATTATTTAATGAATGAGAACATGAAGTAAAGATAGTGAAGAGGAATCTTATAATACAGTGGTTCCCAAACTGTTTTTTTCAGTTTTACAACTATACGTACTAAGTTAACCTTAATCCTAATGCCGGGTACCGCAGTGTTTTCTTGATTTTATTTTATTTTATTTTATTTTTTATTTTTTATCACCCTTTCATTACCCCCGAAAATTTGTTACCTCCCCCCCAGGGGGTAATTAACCCACAGTTTAAGAACCACTGTTATAATATAAGAAACTGATCTTCTATAAGCCCCGCTGAGAGAAACCACCAAACATCAGCCCCCAAACATCAGCCCCCAAACATCAAACAGCCCCCAAACATCAGCCCCCAAACATCAGCCCCCAAACATCAGCCCCCAAACATCAGCCCCCAAACATCAGCCCCCAAACATCAAACAGCCCCCAAACATCAAACAGCCCCCAAACATCAGCCCCCAAACATCAGCCCCCCAAACATCAACCCCCAAACATCAGCCCCCCAAACATCAACCCCCAAACATCAGCCCCCAAACATCAAACAGCACCCAAACATCAGCCCCCAAATATCAACCACCAAACATCAAACAGCCCCCAAACATCAAACAGCCCCCAAACATCAAACAGCCCCCAAACATCAAACAGCCCCCAAACATCAAACAGCCCCCAAACATCAAACAGCCCCCAAACATCAGCCCCCAAACATCAAACAGCCCCCAAACATCAGCCCGTAAACATCAGCCCCCAAATATCAGCCCCCAAACATCAAACATCCCCCAAACATCACACAGCCCCCAAACATCAGACCCCAAACATCAAACAGCCCCCAAACATCAAACAGCCCCCAAACATCAAACAGCCCCCAAACATCAAACAGCCCCCAAACATCAGCCCCCCAAACATCAAACAGCCCCCAAACATCAGCGCCTAAATATCAGCGCCCCCCCCCAAACAACCCAACATCTTTTCCCTAACCTCGGCATCCATCCCCCCTACCTTCCCTCTTAAGTTCTCCGCTGGAAATGTCTCAACGAAGAACCTGGAAGCCAGACATCGTACAAGGTTGGGTCGATGGGGAACAGGAAAACCACACTAGGGAATAATGTCCGTCATTGTCTGATCTTAGACGGTGAAGGAGGGAAATTGTATATTATTATCTCTTTCCCTGGTCAGAAACAATGGTATAGGCTTGTAGCCGTTTCAGTGGAGCGTAAGTTTAATGTGACTTTTTTCTAGTGTGTCAGGCTTTTTCGGTTTAGAGAAGGAAAGTCTCTTATTCACTTAGAGGGCTGATAAAGTCAATTTTGAACCACAGATACAAAGGATTACAAAGGCGGAGCATGCCGACAGGAGACCTTTTGGTCCATATCTAGGTCGGATGCGAAAAAAAAAATGATGGCAACGGTGATGTCACATCAAATCAAACCCCTGACTTTCTGTAATATACTGTAGAGTATAGATCTTCATATTTCCTCCTGTAGAATATAGCCCCCTCCAAAAGGAATTTAAAGATGTATTTAAGGGTTTATAAATAGCATTTAGTGAACAGATAGGGATGACATCCCCATGAATCTAGAATTTCTGAAAACCACTTGAATGAATGATTGCGTCTGACTTGATGTAGACAGAAAGTTGTCTTGCCGACATGTTATATCATTTATAAGTCACTGTAGATATACATGGCCTGAAGAACTATCCATTTGTAAATCGAACCCTATTCTAATAAAGTAAAACAGTTCACAACATTTCATCCTCGATCCCCAATAACGACTACTGAGTACAGGATTTATGTTTAGAGTTCGGCATGATCATCAACAAGAAGATGAGATTGGAAAAGTTGTTGGAGTTTTAAGATGAAAAAAAAAGTTGGAAAGAGCCTTCGTTCGGCTGCGAGCTTATAATAAATGGAAATGATAAAGATGATGATTGTGATGATAATAATGGTGACCTTCCTTGAGATTGAAAGAATGTATTGACATATTAAAAATATCAAATTGATTATCTTTAGCGTTTGGAGAAAATAGCGATGATAAATAATAGATCAAAGGGAGGACTATTAACATCGAAAACTATATCTCTTTGCATTCTTTAGATATGTTGACTTTTTTCAGTTTCTACGTATTCATCCCAAGCCAAGAGATCTCTCAATACCATATTTCCTTTTAATAACTTTTACATTGCTGTCAAGTCCCTTCTGTCTGTTAATGATGATATGTCTAATGCTTACCATTACACCGACAAGATATGCTTATGTGTGTGTGCGCGCGCGCCTGTGTGTGTGTGGTTTGTGTGTGGGTGTGGGTGTGTGGGTGTGAATATGTGCGATTCACCATAGCCTCGGACCACGTGCTGTTACCCTCCCGGATGAAAACTCGTCACTCATTTATGGCTCAATCACTGGGTAATGCTGTGACCTTACACACACACACACACACACACACACACACACACACACACACACACACACACACACACACACACACACACACACACACACACACACACACACACACACACACACACACACACACACACACACACACACACACACACACACACACACACACACACACATATATATATATATATATACAGTATATATATATATATATATATATATATATATATATATATATATATATATATATATAAAGCTCCTTGCCCATCATCAGAGTTGGAGTGCCGGATCGTAGTGCAGCGATGCTGATTATTTCTCCAGGCCGGGATGGGGTTCAAACTCTGATCGCTGAACTAGCAGTCTAGAACGGTACCATTGCACCGTGTATGTGTGTGTGTGTGTGTGTGTGTGTATGTGTATGTGTGTAATAATAATAAATAGTAAGCAGTTTATTGAAAACATGGTAGGGGAAAGCTGAAAATACATATATTAAGGTAAGAGAGTACATAATAAATGATTGCCTATACATATAATGATGCTGACGTGATTGTGCACTATACAAATATATAAAACATTAACATATAAAAAATGATAGATGTATCTTAGGTGTGTGTGTATGTGTGTGTGTGTTTATGTATGTATGTGTATGTGTAGGATAGGTAAATTAAAAATGACAAAAGAGAACAAAGAGGAGTTCTTTTAAGAGCTAGAATTACAAGATAGATTGTTATATATCTGCAGATGATAAGGTAAATGCCTTGGGCAGTTAATGATTACCAGGAATTAATGGCAAATATTGAGGAGTTTTCGAGGTTGATGATGGAGGAGAAGACATCAATTTCCTTGAGGATCAAACTGAAGGAAAGTTATCTGGTGGAGGAAAAAAGTTTCAGATTCATTGAAGTGGATATAGTGATAGATTGAGGAATCAAACAGGGAAAGAAACTTAGAATGACGGATTCAGAAAAGAGGCTCGTTTGATCAAGATTATTGAGAATGAGGGAGACTTCAATAGAAACAAAGTGTATTGGGAGGATGCTGTGCTATGGGTTCTGTTATGAGCAAGTTTTGTCAGGAATAGTTTTAAGGATCAAAGATGATAGAGTTGGGCTGAGAGAAACATGTATATGAAATGTTTAGAATGGATAAGAAACCATTGACATACGAGGAAACTGTAAAATGAAAAATCAAATATGAAAGAAAATATAAAAGGATACTTGTTGTTATGGTTATGGTGTCTGAACAGAATGTCCTGGAGGTTGATTGAGGGAAAGTGAATGATATGATCATAAATGAAACTGAAGGATAATATAGAGGAAAACACAATAAAGAAAGAATAAGCAAGAGGGAAGGAAAGGTTGTACGGGACAGAACTCAATGACACGGAAGAAACAGAGCAAAGGAGGGGGAGGGCAAGGATATGAGAATCACGAGAAGCAAATGGAAATTCGAATGTGGCCGACAATATAAAAGGGGCTCTGTAGGGGACGGGAGGGGAGTGGGATTATTTGGACGAAATTGGGTGTTCTTTATTACATCTGCTCACAGCTGTTTGCAGATTATTGTTTTTGTGGTGGTCGTTAACATAAAGGGTCATGGAAATAGTCCTCTTCCTCTTCCCTTTTTCTTCTGTTTTAGGTTAGAAAACCACTTTAGAGAGTTACTGCTGTATGTGTGTGTATGTGTGTGTGTGTGTGATTCACCTTGGTCTTTGGATCACGTGTTGGACTCGTGATCGACAGCTATTTCCCTCCCGGAAGAGAGCTCAGAGCTCGTATGACCGATCTATGGGTAATGCTATGACCTTACACGCACACACACACACCCAACTTCCCGCCCACGAGAGTTGGAGTAACGACTCGAAGCGCAGCGATACTGAAATAATTTCAGCCCTGGGCAGGATTCGAACCCGGTACCGCCGGTACCATCGTACTGACAATCTGGGACTCTACCAACCGCGCCACCGAGTGAGTGTGTGTGTGTGTGTGTGTGTGTGTGTGTGTGTGTGTGAGTGAGTGTGATGGCTATATATGAACTCTGAGGTTACATCCGACCAAGGGGACGGAAGCTGTCACACACACAAACACATTCATAAAGAGAGAGAGAGAGAGAGAGAGAGCCATACAACACAGATGTTTAGCAATAGGGCTTCGCGTGACTCATCGAGATCAGAGCTCAGTTGCTAGCTGTTCCAGAAAATTGCGACAGACACGTAGTGGAGTCCATCCGCCCCCCCCCCCTCCCCCACAACTATCCTGCTTCTTTTCCAACTGGTCACTCTTGCGTCCTTGATTCTATCCACCTCTCTTTGTCCTTCCACATTTTTCACTCTTCCACCATCTTATGCCACTCCTCCTCTAAGTTATTTCATTTTACTTATGCTTCGTCTTATTCTTTCTCTTCAGTTCCTCTAGTTTCTTCTTCTTCCGTTTCTTCCGTTTCTTTTTCTTCAGCTTTTTCTTTGGATTAAGTTTCACTTTATATATTTTTCATCTTCTTCCATATTTCTCTCCTCTCCTTCCTTCTACTTCTCGTTGTACTTTTCTCCTCTTCCTCTTCTTCCTCCCCATCCTACTACTGCTACTAGTTCTACTACTACCACCACTAACCACCACTACTACTAACTACTGCTACTAGTACTACTACTACTACTACTACTACTACTACTACTACTATTACAGCTACTATTACTACTACTACTACTACTACCACTACTAACCTTCCTCCTCCTGCTCCACCTCCTCTTCCTCCTCCTCCTCCTCCTCCTCCTCCTCCTCCTCCTCCTCCCTTTCCTCCTCCTACTTCTTCTCCTTCTCCTCTTCTTCACCCATTTCTTCTCCTCCTCCTCCCCCTCTTCCCTCTCCTCCTCCTCCTCCTTTTCTTCCTCCTCTTCCTCCTACTCTTCCTCTTCGCCGTCTTCCTCCCTCTCTTCATACTTCTCTTCTTCCTCCTCTTCATCTCCCTCGTCCTCCTCTTTCTCCTCCTTTTTATCTTTCTCTTCCTCCTCCTCGTCTTTATCCTCCACTTCATCCTCCTGTTCCTCCTGCTCTTCCTCTTCTTCCTTCTTAGTCTTTTCCTTCTTCACCTCTTCCTTTTTCTGCAATTTTTCTTCCTCTAGCTCTACCCGTGTTATCATTCTTCATGTAGACACTTCAACTCTTTCCATTCGGAAACAAGATTAATTGAACTTTATTCAAACTAAAACCAGGCAGTTTCATTTAGCTTATGAAGCATCGCAGGCATCTGGATAATGGTAACTAATAGGGTGGTCGACGAATGAAACAGACTTAGTAACCATGTAGTAAGCGCTGAAACTATCAGTTGTTTTAAGAAACGATTAGACAACTTTATGGATGGGGATGACAGATGGTGATGGATACGGAGCTGCCTAGTGTAGGCCTTATGGTCTCTTGCAGTCTACCTCATTTTTATGTTCTTATGAAACAAGATTAATTAAACTTTATTCAAACTAAAATTAGGCATTTTTATTTAGCTTAGGAATCATCGTAGGCATCTGGATAATGGTAACGTTGTTATCCTTCTCATTCTGCATTGTTAGCTTTGAGCTTTAGACCTCGCAACCGACAAAGACTCACTTTGTAATCATGTGAAAAACAAAACCGAGAGATTTGACTAAAGCCAGAATAATTTATTAAAATGAATAAATGGAGACGTTTGAACTTATATAGAACTATAGATGGAGAAGTTTTAATGTTGTGATACACTTAATCTATTTTCTTCAGGCAAGTGTTCGGTATTTTGTTAAGACAAAATGAAAGAATTGTTTCGATTTATGTCAGAAGGCAGATGGTATTTACAAATTCTTTAGTGATGCATCTTTAGATTTCGTTATAACTAGTGTTACTCTTTTTTTAATCTTTTTAAGAGCACCCTGATAGAAAATTTCCGTAGACGCAGGGTCGCAACAAAAATGGAAAAGTAATTAAGAAAAAATAAATAAATAAATCACATGAAGGATACTTTGGTAGTGTCGGTAATAATAAAATATTTAGACATGAGAAACTCTGTATAATTTTTTTTTTTACTGAACTTTAAACCCACTATCGGAGAAATAATATCAGAAGTACAGGAGATCCGTATATTTCGACTATCTGTAGTCCTCTGCTGAATTTACTTATTTTATCTATTATTATTTATATTATTATGATTATTATTGATTTATTTATGTGTCATTATTGTATATATATTTTTGCATCCGACCTAGTCATGGACCAAAAGGTCTCCTGTCGGCATGCTCCTTCTTTGTAATCCTTTGTAAGAGGACTACAGATAATAGTCGAAATATACGGATCTCCTGTACATCTGATACTATTTCGTTACAGTTTCCCATATTGTAGTAAGTTGAAGACAAGACTGTACACAATATCGACTGCAAAATTTTTATGGAGGTAATATTCTAATGACTTTTGTCGCACCCTTACGGACCAGAGTCATTATTCTTTTATGACCGAAGACTGATCATTACTCTAAAAAAGAAACATAATTTTCAATTCTTGTAATATCTCCTTTCAACTATTTCCTTGGAAAATCTATTCTACTACCTGTAGGATTCCACATCTTGAGCGTGATAATATCCTTAAAGACATAAGGATTACAAAGGAGTATGCCGACAGGAGACCTTTTGGTCCATAACATGGTCGGATGCAAAAATATTATAATGATGATAAATAGATAATGATAATGTAAATAATAAATCAAATAGGTAAAGTTAAATAATAAACAGATAAATAGTAAATAATAATAAATGGCCAGATAGATGATAATAAATAATCAAGTAAGTAATAATAAATTAATAGACAACGGTAGTTCGAGTCCAGAAAACAACAAAGAATGTAAGCTCCACCTTTTCATGGGTAACAAACAAGCCTCCTCCTCCTCCTCCTCCTCCTCCTCCTCCTCCTCCTCCTCCTCCTCCTCCTCCTCCTCCTCCTCCTCCTCCTCCTCCCCCCTACTCCTCTATGTTTACTTCTGCAGTTAGTGTCCGTAATCAGGACTGATGTCGTGTTAGATTTATTTCCAGATTATCACTACATCGGAGACCTCATTTTGAGATATATTTCGTCCAAATTAATCCCCTTGGAGCAAACCCTAAGAAAATTTACTCCGGCAACCTCATCGAAAATTAAATTTCAGAGCTGGAATCTCGCCAATTTGAGGCCAATTTCACGAACTCTGACTTGTTTATGAATCTGGGCTCTGCGCTGCAGAAGGCGAAGGGGAAGGCTGGACCTCCTCATTCAGACAACTCACCACCTCCTCATAAAATTCTTAGAATTTCTGCAATCTTCTATCTTTATATTTACAAAAATTTCCTTCCATCTCCTTCTCTATATCTCTGTCTTTCTCGCTCATGCGCTCTCTCTCTCTCTCTCTCTCTCTCTCTCTCTCTCTCTCTCTCTCTCTCTCAGTCTGTATGTCTCTCTCTGTCTTTGTCTGTCTTTCTGTCTCTCTCTGTCTCTCCCTATCCCCCACTCTCTCTCCCCCACCTCTCTCTCTCTCTCTCTCTCTTTCTCTTTCTTTCTCTCTCTCCGTCTGTATGTCTCTCTCTGTCTCTCCCTATCCCCCACTCTCTCTCCCCCACCTCTCTCTCTCTCTCTCTCTTTCTCTCAGTCTGTATGTCTCTCTCTCTGTCTCGGTCTGTCTTTCTGTCTCTCTCTCTATCTCCCACTCTCCCCCACCTCTCTCTCTCTCTCTCTCTCTCTCTCTCTCTCTCTCTCTCTCTCTCTCTCTCTCTCTCTCTCTCTCTCTCTCTCCATCTCCTTTTCTTCTATTCCTTTTTCTTCCCCTTCTCCCTCTTACCCTTTGTCCCTCTCCTCCTTTGTTATTTTTATTTCCCTTTCTCTGTTTTTCACTCTCTCCGTCTTTCTCCTTTCTCCTC
Source organism: Oratosquilla oratoria (assembly GCF_046742065.1). Classification (NCBI taxonomy): domain Eukaryota; kingdom Metazoa; phylum Arthropoda; class Malacostraca; order Stomatopoda; family Squillidae; genus Oratosquilla; species Oratosquilla oratoria. Next base: position 22,725,487 of record NC_134797.1, read on the forward strand.
CTTTCCCCTCCTCTCTGTCCCCTCCTCTCTGTCTGAAAAGTGTTGTTTCGGAAAGGCTAGCTAGCTGTGACTACAGAAATCTGAGTATGTGTGGCGAACCAAATATTTTTTATATTTCTGTATGTAAACAAGGTTTGTATTTTCGTCATTGCCTTCTGCTTGGTTTCCCTGTTCAGTAAATATACAGTTATGACCTTGTCTGTTATATATTTTCCCGCAGTGTTTGGGCAGCTGGACACGTGGACTCACTGATATATATGTCGTTGTTGAACTGGGAGCAGAGGTTTTGCATGTTCATGGTAGTTTGACTTCATCCGGTCTATGGCAATGCTTTGGAGAAATTAGCAGATAAATCAAGTGGCAGTAAAATAAGAAACCATCGGTTCCCCCGCTGTCTTACTTGCAGTAAGTCCACAGTGCGTGCAGGTTGGGTTCAAAGACTTCAGTAAAAAGAAAGACAGGACCCGAATCAAACAGAATGATTGATATGTGTCCGTCATACACGGAAAAAATATGTCGTTCGTTTTACATCATAATTGTCGTGCCTGAGTCGTCATATGCCCAGAGGAAATATGTTCATTAGCCCCGTTTCAACTGGATCACGCATATCAACCTTGTTCAGGTCACAGGAGAGTAAGGAAACATTTGTAGGAGCACAGCTAGGATGGTGAAAGCATCCCCAGAGGTCAAGTATGTCATCTCAAAGTTGGATGGTGTAATGGTTTTAAGGTCATCATACGGTCATTGTAAATCAGTTATTATTGTTATCATTATTATTATTATTATTATTCTTTTATTTTAGTTCTTGTTTATTTGTTTATTTAATAATTAATCTATTTATCTATTTATCTATTTTGAGTACATAATATTGATTCTTGTAATTCTGTAAATGTTTTTTCTGGTGCTTAAGATTTTCCCTTGTAGTGTCATTATTTCATGTTTTTCACCATCGGCAATCTCACAGACTTTTTTAGTAATTTTATAACTTTTAATCTGTTATGCTGATTTCATATAATAAACAAGATTCTTTTTTGGCATTTATTGTGGTTTCCATATTCTTTTCTGATTATTTTTTTGAGTAGAATATAGCTTGTGTTTTTGAGTGTGGGTCGAGCCGTTCGTGCGTAGAAAATTCAGTGTCATGACGCGTTACAACTCTTGAACCTTTTGATATATCAGCGGAATAAATTATTTCTTTTATTGTGTGAACTCATGTGCTTTGATCATGAAAAAAAACCTTCATCGTGGTCTGTTGTTATATTTTAATTGTAGTTTGAAGATAAAATGGGGCACTTGATACTTCCAGTAAACACAAAAGTTTTTCCTCGATTTGATTCAATCTTCTGGCCGAAGGTGACAAGAATTGGCTTATTAGATAACTAAATCCAACGAATTAATAATAGAAGAAATTGATAAAATCCAGTACTCCCGAAAGGTTGTCACGGGATCGAGATAACCAAGTAAAAAAAAAAAAAAAAAAAGTGCCACAGACAACGTACGGTAGAGGGTCAGTTGACACGAGTTACAACTTCTCTACTGCTGCGTGGGTTTTATGGAAACGAATAGAATTAACTGATAACATTCAGAATTAACTGAAAGTCTCTCATGGGAGATAAAGAGTTATCTCAACAGAGCAACATCACGTGAGAATGTTCAGTAGGAATGAAAGAGGACAGTCATCCCGGGTGGAGTTAAATTGTGCACTCAGGTTTACAAAGGATTATAAAGGAGGACTTTTTGGTCCATAACTAGGTCGGATGCGAAAAAATGATAATAATGATAAATAAATAGATAAAATAAATAAATTAATAAAAATGATATAAATAATGATAGATAAAATAAATAAAAATTATAAGATAGATTAATAATGAATAAATAGAATCAATAAATAGGTAAAGTTAGATAATAAACAAACAGGTAGGAGCGGTAAACAACACAGCCTTGTCTTCCATACTTAACATCACCTTCCACCCTCTCCTTTACTCTCCTCAGGTTGTTTTGTATACTCTGTCGCTACCCAACAGAGTTCTGTCCTCTATGAAGATGTTAACTGCCTCACCGCGTCTTTCTCCTATTTTACTATCTTTGTGTTTACCCTCCCCTCTCTCTTTCGCCACCTAACCTGGAAACTCAAGCTCCATTTCTTTTATTTACTTTGTCTTAGTGAGTTTTAGTTACCTACCAAGCACAGTCGGCTCTCTCTTTTGATATATTTTCTGTATTTATGTGTTCGATTTACTTTTTCCACATACACTCGATCTTAGCCGATCTTACCTTTCCCACCGAGCCAGACCTCGCGTCCACAACTCGTTTCCATACAAAAATATTGATTTCACTATAGTTTCCACCGTCCCGTTTTGCTCTGTCTGACGTTATTCTACCACCACACAATTTTTTTGTATCCTTTTTTCTTTTCTTTAGCCAGTCCTCGCGTCCACGACTCGTTCCCATACAGAAATATTGATTTCACTATCGTTTTCACCATCCCGTTTTGGTCTGTCTGGCGTTATACTTCTACCACACAATTTTTTTTTTTTTTTTTGGGGGGGGGTCACGGCAGCTTATTGTCTGACAGATTCTGTGCGTGATGGCCATTTTCTTTATATGTCTGCCACCCAGGCTCTTTGATTCATGTACGTGAAACACTTTTGATAGCGTGGAGCTCGTTTCAAAAGGCCTCCCTCTGTACCGATTAACATTGTTATCATCATTATTATTGTTATTATTATTATTATTGTTATTAATATTCTTATTATCATTATCATTATTATTATTATTATGTTATTATTATTATTATTATTATTATTGTTATTATTAATATTATTATCAATATTATTGATATTATTTATATTATCATTATTATTATTATCATTATCATTATTGTTATTATTATTATTGTTGTTGTTGTTGTTGTTATTATATTATTATTATTATTATATTATTATTATTATTATTATATTATTATTATTATTATTATTCCTTTTTGGCTACCTCCCTTGTAAGGGGGAAAAAGCCTTGGTATATGTATGTATTATTATTATTATTATTTTTCATTATCGTTATCATCATCGTCATCACCACCATCATCATCGTCATAATAATAATGAAAATTATAATAATAATAATAATGATAATAATAATATTAATAACAATATTAGTAATAATATTAATTATAATAATAATGATATTAATAATAATATTGATAATAGTATTAATAATAATAATAATATTGATAATGATATTGATAATGATGATGATAAACTGTCCCACGCCAAGAATTTTATGTATCTACCA
>NC_134797.1:22731280-22748780 GCF_046742065.1 Oratosquilla oratoria
TCATCATCATCATCATCATCATCATCATCATCATCATCATCATCATCATCATCATCATCATCATCATCATCATCATCATCATCATCATCATCATCGTCATCATCATCATCATCATCATCATCATCATCATCATCATCATCATCATCATCATCATCATCATCACAAATGATGATGATGTTGCCAAACAACATCAACTGTGTACTGAAAATGCCGAGTCAACATCCTGACACAAGTGGATCCCCGCTAGAGATGAGGACCACCAGTGTATAGGTGGAGATTCTCTCGAGTAGAGGTTCCACTAATGTTGTAATATGATATATTATTTCGGTAATAATCTCGAGATTAGTTACCCTTACTACAACTAAACGTTCAACCCGGGAACACCGGCTTCAACAGGCGTCATTAGTAGCCGTTGAAGATCGATGCAGACCAATGAGGCTGGATGGGTGCCAAAGGAGTCTCGGCTTAAAGAAGTCTTGATAATCCAAAAGAGAGGCTAAGGTCTCACGCTAAGAGACGCGTATTTACAACCTTTGCCCTAAGTGCTCGTCTTTCCTGCATAAGAAGAAATCAATCGAAGCTGGTAGGTTGCAACGCTGCACCAGGTATTCCAAAACACAATCGTATCAGACCTACTACATGGGACAGAACGAAAGAAAACGTCAAAAATATGCCTAAAGTCTAGTCACTATATATCTTAATCTCCTTTTTAGATATAACATTACATATATGCATGTTTGTGGAGGATAGATTCATGCCTAGTCTATGTAAAAGAATTAAAGAAAGAAGAGATCAAACTCACGGTGGAAACATTAATAGAGAAAGGATTTGTGAGCGGAGATGTAATCTTGGGCAGGATATTTTATGAAAACCATTGTTCTCTAATCACAAAGGATGGAAGGTAGACTGTATCATAATGCTAGAAAATTGATTACAGTGAATTTTGGATGTTATATCTACTTTGCATGTACATAAAATATATTTTCTAGAGGGATATGAACAAGTAATAACTAATAATAACTATATTTAATACAAGAATGTAGACTAGACAGTAAAAAATTCATACATGGGAGTAAAACCTCTGTACTTAATTCAAGAGAAAAATGCGGAAATTATTACATTTTTCCGTTCCACTAAGTCAGATTCATATCAACGTACAACCGGAAAACGTGGAAACTTCTTTCAAGGGAGGGATGCAAATGAGACACTTTGGAAATGAGGGTTCTGAGAATGATGTACAGGGTTCCCGGGACAGACCGAGCTCGAGAGTGAGAAGGTTCCGTGGGGAGTGATTCAAGTCACAATTATTCCCTCGAGTTTCATTGACTGGAAACTCGTTGTCAGAAACGATCTATTGATTGTCTCGCATATCCCTCTGGAAAGCCACGTTGGTCTTTCATCAGTACTAGGATTGTTCTTGTATCATCTTCTTACTCTTTAAGTGTTAAGATATATTTGTGTTTATCAATTTATTTATCTGTTTACCTATTTATTAATTTTCCTACATTTTTTGTTATCCGTTTGTCTAGTTATTTATCTATTAATTTTCTTATTAATTGATTTATCTATTATTCATCTATTTATTTACACGTTTACTTATCCCTTTGTTCAATTGATTGTTTATTCGTTGGCCATTAGCCACTAATTGAAGTATTGAGATAAACAACGTAAGGAACACAGGAGCAAGTCAGGCGTTTGCCTTTACCCAAACCCCTGTCAATACCTGTGTATTGGACGAAGTTGTCGATCAATGTCATAGCGGAGCAACCATTGGCAACAGGTCACCGACCTCGTCTTTGGCCATGATGCTGTGCTTCTTGCAGTCGTTAGAGACTCTGGTTACAGACCTCATGTCATTTGCATAGAGACGCGAGACCGTTTGGTCTCCTGGATCATGACCGAGGTTCGAGCATTTGAGGTTAACTGGAGAACGTCATGCATACAGTTCACGTATGTGGTGAGGATCAAGACTTTCATCACACACGTCTTTGAAAGCTTCAAAGATTATGATATTGTATTCCAAAACAGCTGTGTTCAATTCAGGGAGGCTTTCAAAGGATTGGTATCGCCCGTGGAATTATGAATTCACTCGTTAAATGTACATATGTTTGTCAATACACGACTCGGTGGCGCGGTTGGTAGTCCCAGACTGTCAGTATGGCGGTACCGGTGGTACCTGGTTCGAATCCTGCCCAGGGCTAAAATTATTTCAGTATCGCAGCGCTTCGAGTCGTTACTCCAACTCGTGGGCGGGGAGTTGGGTGTGTGAGTGCGTGTAATGTCATAGAATTACCCATAGATCGGTCATACGAGCTCTGAGCTCTCTCTCGGGAGGGAAATAGCTGCCGATCACGAGTCCAACAAGTTATCCAAAGACCAAGGTGAATGTATACAGAAAGACTAAGATGTCAGGTTTAAATATGCATGTACAAACTGTCTTACTGTACGGTTGTGAGATATGGACAGTGCATACTGACTTCAAGTGGCGCCTCGATGTTTTTTTATATCATATTTTCATAGAATTACAAAGTATCAGTGATAATACTAAGTATCAAACCTGTGACTGATCCTTGAAAGAAATTGTTCTTCAACAATAATGGAGAATCACAGAAAGTGACTTCCACTCTCTCCCTCACCCTCTAGGGCAGTAGTTCTCAACATTTTCCTCATGTACCCCACACTTATGTATTGCTGTTCTTTAGTCTACTGGAAACCACCTCATCACTAAATCTAATCGCTGTGCATCCACTAACAACCACTAGTTTCAGGCTTGTGGCCCCACTAGTGAAGCTTATGGGCCACCAAATAGTCACGGATCTCAGGTTGAGAACTAAATCACTAAATCTAATCGTTGTGCGTCCACTAACAACCACTAGTTTTAGGCTTGTGGCCCCACTAATGAAGCTCTGTGGTCCACCAAAGGATCACGGAACTCAGATTAAGAACTACTGCTCTAGGAGAATGAAAGGGCACATTTGTTATTATTATTATTATTATTATTTTATTATTTTATTATTTTATTATTTTATTATTTTATTATTATCATTATTATTATTATTATTATTATCATTATTATTATTATTATTATTATTATTATTATTATTATTATTATTATTATTATTATTATTATTCACTATTCTAGCTCCATCTTATATCAACAATTGCATCAGAAAGGGATTCTACTCCCCGCCCCTTGTTGTGATATTTTTTTCAGTTTTATTCTGTCATTTTTTTAGTATGCGTGCCAAGTATAGGCTCTATATTATAAAATCTGAGGGAATAATTCGTTTAAAAAATGGGGCTAGGATCAATGTTTATGACCTAAAAGCTATTCTGGCAGCCCCTTAGTATGCATGGCAGTTTGGGTCCTCTAGCTTCAAAACGAGGGGAGCAGTTCTTGAACAGACACTCACGGAAAGAGTCAACAATACTCACTGGTGGTCTCTCTCTCTGCTCTCTCTCTCTCTCTCTCTCTCTCTCTCTCTCTCTCTCTCTCTCTCTCTCTCTCTCTCTCCAACTCTCTCTCTCTCTCCAACTCTCTCTCTCTCTCTCTCTCTCTCTCTCTCTCTCTCTCTCTCTCTCTCTCTCTCTCTCTCTCTCTCTCTCTCTCCAACTCTCTCTCCAACTCTTTCTCCAACTCTCTCTCTCCAACTCTCTTTCTCCAACTCTCTCTCTCTCTCCAACTATCTCTCTCCAACTCTCTCTCTCTCTCCAACTATCTCACTCTCTCTCTCCAACTCTCTCACTCTCTCTCTCTCCAACTCTCTCACTCTCTCTCTCTCCAACTCTCTCACTCTCTCTCTCTCCAACTCTCTCACTCTCACTATCTCTTCCTCTCTCTCTTAAAACATATTCTGACATCTCTTTAGTATGCATGACGTAGTAAGGGCTCTCTATCTTGAGAATTGATCAAAGACGGCCACGCCCACTACCCCAGGGTTAAGGAGCAAATTTCTTTTACTAAAACTTAATCGGACGCTCTCTTAATACGCATGCCAAGATGGAGATCCGTAACTTAAAAACTGCGTGAGTAAATACTGAAAACACACTCAAAGTGACACACACACACTTACACACACACACACACACACACACACACACACACACACACACACACACACACACACACACACACACACACACGGTGGTGCCCGTAGTACTTGGTTCGAATCCTGCCCAGGGCCGAAATTATTTCGGTACCGCTGCGCTTCGGGTCGTTACTCTGACTCTCGTGGGCGGGGAGTTGGGTGTGTGTGTGTGTGGAAGGTCATAGCATTACCCATAGATCGGACCTACGAGCTCTGAGCTATCTTCCAGGAGGGAAATAGCTGTCGATCACGAGTCCAACACGTGATCCAAAGACCAAAGACCAAGTGGATACACACACACACACACACACACACACACACACACACACACACACACACACCACACACACACACATATATATATATATATATATATATATATATATAATATATATATATATATATATATATGTATACTCCTTTCGTTTCGCGCATTTTTTTCTTAACTTGAAGAGCATCAATTTCACGCTTCGCTGGTTCTATGCATTCCCATTCCCTGGAGATTGATCTTTTCAAGACGACTTATTATTTGTCTTTATTGCAAATTCTTTACACAAGAAAGGTGATTAAAATATATCTTCACTCAAGGTACCAAGAAGGATTTGTGTGATAAAAATGAATAGTTTAAAAGCGATATTATTTTCGATGGAGTTAATCTTCATGATGTGTCTTTAAGATTAAGAATCGTCATCTTTATAATGGTGAACACGTTTGATTTGACTCTATATTTTTTCACAGGATCTTCCATCTGCGTTGATTTTCTTAGAAGTTCAGGTGAAAGATATTTTAGATACAAGAACGAAGACTGGTTTGGAAAAGAATGAATGAATCATAGGCACAGGAAGACTAAAAATGAAGTCGAGTTCATTATGTTCTCGGAGGAACGTTTTCACCTCCCCTAGTCACCACTGTCACTTAAATTTGACTTGTAATATCACTCGTCTCGAGGCCCCTTGCCTCTCGTTACGTGAGGTTCACTAATATTCAAGTTCCTCTTAAGTAGTAGGCCCAATGCCTTCTTTTTCCTGTAGTCTCACTATTTTCTAGGCCCCATGCCTATTCCTCTCGTCCTTTGGGTTAATAAAAGGGAGGTGAATTTTCTTTCTTCTTTCACTGTAATTTCACCTTCAGCTTACACTCGGGATCTCTTTTCTCTCGTCTCTACATCGTCTCCTGATCCTCTCTCTACACCCTCTCTATATCTTCTCCCTATATCTTCCCTATCTCTTCTCTATAGAACGTCTGAAGAGATCCCGTATCTTACGCTGAGCTACCTTCGTCTGACGTCACTAATTTTTCTAAACCAATCCCCGGTGATTTCTCAAATAAATGTCACTCCTTATGGGCGTGACTTTGAATTCCTGCGCCAATATTTTTTTCCTCCTTCTGCACCTTGCACCAATCCGGAAAGCCATTTCAATGCCACTAGCAAAAATTGTTTACCTCAGCATTAGTCAAACGAAGGTAACCTGCGCTTACAATGTTGTGATTCATAAGCGATTATAAAAACAGTCACCACCGTCGGTGTGTTTACATAGACAAACGTCGCCCTCACCTAGACATAACATTGCCCTCGAGCAGGCGTCGAGTCTGAATTATTCTAATACCCTAGCTCATTTCCATTCGTACACTACCGGCCTCTTACAGGGCTCGGCAGCTACCCTTGGTCGTCCCGACCAATTCTTATTTCCCTCTTACAGGGCTTGCTAATATATTTCTAGAATAAGCTAATCTACCCTTGCGTAATTGTTAATCTACCCTCCAAAATACATCATTCATGCAATAAATTGTGAATAATACATAAACATAATACCTATAAATGTGAATAACATGCATCTCAATATATATATAAGGTATTGAATTAAGCGGTTACATGGTTGATTTGCTTTGACAGAGCCAATCTCCGGAATACAACAAAGGCAATCAGTGCTGCCACTAACACTGAAAGTAAGGGTATGATAAGGAGTGGTAGCATAGGTAAATCATTTGAGGGAGATCTTGACAATGGTCTTCTCTTAATTTTCAAGGGAGGGGAGTTTTCAGGCAATGTGAAGTTGAAGGCCCCCCCGTAGGTGTCCTCGGTTAAATGCATTGTATTAAGGGTATTAGAAATGGTGGAAATAGTGTCTGCATGCAATTCGCAGTTATCTTGAATAGAGACAAGACCTTCAACCAAATCCAATTTAGGACTCAACCCGGGACAATTTATTGATACCTTTGTCTTGTTAGGGAAAAACAGGTAATGAGATCCTTGTATGTTACAATGAGGGATCTGGTCTACCAAAATTCGTTGGTAATGACAATTGTTCATAACAGAAATATTCCTAACCAGAGAGTTCATGCGAAGCCTCTCGAAACACAAAAGAGATCATGCTTTCTCTTAGATTGTCTACAGAAAAGGATGTAATTGATTAGAAAATTCACTATGAACACTAACTTTAAATTCTGAATGGTTTATCATCTTTTCAAAGATAATAGCAATTAATTTACCAAACACACTATTCTAGAGTTTGAGTGTCTCTTCTTGTTCAATATTATTTCCAACACACTTCATTTTCACTTTAAAATGGTCACAATACTCATGTGTGTACTCAGATGAGAGGTCCTTAAGTCCTTAAGGTTCCAAGTCTGACCACAGCAGATCCTAGGTTTTAGGTGTCCATGTATCTGCTTGACACCAAGTTCCAGTTGTTTAGGTCTCCCATCCCAAATACATATAAATGGTCAATACTATCTGTAAAATACATCAAGATTAATATTCAACTCTTGAAAAATATCATTATAATATTCTCCATATTCTCCAGGGTTATCAATATTTATGCACAAAGTATTACTATAATCATCTTCATAGATCTGCAAGCTAATTTTCCTTATGTCATCTAAATGTCCTACCAATTCTTCTCTTGATTCTAAATGTTTAAGTTTAAACTTGTTTCCACCTGCAGAATCAATTACCCTATATGGACCAGTGTACCTTAGTGAAAGTTTATTATTGGGTGAGGTTGCTTTGACCATTACTAATTCCCCAATTTTCAATTCTAGTTTACGAGCTATTTTGTGTTGTTGTTCCCTCATCTCTTGTGAATACACCTGCATATGTTTCCTAACTCTTTGGTGAATACTTTGAAGAGTATTTATCCTATTGGATATATAATCATCCATATTATATATGGGTTTTTGCTCTGCAGTCAACATTTCATATGGCAGAGTTTTGTCCTCCCCAAAAATTATAAAATGAGGTGTATCCCCAGTTGCTACATTAATTTGATTGTTCAGAGTACACTTAACACAAGGAATCCAAGTATCCCAAGTTACACTATGAGGACTTATTAGGGTTCTAAGACATATAATTATCTTTTTGTTTAACCTTTCTACTACTCCATTACTTTGGGGATGGTTAACGAGTATATTGACTTTCTTGATGTGGAACACATTACATAGATTTTCCAAGATTTTGTTATTAAATTCAGTCCCATTATCTGAAACTAGGATGTTAGGTGTAGTAAAATTACAGATTATCTGATCATAGATTACGGAAGCAATAGTTTCAGCTTTCTTATTGATTATGGGTTGTAATATACAAAATCTTGAAAAATAATCAATAGCAACAAATAGGTATTTAAAGCCGTTCTCGGTTAGTGGTAATTCCAAAGTATCCATGTGAACTCTTTCCCAAGGTTTCTGTGGAATGGGATAGGTGAGTATAGGAGCAGGTTTTGGTGTATTTCCTTTCACCTTTACACATTTTACACATTTTTCTATATAATCATATATAGTTTTCTTCATACCTAACCAAAAGTACTTAAGTTGTGCTTGTCTATAAGTTTTATCCTTTCCAGGATGTGAACTACAATCACTATCATGAAGTAACTTCAATATCTCATTTACCAGAGTTTGTGGTATAACTAACTGATTTACTTGACCTCTAGAAATATCTTTCCCATTTACAAATGTTTTCCTATACAAAATTCCATTAATCAAATGAAATTCCTCTATCTTATACCCCTTTGGTAGCTTTGGAGGATCTCCTCTTGGGTTCATCAAATGCTTGATTATTGAATCACATGTCTCATCATCTCTCTGTTCTCTTATTAGCATTTCTTCATCTAAAGTTACTAACTCTTCTATACTACAAACAAAATTAATCAATCCAGTCCCAGTCATTGGTTGACTAATGTTTCTAGAAAGTGGATCTGCTACATTCCTTCTACCCGGAATATAATTAAATTGAACATCATAGCACTGAAGTATCGCAAACCATCTAGCAAGTCTGCCTCTAAGATTCTTATGCTTAAATAAGTTCTGAATAGCTGTGTGATCAGTCCAAACTCTGATGGGATACCCTAGTATCATATCCCTAAAACTTTCTAAAGAATAAATTACTGCTAAAGTTTCTCTTTCAGTTATAGAATAGTTTCTCTCCGCACTATTACAAAGTCTGGATGTGTAAGCTATGGGTTTCAAAGTTCCATTTCTCTCTTGCATTAGTATGCCTCCTAACCCTATGTCAGACGCATCAGTACAAAGAATAAATTCTTTTTCATAGTCGGGGAAAATTAAAATAGGTGAACTTGTGAGTTTATCTTTCAACTTGTCAAAAGCTTGCTGTTGCGCAGGTCCCCATATGAACTTTGAGTCCTTTCTCAACAAAGAACTTAGTGGATTAGCAATGTCAGCATAACTTTGAATGAATTTTCTATAATATCCTGTTAATCCCAAAAAGCTCCTAACCTTGTCTACATTGGTCGGAACTGGAAAATTCTTGACAGCGTCCACCTTTGAATTTACTGTACTTAGTCCGTGTCTGTCTATCTTATGTCCTAAGTAAATGACACTGTCTTGCAAGAACTTACATTTTTCAAGTTTTACTTTTAACCCAGCTTCTCCTAGTCTTGAGAATATCAAATCTAATTTCTTAAAGTGCTCCACTGCAGTCTGAGAAACTATTAAAATGTCATCTAGAAATACACTGGCAGTGTTTCCTAACAATCCATCTAGAATAGTATTCATTAATCTCATGTAAGTTAATGGACTATTACATAACCCAAATGGCATTCTCTTGAACTCATAATGTCCTGTTGTAGTAGAAAATGCTGTGAACTCTCTTGAATCTTCATGCAATTCTATTTGCCAAAAAGCTGATTTGATATCTATAGTACTAAAATATCTATTCTCAGTTCCCAAACTTCTCAAAATGTCACCGATAATGGGTAATGGTAACCTGTCACGAATGGTGTGCTTATTCAGTTCCCTGTAATCAATAACTGGTCGCATAGTCCCATCAGACTTTGGTACTAGGATCAACGGAAAATTCCACTCACTTTTACTATGTTCAATAATATCCTGTGATAACATTTCAGTGATGAGTTTATCTACTACAGCTAATCTAGAGTGAGGAACTCTGTAGGCTGGTATGTAGATAGGTTGTGTTCCTGGTTTTAACTTAATGTGATGTTTTAAAACAGTTGTTTTGCCTAAGGCGTCCCCCGGCAAAGCAATTGCTTTTTTATGTTTCATAAGCAAAGCAAATAAAGCTTCATCCAACTCAGGGCAATTAGTTGATTGTAATAATTCTTTATATCTATTTCTTAAGTCTATGCCTTCTTGTACTGAGCAAATTGATGAAGTTGGTAATTCTATCTCCTCACTATTCTCATTTAAAATCTTAATAGGTTTAGTACACACCTGAATACATCCTATTTGTGTACCTTTCTTTAAAACTATCTCTTTATTCATAGTATTAATTACTAATACTTCTACTCTGTTCTTATTTGTCTTATAAATCCCTGAGTCCCACTTCAATCCTTTAAGTTTAACTGATTCTGGGACTGTAATTACTTCAGAGTCTACATTGATTCCTTTCAAACACACTTCAACCTTATTAATTGACATGGGATGTAACAATGTCGACCTTGTTAATCCGCAATCTGCAATTCTCAAGGCATCTGTGGTTAATAATTTAGTAATCTCTGGGATTTCCTGAACTTCTGAGTTGGGTTCACAAATTGTTTTACTTTCTGTAGGGTTGGACCGCTCGGCCTCGCTATCTAGGATAGAAATGTTATCTAAGGATTCATTGATTCCTGTCACTGGTCTTAAGTCTGGTTGATTTAAGAATGGGATTAACTGTGACTTCACTAAAATTCCTAAGTCAGCAGGACAAATTACCATGTTTTCTTTTCTCATAGTTGCAAATCCTATCAATAAATCTCCTGGAAAAACAGACTCTTCTACCACTATCACTGGGATGTACAATTGTTCATTTGTATATAAGGCAACTTCTAGCTCAATCTTGCCTAATGTTTTTAACTGATTTCCAGTTACACCTTGCAATGTATAACGGATTGGTTCCAACATTTTCACTCCTGGGTTCAACTGGTTTAAAACTTTACTAGTAATTACATTAACTACAGACCCTGTATCAATAAAAATTTGAATAGGCTTATTGAACACTTTACCCGCAATGAGAGGTCCTACAGAAGTTTTACCAACAGTAATTATCAGTTTGTCAGTTTCTTTCATCTCCCTTGCATTCCCATATTTAACACAATACCGCCTATCGGTATATATATGGGGAGGTCTGAAATGGTTTATTCTGTGTCTGGGGGTTTTCCTCTTAGCCCTGGGGGTACCCGAAAATTTCGGCACTCATGAGTTCTGTGTCCGATTTTATTATGGTAAATACAGAATGGAGGGTTCCTACATTGATACTCATTGTGACCTTCGTATTTGCAATTTCTGCAAATAATCCCATAAAAACATTCTTGTGCCTTGTGTCCCCATGCATTACAATTAAAACAAAGGATTCTGGTATCCCTATCCCTAGATGGACTTCTAGCATGCCGCCTATGTCCTACTTCTGTTTTCTTAAACTCTCTAGAGTTCCTATATTGGCTATGTTGATTTATAGGCATTACATATGGGTTTATTGTTCTGGTCTCACTGTATCCTTGAAGAAGATAATCTACTTCTCCTAAATAGATATTTGATTTTAAATCTTTGTACAGCCTTTCTGCTGTTAAGTCATCAGAATTCTTTGTCAATAAGCTAAATGTAATCAATTTGATTACCTGTGAGATTTTCATCTTCTCACTAGATCTTTCTATCCAGTCTGAATCTTTCAAGATAGAATTCATGTCTTTTGACCATCTATCTAATCTAGCTAAGTACTCTGTGTCAGTTTCACTTGTCCTAACTTCCTTAATCATTTTTACCAATGATCTAATAGGATCCTGATCACATTTGGACATGAAATGCTTGATAAATGCCTTCTTATAATCATCATATTGATTAATTGATTCCATTTGCTGGAAGTTAATGACAAACCTCGCCCTTCCATGCTCTGGATCTATATTCTCCTTGAGAATCTCAATCTTACGATTCTCGTTTGTTATATTTTTACTAACTATAAGAGTGTCAATGAGGTTTAGGAACTTGTTTACACCATATGTGTTAGACTCTCCTGTGAATTTTGGAATATTTGTATTTGATGTGTGAATTTCGTGTCTCAACACGTTAGAATTCTGAGGGGTACTCATACTTTACTAATACCTTGCTTTAGCCTGGCTGCTTGCGATGTCGCTTCGTGATGTCAATGTCTGGTTTGACGTCCTTCTACGGTCTTGTCATTCCTCAACGACGTTGTTCCTCCTCCATCACACAGTCTGCCTTGAAGACCGCCTTGTAGATGATGATCTCCTTGAAGAATCTTGAAGAATGCTTGTTCCCAACGTAGCAGTTACTTGAAGTTGTAGATTTCTCTCGTAGTCGTAATACACTCTTGATTTTGGTTGTCTTGTTCCCGTAGACTTCTGGCGCCACTTCTCTTCGGAGGTGTTTAACACCCAGTTCCCACCCACCCACCACCACTTTCACCTCCCCTAGTCACCACTGTCACTTAAATTTGACTTGTAATATCACTCGTCTCGAGGCCCCTTGCCTCTCGTTACGTGAGGTTCACTAATATTCAAGTTCCTCTTAAGTAGTAGGCCCAATGCCTTCTTTTTCCTGTAGTCTCACTATTTTCTAGGCCCCATGCCATATCCTCTCGTCCTTTGGGTTAATAAAAGGGAGGTGAATTTTCTTTCTTCTTTCACTGTAATTTCACCTTCAGCTTACACTCGGGATCTCTTTTCTCTCGTCTCTACATCGTCTCCTGATCCTCTCTCTACACCCTCTCTATATCTTCTCCCTATATCTTCCCTATCTCTTCTCTATAGAACGTCTGAAGAGATCCCGTATCTTACGCTGAGCTACCTTCGTCTGACGTCACTAATTTTTCTAAACCAATCCCCGGTGATTTCTCAAATAAATGTCACTCCTTATGGGCGTGACTTTGAATTCCTGCACCAATAGTTTTTTTCTCCTTCTGCACCTTGCACCAATCCGGAAAGCCATTTCAATGCCACTAGCAAAAATTGTTTACCTCAGCATTAGTCAAACGAAGGTAACCTGCGCTTACAATGTTGTGATTCATAAGCGATTATAAAAACAGTCACCACCGTCGGTGTGTTTACATAGACAAACGTCGCCCTCACCTAGACATAACATTGCCCTCGAGCAGGCGTCGAGTCTGAATTATTCTAATACCCTAGCTCATTTCCATTCGTACACTACCGGCCTCTTACAAACGTATATCATTTGAATTATGAATTTCGAATTTATACAGGGAGATAAACTTGTCAATTAACGGCAGGCGAATGGGTACAGGCGTCCTGGAAGGGACGTGGATTCTAGTCAGGACTAAAAAAAAAGAAATGTAACCGAGACAAGGAAAGCAGTTTGACGTCTTCCAAAACTGAAGAAAGAGGCTAAAACTGTCTTGATTAACTCTTGCGTTGCACTGTAAAGATTAAATTTTGTTTAAAGATTGGAAAATATGTACGTAAGCAAAGCGGCTTGACGTCTTCCAAAACTGAAGAAAGAGGCTAAAACTGTCTTCATTAACTCTTGCGTTATACTGTAAAGATTAAATTTTGTTTAAAGATTAGAAAATATGTACGTATATAGATAGACACATAGATAAGTAGATATATAGATATATAGTTTTGGAATGTTGTCATAAGTATTTGCTCAAAAAAGCAAAGCTTCTTGGACAACGCAATCCCTTTTTATTAATATTAAAAGGAATTCATGGCATCAAGATTGAAGATAATTTAACTTTCAGAACTAAATGGTTTTGACACTGAATAAAACAAACGAGCACAGAGGTATATGTGATATATTTGAATTAAAAGTTCATTCAGATAAACACAACAAATCATTCTTATAAATTTTATGCATATTTCCTTTCATACTTTTTAATTTATCTTTTTAATGAAGTGCTTTGATATTCATCTATTTTTCCGTTTCAAATCATTTGTCTGTCATTTATTCATTTAATTGTTTATTTCTTTTCTGTATATCTGCTTGTTTGAATGATACATCCACTATAGTATCGGCTTTACATATATTCATATGTGTATGAATTATTATCTTTATTCATGATAGTTTTGTTACCATGCTCTGCTCATCAGTGCTCAAATATTCATTTGTCTAATTTTATCTGTTTTGTTTATTCCTGTATTTCATTGTCTATGCATTTGATTTTGATTTTGAGTGAACAGTTTTCGTCTTGTATTCTTTTTCGTAGTCAATTGATGTTCGGAACGGAGGAGTAGTGGGGCGGTAGGTTAGTGATAGCTAATGTACGCATATAAAGGGCTCCGTTTTCTATTCATGAGGGCACTTTACATGGACCATTTGTTCTATGATAGGGCTCGCTCCCAATGGGGAAAGGGAATAGGGTTCACAACGTACCCTACAGAATATAGGCTCTTTCAAGATCTTCAAATGGGATTATAAAGCATGAAATTCGTTCCATTCATCCCCAAAGACACTGAAATTTGTTTCAATATGTCCTATTGTAAAAGGAGGATGTATGATTCGTTTAGATTTTTTGTATCGTGGCAGATAATAAATTTTGCCCCCATTTTTTTTTTTTTTTTTTTTTTTTTTTTCTCTATGAAATGATTTCTGATAATTTCAATAATGCTTCCGGTCACCCCAGCGTTATAACTCCTTGAGGATTTGCCTCATCGATTATCTGAAACTAATATAAAGCAAACGCATGTATGTCTTCTGGGTAACATTTCATTATATATGAACCATTTTTATTTGTTGTAAGCTGATGAACTTCATCGATTAACATAATGAAATATAATTGGAAATTCAAATTGTAAAACATTCTAATTTAATGTGAGAGGGGTTAACCTTTAGAAAAATACACACACACGCACACACACACACATTTGTGTATGTATATATATATATATAATATTTGTGCATATGTATGTGAATACATATGTATATGTATTATACATATATATATATATATATGTATGTATATATATATATATATATATATATGGGTTCTCAGTTTAAATATATATGTATATATATGTATATATATATATATATATATATAAATATATATATATTTATATATATATATTAATAGTATATACGGGCAGGAGATTTTCTCTTATACATAATTCATTGAAAATGGTGGCTAGTTGTGCATTTATTATTTTTCAAATGTATTTCCATATGTCCTACTATGGATTTATGTTCCTTTGAAATAAGGTTTATAACTTCACTGTAGGTGGTCATTCTTGCTATATCCCGATTTCCGGTTCAAGACCCTTCTTCATTAGCTCTTTGGAATATTCTATCTGGTCAGAATAAGAATTATTCCAGTGTTATGTTTAATTATTTTAAGTAAAATAGTTAAACATAACGCTGGAATAATTCTTATCCTGACCAGATAGAATATTCATAAGAACTACTGTAGAAGGGTCTTGATCCCGAAATCGCGATATAGCAAACATGAACACCTACAGTGAAGTTATAAACCTTCATTCAAAGGAACATAAATCCATAGTGAGACACATGGAAAATGCATTTAAAAGATAATAAATGCACAATTATCCATCACTTTCAGTGAAGTATATATATGTATATATATATATATATATATATATTATATATATATATATATATATAATATGTGTGTGTGTGTGTGTGTGTATTGTACGGGAAGGGAAGCTATGCTCGTGGTATCCCGTCTTCATATCTCGTTTTATCTAGACAGTTTTTGAATTCGTGTATCGTTTTTGCACACACCACAATTTCATCTAACTTGTTCCAAACGTCTATCACCCTGTGGGGAAAGCTGTTCTTTTTCAGATCTCTTCTATAACTGTCTTTCTTGATTTTCTTTCCGTGTCCTCTTGTATCTCTACTATCCCATTTTATTAGTGTGTATTATATATATAAATATATATATATATATGTATATATATATATATATATATATATAATATATATATATATATATATATATATATTATATATATATATACACATCTCCACCAAGGATACAGGTGACGGGGAAGGTGGCTGGCTTCGTCACCCCAAAGTACCTCAAACCACTGCTGAGGAGCCCAGTTACCACATTTAAGTGAAAATCGAGGCTTCTGCCGCCTTGTAAGGATGAGTTTCTTAACCTGCTGGTGGCTACTGTTCCCCAGCTCGGCCACCCGTCTGTTGACTGTTCTTATAGACACCTCAGAAAGCAGACGTAACTTTGTTACGGGTTAGCTGGGTTCGAATCCTCGGCTCGTCCACGTTTCAATTTCCAACGGATGCCTCCACCGAGCGACTCTGTCTCGATTGCGATGGCATGGAATTAAAAGTGATTTGTGGTTGAAGAAAGATATATATATACATATACATATATATATATATATATATATATATATATATATATATATATATTCTGATGTCGTTCCCGTTCCATGTTTTTCTAACATTTGCAAAATGACTCCATTCATATTATATGGAAGTCCTTGGCTTCGGGAAAAAATACATGTATATATAATTGTTTTTAAATGATACACAAATTATTTATTTCATTATGGTGTCATAATGTTAACATGTTTTTAATTTAGAAAAATTCAATTTCATGAAATGAATATCAAACGCAAATGTAGGGTTGACCAAGTTTAGACGGAAATATGAATTGAACCAACACCGCTTCCATATAACGCAAACTGTACTAACGAATACACTGGCCTTGCTCGTTTTCATGTACGTAAATGTGTGTGTTTTTGAAGGTATGCATTTGTATGAGAAATTGATAGGATGAAAATGATTGAGGATTTGGTTTTTGTGTTTGGGTGGGACAAAATATTTCTGTATATCATGAGTATGTGCGTGTTTGGGCATGTGTTTGTGTGTGTGTGTGTGTGTCTGTGCGTGCGTGTGTGTGCGTGTGACTGACCATAATTTTATTTCACAAGCTTGACAACTATTACCATTCCTAAGCTCAATAAACATACAGTGAGAGCTGCTAGTAGTGCTGTGACAAACCATACGCCTATCACTTTGCACAAGGGTAACATTAAAAGTTTGCGGTATTATTGGAGGCTGTCACGTGCTGTAGTGTGTGTGCGTATATGCGTGCGTGCGTATGTGTGTGTGTGTGTGTGTGTGTGTGTGTGTGTGTGTGTGTGTGTGTGTGTGTGTGTGTGTGTGTGTGTGTGATCCACCTTGGTCTTTTGGATTACGTGTTGGATTCGTGATTGACAGCTATTCCCCTCCTGGAAGAGAGCTTAGAGCTTGTATGACCGATCTATGGGTAATGCTTTGACCTTACACTCACACACACACACAATTCCCCGCCCATGAGAATTGGAGTAACAACTCGAAGAGCAGCGATACTGGAATTATTTTCAGTCCTGGGCAGGATTCGAACCCGGACCGCCGTAGTGACAGTCTGGGGCTCTACCAACCGCGCCACCAAGTCGTGTGTGTGTGTGTGTGTGTGTGTATTTACGTAGTTGTATTTACCTAGTTGTATTTTACGGGACGAGAGCTATGCTCGTAGTGACCCGTTTTCGTATCTCTCCACATCCAGTTTGTTTTTAAAATCGTGTATATTTCTGGCATTCACTGTTTCTTTGTTCAGTTTGTTCCAGACATCGATCACTTTTTGTGGGAAGCAATTTCTTCTCAGGTCTCTTCTGTAACTGTCTTTCTTTAGTTTCTTTTCGTGTCCTCTTGTTTCTCTTCTGTGTGTGTGTGTGTGTGTGCGCGCGCGTGCGCTCAAACCCTCACTTTATGAATCGCGTCTAATATAAATCATTGTAGTGCACCTAGAACCCTACTGGTATTAGTGGACGGCGTTCCTACCTCGACTTCGGGAGTCCAATTTCGATCACCCGGAGTTGTTCGGCTTACCAACCCCTCGCTGCAACGGTCGACGTCAGAGGCGGAGCATATCAGTGTTGAAGTTTAGTGTTCGCGCCTAATCAGTATGATCGAGCTGATTACACTGGTTTCAGACTCCATTCACTACCACCGCCATTTAA
>NC_134797.1:22753780-22778780 GCF_046742065.1 Oratosquilla oratoria
TTCCGCATTCCTTACCAGAGTCACGATTCCAAAGTTACCTTCGCCAAGGTACTCAACCTCGGTCCAGAGGTTTCCAGGACCCTCATTCCAGGGGCTGTCCTCCTGGACTTTGAGCTTCTTGCAGGCTTTCTCTTCGTCCTCGGAGTGATTTCTTTTGCCTGCAGGTTTCGACGAAACTCGAAGTGTATTCCTTGTTCTGTGTGATGCCATGGTGCTTGTACTGAAGGTTTAAATTCCCAATTCTAAAGACTCTTCCTGAAAGCCAAGCATGGTCAACACACACCAAACGCATATCACAGATATCGTGACACTTGCTTCCCTCAGTAGATTTTAAGAAAAAACTTGATGCTGAAAGATACAAAGATGGGTCACCACGAGGATAGCTCCCTTCCCGTATAATACAACTAGGTAAACACACACACACACACACACACACACACACACACACACACACACACACACACACACGGTGGCGCGGTTGGTAGAGTCCCCGACTGTCACTACGGCGGTCCAGGTTCGAATTCTGCCCAGGGCTGAAATAATTTCAGTATCCCTGCGCTTCGAGTCGTTACTCCAGCTCTCGTGGGTGGGGAGTTCGGGGTGTGTGTGCTTGTAAGGTCACAGCATTACCTATAGATCGGTAATGCGAGTTCTGAGCTCTCTTCCGGGAGGGAAATAGCTGTCGATCACGACTCCAACACGTAATCCAAAGACCATGGTGAATCACACACACACACACACACACACACACACACACACACACACACACACACACACACACACACACACACACACACACACACACACACACACACACACACACACACACACACACACACACACACACACACACACACGTGTAAGGTCACAGCCTTGCCCATAGATCGGTCATATACGAGCTCTGAGCTCTCTTCCGGAAGGGAAATAACTGTCGATCACGAGTCCAACCCGTGATCCAAAGACCATGGTGAATCACACACACACACACACACACACACACACACACACACACACACACACACACACACACACACACACACACACACACACACACACTTATACACACCTCGTTGTGCTGTGGCTAGTTTCGCCTGTCACGACAGCAGTTCGGGTTCGAATCCCGCCTAGGGCTGAAATAATTTCATTATCGCTGCGCTGCGGGGTGCAACTCCAACTCTCGTGGCCGGGGAGTTGGGTGTGTGTGCGTGTAAGGTCACAGTATTACCCATAGATCGGTCATACGAGCTCTTAGCTCTCATCCGGGAGGTTAATAACTGTCGATCACGAGTCCAACACGTGATCCAAGACCATGGTGAATCACACACATAGACACACATAAACACATACATATATATGTATATATATACATGTGTGCATGTGAGCGTTCATGCATGCTTTTATGTATGTATGTGTATGTATGTATCTCCATTTCAAAATTTGTTCTTCCGCTAATCAGAATATTTCATTGGCATTAGGACCAAACTTTTTGACAAGAATAACAATAGCCTATACCATAGCATGTTATAATGGGGGCTTTGCAATATATCATTTAATAAATTGTCGTTCTTTTTCATATTTCACGTTTCATCAGTCCAAAAAGTAAAAAAAAAAATTAAGAACAGGGAATAGGTGGAATGAAAGTCGTGTCCCACTTAACATAGATCTGCATTTGTTACAAGATCTTTTCACAGCTGAATGAAATTACTGTCCTGGTCTGAACACGTACGTACAAGTGGGTCAGTGAAATTACTGTCTTGGTCTGAACACGTACGTTCAAGTGGTCAACGCAGTGAATTATAAAGTGTGACTTAAACCAGACAGGACGAGTGTGGATGACATTTAGTTGTATTTAAAGATTTCTGGTTGGTTGACTTTATTCTCTATGGATATTATTGAAGAAATCAATGGCTATTTAACCTCACGTCATTTGTTTTGATTCACGACTGATATGAAATGAACTTCACGTCATTAACCCCATGTTTGTATATGTGTGTGTGGGTATCTTTGTCTGTGTATCGATAATAGGCAAGTATCTATGTGTGTGTTTGTGTGTGTGTGTATGTTTGTATGTGTATGTGTGTGTGTGTGTAAGTGCGTGTGTGTTTGTGTGCGTGCGTGTATGTGTGTGTATATCTGTGTATGCTAACGTCTGTGTGTGTGTGATTATATGCGTACATTTATATGAATAGTATCAACATTTACTTAATACAATGAAGAACACGATAAAATATTCAATAGAAATAGAGTCCATTATGTATGATATATTAGCGTGATGGAGTAAGTATATAGCATTGGAATGCAGGTAATTCGAGTCTTCAATCACTTACACTGTGACACACAGGTAGATATATACACATATATTCGCTTAAATTCACACACTCACACACACACACACACACACACACACACACACACACACACACACACACACACACACACACACACACACACACACACACACACACACACACACACACACACACACACACACACACACACACACACACACACACACACACACACACACACACACACACACGTGGGTGGGGAATTGGGTGTGTGTGTGAGTGTAAGGTCATAGCATTACCCATAGATCGGACATACGAGCTCTGAGCTCTCTTCCGAGAGGGAAATAGCTGTCGATCACGAGTACAACTTATGATCCATAGACCAAGGTAAATCTCAAACACACACGCACACACACACACACACACACACACACACACACACACACACACACACACACACACACACACACATATATATATACATATATATATATATATGATATGTGTGTGTGTACATATGTGTGCGTATGCATATGTATGCGTGTGTGTTTTGTGTCTGCTTGTGTGATTCCATTGTATGTATGTGCAAAAAAAAAATTGGCACAATAGTCCTGGCTACTAATAGTTGGTGAACCGAAGGATAAATTAAGTTGTCGGACCGCAGTCAAGGTGCGGAAACAATTTCTCGGACTTTATGATCCCCAAGAAAGTTTCAAGCCATAAATCTTCGTACAATACAGTACTTGTAGACTTTATTCAAAACAACCGAATGAGAATTTCCACGTCTTTGTTAGAAGGTGCCATGTCTGGAGGAAGTGTTAAAGAATCTTACCTCACCGTTGATTGTTCAATATCGTAAGGACATTGCACCCGCTCTCTCTCCATGTCTTCATGGATTATTCATCGCTGCAATTATTGAGTGAGTATAATGTTGTCAAAACACGATGTGTTGCAGGTCATCGTTCTTCAACCTGGCATCAATCCAACGTCCTACTTTTACAATATTGGACAGATGAGGGTCAGGCTGTCTAGTAGCTGGCTTCGAATCCTCGGCTCGTCCAAGTTACAAATTCCCACGGAGGCCTCCATAGAGCGACTCTCACTCTCGACAGCGAGGGCATGGAATTAAAAGTGATTTGTGGTTGAAAAAAAGATTATATATATATGTATATATATACATATATATATATATATATATATATATATATATAAGAGGAGTAGAGGGAAACACACAAGTAGAACAGGAGTTTATTCCTTTACTAGTTTCGCACAGTGATGCTTCTTCAGAAAAAAATATTGCATTATAGAATAACTGTTATTCTGTAATGCAAACATTCTTTCTGAAGAAACATCACTGTGCGAAACTAGTCAAGGAATAAACTCCTGTTTTACTTGTGTGTTTCCCTCTATTCCTCCTACAACCTGTCAGGATGTCTTCATATATATATATAATATATATATATGTATATAAAATATATATATATATATATATATATATATATATATCAAGTAACGTAGATGTCGTAACACGAGTAAAATAAAACTTAGACCCACTCTCAGAGACAGATAAGCTGAGATTCAGAGTAAACCGTATATTTCGACCACTACCTATGGTCCTCTTCAGCTGCTGAAGAGGATCACAGCTAGTGGTCGAAATATAAGGTTTACACTGTATCTTAGCTTATCTTTCTCTGAGAGTGGGTTTAAGTTATATATATATATATATATATATATATATATATATATATATATATAATGTATCATTATCTATATATTTCTATATACACCAAGATGGCTTCGTTAAATGACCGAAGAACATATCAATTCACTGTCCATTGTTTGTGTAGGGAGATGTCTTAAAATTCACTCGTTGAAATTGTACAAGTTGTAGGCAAGTAGAGACACACATGCTGAAAAGAAAGAGGGGTAGAGTGTTCTGGTTCACTTATACAAAAGATATGGTGTAAGAATATGGTTGAGACCTTTTGAAAATCAAATGTTGCGTGCTTTCTTAAGGAAAGGAGGGGTAGACAGTTACTAAGTTCAAAAGAAAAGTGACCGTAAAACTGTTGATAAAATATATAGAATTACATATATCATTAGTAGGGTAGTTTAAACTCCATAAGCTTTTGACATGCCGATTGCAACAGCATAGAACCTGAAAATCAAATGTTGCGTGGTTTCCGAAGCAAAGGAAGTAGACGTCATACTTTTACAACATTGGACAGTGAGGGTCAGGCTGTCTAGTTCCTCTCGAAATCAAGCTTTCTAAAACACGCAAAGGAAGAAACGTGACCGTAAAAATGTTGATAGAATATATAGAATTACATATATTATTAGTAGGGTAGTTTAAACTCCATGTGTTTTTGACATGCCTAGAGCAACAGCCTAGAACCCACTGAACTCACTCAGATGGAATAATCAAGAGTCAAACTTTAAACTTAGATTACCAGTAAGGCTTCTTGTATGGAAACCACAATAATGATTACAGGGAAGTTCTTAAGCAAAAAAAAAAAAAAAAATGTTCCATAAACTTTCTATGAAGGACAGAACTTGGAAACTTTAGATAAGCAGGAAATTAAAGTTGAAGGAAGGTAGCCCGGGGGTGGGGGTGGGGGGTGGGGGGGACAGAAAGAGGTAACTGCTCTTTAGAGCAAGATGTACGTAGAGGGAATGAAGAGAATGGTAGACTCAAGTGGGCCAGTTTGCATAGACCAGTGTTTCTCAACCTTTTTTGGCTGCGACCCTAAATCCACTCTTAGCCTGGAGTCGCGACCCTAATTGTAATAATAAATTCAACCATTTCATGTTATATTTCTACGTACTTGCATAATGTTTATAAACTTTCGTTTTTATAGTTTTTATATTTTTGTAAGACCCTCTGGCGACCCTCAAAAACACCCTCGCGACCCTAGGTTGGGTCGCGACCCTGAGGTTGGGAACCACTTGCATAGACAATTTAGCAAAGAAAAATGGTTTCTTAAGAAAGACAAGAAGACATCTCCTTCCAAATCGTAAAACTTTTAATGTCAAGTATAAGTCATAGAACGCAGGAGGAGAATAACAACACAGTGTTACAAAATTTTGACTTTTTTCTGTCTTTGGTCAATAAATGTTATTTTCTATTTCCTTTTATCTACAAAGTTAAGAAAATAATGATTATTCTCTTAAAACTTTGATTATTCTAGACTGGCCAGCGATTTTTTTAAACTAGCCTATTATAATAGGCTAGTTTCAATTATCCCCAACAATTCAAACAAATTCCGCACTAATATGGTGGAAAAAAAAATTAAAGAATTTTCTGGATGACTCCAGAACATTCAAAACAATTCTTTCGAAACGTTCCACAAACTTCTAGAACATTCTTGCAACGTAGATGGCAGTATAAATGCAGGGAACGTATGCTAAACGGGTCAGTTTACTTCTAGCCGTCTCTGCGTAGACAATTCGTTCGTCATCAGTCATTCCTATCTGCCTTCTTTCAGCATGGCGTCAAGAGGTTGTAAGCATCCGCCAGACGCATTTTGCTACGTCTGTGGCGAGTTTATCAAAACTAGAGCTAAAAAGTACTCTCTGGAAAGATCACCAAAAATGCGCGAGGCCTACAAAGCATATTTCGGCATGCCTGTTGGGGATCAGGACAAACTTTGGGCACCTCATTTCACCTGCGATCTCTGCAAAAGAACTCTGGAAGGTAAGAAAAAACCAAATAAATATATATATATATATATATATATATATATATATATATATATATATATATATATATATATATATATATAATTTTATTTACAAATAGTTTATAGCAAAATTTATTTGTTTTATTTTTATACTTATGTTTTCATTCTGCTTTTTACAGGTTGGTACAGAGGGGAAAACAGAGCTATGAAATTTGCAGTCCCCCGAATTTGGAGGGAACCAACTGATCACTCAAGCAATTGCTTCTTCTGTATGGTAGACCCTTCCAAACGTCGAGGAGGCAAAAATGCGCCTGCTATCATATATCCTGATCTTCTGTCATCCATTGCGCCAGTGCCACACTGCTCTGAGCTCCCCGTACCCACTCCTCCCATGAGAGAGCAGCAGTGTTTACAAAAGAATAGTAGTTCAGAAGAGCATGAAGACACTGATCCAGAGTTCAGAGACGCAACTGATGACAGAAATCCATACTACCCCAACCAAGAAGACATCAATGACCTCATCAGAGATCTTGGCCTCACGAAGTCAAATGGCGAGCTTTTGACGTCGAGACTCAAGCAGTGGAATTTGCTAGATGAGAGTGTGCACATATCAGGTCAGAGAAAGCGTCACCAGCATTTTTCAAGCTTTTTCACTAGTCAAGATGGGCTTTGCTTTTGCCACAATGTGACCGGTCTGTTTAAGGCAATTGGAATTACCCATAACCCCAAAGAGTGGCGACTCTTTATCGACAGCTCGTGTAGGAGCCTCAAAGCAGTGCTGCTTCATAACGGGAATGTGTACCCATCTCTTCCCCTCGCCCACTCTGTCAAGCTCAAAGAGGAATACAACAGTGTCAATATTTTTTTAGATGCCTTGAAATATGGAGAGTACTGTTGGGAGGTTATAGGAGACTTCAAAATGCTGGCTTTCCTAATGGGTCTCCAAGGCGGCTTTACCAAGTATCCTTGTTATCTTTGCCTTTGGGACAGCAGGGATACCGTGTCACACTACCTCAAGCGTGACTGGCCACAGCGAACCGAGTTTTGTGTGGGGAAGAACAACGTAAAATGGGAGCCATTGTTGGATCCCAAAAAAGTACTGTTTCCTCCACTACACTTAAAACTGGGCCTTATGAAGCAATTCGTCAGAGCTCTAGATAAAGAGTCTCCAGCTTTCAAATTTCTCCAAGATTTCTTCCCCAAGTTGTCTGCAGCGAAAGTTGAAGCCGGTGTCTTTATTGGTCCACAAATAAAAAAGGTAATGGAGTGCAAGGAGTTTCCAAAAAAACTCACAAGGACAGAGAGAGCAGCATGGGACAGCTTTGTTGCAGTAGTTCTTGGCTTCTTGGGGAATCACAAGGCCGAAAACTATGTGGAGCTTGTTGAGACCTTGGTGACAAACTACGGCAAAATGGGTTGCAGGATGTCCCTCAAAGTGCATATCCTTGACGCCCATCTTCATAAATTTAAGGAAAACATGGGAGCGTACTCTGAGGAGCAAGGCGAACGCTTCCATCAGGATATTTTGGAATTTGAACGCCGCTACCAAGGGTCTTATAATGAAAATATGGTGGGAGACTATATTTGGGGGCAGATTCGTGAAAGTAATCTACAGTATAAGCGTCACACTCACACACACACACACACACACACACACACACACATTATATATATATATATGTAGTCCCCATACATCATGCAGTTCAATTTCCAAAACCCTATTATCTCCCTCTAAACCCACCACACACTGTTGTCCTTTGATGCCCTTTTTGTTATCATTCTATCACTGCTCATGTTAACGATCCACACTCGATTCCAACCTCACTTTGAACCATTTTGTCTGTGTTCTTCGTGATTTCCTACATGCTTTTCTCCTCAACACCTTTGCCCCAAAACTCGTATATCTTTTAATATTCTACATCGCTCTCTACTGTGTCATATGCCATCTCCAGATCCATGAACATGTACACATATACTTCCTTTCCACTATCCGTGGTGTTTTTTTTTTGTTAGTTATGATGAACAGCTATTTCATACATCCTTTCCTACATTTGAATCTTGTTATTCAGCTTCCCTTCAGCCGTTCCTGTCCTTCGAAATTTCGCCCCGTTTTCCAATATTGATTCAGCTCCACTTCCGGTTTCGCGCGGAAAAGCCGCGAATCTCAAAAGAAAATAACCCAAGTGACCATAAAAAGATAAATATATTAATAAACACAAACACAAATAAAAATAAATAAAAAATGTAAACGAACAAACACACAAATCAAAGATATTATATACAAATGCATTCGTCTAGGCACTTTGATCAAACGACTATTTTTCCGGGACTCGAACCCTTGAACGTGCATTACGTGGCTAGGACGCTACCGACTATACCATGACAGGCGTCTCAAAGCAGCTGCTTGAAACTATACTTGTATTTTTCCAACATCAACTCACGTGGCTAATATATTACGGTTATACTTCCAAACAATTACTAAGGGCATCTGTCGTGTCGTATTTGAGCTTCCTAACCTCATAAGACACGCCCTAGGATGAAGTTTCTATTGAAAGATTCGTTTAATAAAATTGTCAAGGTGAATGCAAATTTGTAGAATGGTTCTCCTAAATAAAATTCGTTTGATAGACTGCGAAACCACTAGATAGAAATCGACAATTCTTTTATGTTGAGACGTGTGCTGTAATCTCTTCTCGAGGAAAAATAGTAATTAAGTAGTTAATAGTAGATAAGGACCTTTTCCATAGATTCTCCCTAGTGTAGGACCCACATCCTTTACCAAATCCTTGTGTGTATTTCTTAACAATACTTAGTAATCTACCCTTTGTGACAAGCAGACATATGCATTTTCTATCTGACTTGTCTCCTCACTCTCGCTTCTTTCAAATTGAGTTTTCTCGCCTTTGCATGCCATCCAACATCTTGTCCTGTCCTACAGGGGTCTGTCTGTCTCAGCCTCAGTCTCTCTCTCTGTCACCTCTCGCTCTCTCTCTATTCTTCACTCTGTTTACTTGTCTATCTATTGGTTTCGTTTTTTCTTTAAATGAAGGTCACAAAGGCAAGCTAGAAATAGGATATTAGTGAGTATTTCATATCATAGTTGTAGTAACGATATGGCTCTTGTAATGCAACCTGGATCCAATTCACCAGAAAATTGGCCTTGTTTTGGATAGGAAATGAAACCACAATTCAAATACGCCCACTAAGCAATTTCACCAGTGCTGAAGTCGTGTCGCCATCTTGGACAAACGCTGTGGAGAGTCCCTAGCAAAAGGCTAATGTCCTTGAAGTATTCGCAAGTTCACTGTTGCACAATGCACCATAGTTCGAAAGAAAAATCCGACACAAAATGCCAAATAATTTGGCAATAATTCTCACGACTTGCATGGCACATGTTGTTGACGGGAGTTCTTTCGACATGCCAAATCCTTGGGGTCGCTTGGAGCGTTTGGTCAAAATATCGTCACGAGCTTCATGTTGATAAGAGTACTTAGTAACGCGGGGCTGGAATTACGGTTTCAAGTCCTCTCAAGAGCAAGGACAGTTTTTAACGAACTGAACCAACGATTACATTACCAAACATATGCTGTCAGTACAATTATGGCATAAGTTATCTAATAAAATCCCATTCCTAGGTTATATTTATTTTTCTTCGTGGGACTTCTAATAGGCAATTACCAATTTAGTGTAACCCGTAATAATCCCTGTTGGTGAGCCAGCTGAAAAAATTAATTCATTACTATTATTATCTTTATTGTCATCATTGTTATCATTATCATTATCATAATTATTATCATTATTACTATTATTGCAATAATAATAATAATAATAACAGTTATAATAATAATTAATAATGATAATAATAATGATAATATATAATGATAATAGATAATAATAATAATAATGATAATAGATAATAATAATAATAATAATAATAATAATAATAATTATATAATAGTAATAATAATAATAATAATAATAATAATAATAATAATAATAAATAATAACAATAACAACAGCAGCAACAATCAGGAGGTAGCCAGAACGAAATCCTAATTGCCACTTGACACAAGAGTTAGGAGAGAAGAGTGCCACGTGGCTGACTTAAATACAATGTTTGAGAAAAAGAGGGTGAGGATTCTACACCAACAGCCGTGTAGCTGTGGCCGAAGCCACCACTTTTGAACTTCGACTGTTGGTACAAATAACAGTCACTACGGTTGGAATCAAAGTAAAATGTTAAGTATTACTTTGTGTCAAAGCCATTAAGGAGCGAGTCCCAATTTTTGCACTTTACACAATTGTAACCCTTTTCAACCCAGTGGCATTCTTTATAGTCGTGATTCTGAGTGACGTCAGACCGTTTCAATCAGCTGAGAAATAGCCATCGGGAATTGGAAAGATTGAAAATTGATATATCTTCAACCTGGTAATGTAATATACATATATTAGCTTGGCTACCAGCAAACATCCTATTATTTTATGTATCTTATATGCAGTAATTATCCGGGCTGCCATCTAGTAATTTTCTTCAGTTGAGAGAAACTTTATCATTATCTGAGGGATCAAAACTTATTTGAACATTTTTGTATTTAGCATTTGTCTTGTATTCTCATTATCGCATTTAATTCGTAGGTTTTCCTAAGATAAGGAAAAACCCTTCCACCACACAATAGACACTTTTTCTTCTTTTCTATGACATCCTTTGTCCCACGGAAAGGAATTATTATCATATTCTATTACCCACTACCTTAATGATTAACTAGTTAATGCACCTTGTAATATATTATTATATTATTTTGAGTGTTGTTTTCTGTGTAAAAGGGAATAAATGAAACCAATTGGGAAACTGGCATCTAGAGAGAGTTTACCTGCGTGCCCAGGAAGGACGCAGTTAGAGATAGTGTACTGGCAAAGGCGGAAGTCAAATTAAACGACGTTGAAGAACCCGTGTCTCCTTTAACAGGCTACCTATCCAAGAAGTGGGGACCAGTTGTGGTTGGGCACCCATTCAATAAACATGCAAGATAGAACATCTACTTAAGAATGATATGAAAGTAAAGCCACATATGCTAAACCACCTCATATTGAACCTCACGAAAATGAGTTACTATCATGATCAATTACTTTTACATATTATCCCAAAGATTCATAAATCAATGCATCTCGTGTAAATACAAATATTGAAAAGGGAATATCTAACAAGAATTTCAAAGTATAAATAACTACTTCTCTTTTTATTCATTCCCATCGTAAAAGAATTTTCTTCAAGAAAACTGTAAAAGGCTGAGACGATTTATATGACGCAATCTGACTAACAATTTTGTGGTAACCAAAGACACGATCAGAGGCACCGCGTTTGAAAACAGACCTCGTCAGTTGTGGTTCCTGTACCATAGTCAGTTTTATTCCCAAAGTTGACCGTTTTGAGCACGTGGGTTGAGGACTAGACAAGGGGAGCAGCTTTTAATAATCAGCAGTGATAAAAGATAATTTGATTAAGTTCATTGTCCCAAGGCAGAGGTGCCCCAATTATTTTTTTTTTTTTTTTTTTTTTTTGTGACTTTTTTTCAAAGCGACTCTTTAAGCACGTGGGTTGAGAACATTTTTTTTTTTTTTTTTTTTTTAAAGTGACTCTTTAAGCACGTGGGTTGAGAACTAGACAAGGGGACCAGCTTTTAATAATCAGCAGTGATAAAAGATGATTTAATTAATGTCATTGTCCCAAGGCAGAGATCCCCCAACATTTATTGTGAGACCGTAATTATGCAATCCACGCCATTGTTAGCAACACTCGGTGTGTTTTATTTCATTATCATTATCTTTTAAAGTAACTCGTATACCGCAATTGCCTAAATCAGAACATAACGTATTGAGTTTATTAGTGATATTAGAACGTTTGATTTAACCTAACCTAATCAAATAACCAGATTAACTCTTTCCATGGGAAGCGGCAGCCAACTTTTGTGTGAACTACTTTATTATATAGACTAATTCTTTTGATAATAAAGAAGTTAACACAACTCGCTTAACCTCCTTCGTAAACAGAGGTACGTATCATTTTGTTGCCGGTATTTAGTATTTTGTCAGTAAGAAAGAGCACTTCTATCGTTGGGAACAATATCGCATCGGAAAGGCGTAGGCATTTGAGCGGTAAAAGAGGGATACAGATGTTAGCAGAATGGAAGTTTAGTTAAAAAATCTCTGCACTCTTCGATGATTAGAGATTAGCCTTCGATAACATGAGAATTCTCAGCGACTTAATCCATAGCTTTGTCACTAGAATCCCCTGATGGATTGTTGCTATCATCACTATTGCATTTCACTCTGTCTTTGACACTTTAGGTAGTAAACGGATTAACAGAGTAAGCAGAACCCCATCAAATGAAGTGGAAAAAAATCCACTCCTTTGAAATATATGAAAACTGAGTTATTAAAGAAATGCGTATTGCGATTACATAAAATGTCAAGAGTTTTTGGAAACAAGTAGCTCAGATAAAACGGTTTTAGAGAAAACGGAGTGCGAGAGAGACTTGATAGTTCTAGTGAGTCCTGACCTTAAATCCAGTAAACAGTGCTTTAGCGCCAGGAACAAAGCTAATAGAGCACTAGGTTTCATTGCTACGACGGTTACGATTAGAATTACAGAGATAATCATCAAACTCTATCTAGCGTTAGTTAGACCTATCCTTGACTATGCGGTACAGTTTTGGTCTCCGTCTTATAGAATGGACATAAATTCACTAGAATCAGTACAGAGGTAATTATCAAACTCTATCTAGCGTTAGTTAGACCTATCCTTGACTATGCGGTACAGTTTTGGTCTCCGCCTTATAGAATGGACATACATTCACTAGAATCAGTACTGAGGAAAAAGACCAAAATGATACATGGGCTCAGAAATTTACTTTACGAAGAGAAATTTAGACACTAAAACCTACACTCTCTGGAAAGACTCAGAGTGCGGGGTGATATAATAAAGATATTCAAGTGGATCAAAGGCTTTATCAAGGGTGAGGCAAACAAGGTCATCATATTAAGACAACCGGGCAGGACTCGCAGTAATGAATTTCAATTGGACAAATTCAGATTTAAGAAGGAAATAGGAAAGAATTGGTTTACTAACTGGGTTTTCAACGAATGGAATAGAATTAGTAACCATGTAGTGAGCGCTGAAACCATCGGTTGTTTTAAGAAACGGCTAGACAACTTTATGGAGGGGGACCGGTGGTAATATGGAACTGCCTAGTGTAGGCCTTATGGTCTCTTGCAGTCTCCTTCATTCTTATGTTCTTATGTTCTAAGTAGTGACAATGTCGATGGTTCGCCGTATTAAGTTACGTGTCGTGCTACAAACAATGTCACACAAATTAAACGAGGGGATAGAAGAAATTGCCTGTCAATTCAGGGTAACAATTACACCTCACTTAAGATAAAAAAGTATATATGTACATACAATGCAAAAAAGGAAGAATGACAAGAAAAGGAGAAAGGAAAAGGATAAGAAGGAGAACGAGAAGAAGAATGAGAAGAAGAATGAGATGAAGAATGAAAAAATAGAGAAAAAGAATAATGAGAAGAAAGAGTGGGAGGAGGAGAAATAGGAGGAATAGGAGGAAGAAGAAGAAGAATTGGAAGAAGAGGAAGAGGAGGAAAAGAGAAGAAGAAGAAGAAGGAGAAGAAAAAGAAGAAGCAAAAGAAGAGGAAAAAGAAAAAGAAGAAGAAGCAAAAGAAGAAGAAAAAGAAAAAGAAAAAGAAGAAGAAGGAAAAGAAGAAAAGGGAGATAAAAGAAAAGGAGATAAAGGAAAAGAGGGAGAAGATAGAGAAGGGGAAAGGGAAAAAGGAGAAGGAGAAGAGGAAGAAGGAATTGAGGGCCATTGCAAAAGCATCCTAATATCATTGTATCATATCGCATAGTGACTCCTAACTGCCCAAGAATAGTAAAAATTGACAACCGAATCAGTGTGTAACCTTCAATATGCACCATGAGTTATCGAATATCAGACAGAACCGATGACAATATCTACGATACATATTCATCATATTCTGCAACAAATTAATATATGAAGAATGGTACAGCACCGAGCAAGGGTTGAAGAATAATCTATTTTATGGTGTAGTAACAAAAAGATAACTATCTAAAACTAATCCTACTAACACTTCAGCGGAGCCCACCTACCCTAGAAGAACATTAATTTAGATTGATTAGTTAGCGGTCCTAGTGCACTCGTATACTCAATTACACAAATACAACTAGGACCACTTGGTAACCTAACTGAATTAAGTTAGCTTTCAAACAAGAAGGAAGGTCATGGTCCCCTCTCACTGATCTTCTGCTTCTTCCAACTCTAACACGGTACACAATAATCAGGGAAAGAAAGTTTATGTTGTCATTGATAACTTGAGGAAGAAACAAATAGCTAAGGCAAGGAAGTACTCAACCGCTATCAAGATCGTCACCTTTGCCTTATGTGTGTGGAATTCCAGGACAAACAGATATCACAAATAGGCTGTTGGACTCGAACGAGCGTCCTCTACGTACGAGGTTTAACAGAAACCAACTCGCTAGTTGTCATTACAGTCAAACATTTACAGCATATTCCTTCCTATGAGAAATATCGTTGTGTCCAAGAAGCGAAAGATTTCAACACGTTTACCGTAATCTCCAAGACTTTGGCTTAATATCAGTTAATCTCGCTGTTGTTGACAACCTTCTGGGTATACCAATTCTGACATATCGCTGTAATCACTCCTGTGGCCCATTACCAGCTTTTAGCAGAAACAAAATAATGTAATCCTGTTCACCTAAGGAGACGACGGAGTTGGATTGTGATTAACTAGGCCACTTTTGCTTTAGGGTCGAAATCGTTGAATACCCCCCGAAATATATATATATATATATATATATATATATATATATATATATATATATATATATATATATATATATATATATATATATATATATATATATAAGTAAACAGGTAGATAAAAATAAAATCTTTGAAATACAACACATTTTAAGAGACTAAAGATAACAGCTAAGTATACATATTTGACTTTTTATTTATTTACCCAATTATGACCACACCGGTGATATTGTGTATACATAAATACAGATACACAGGCACACACACACACATATATATGCGTGTGTTGCACTAAAGATGTAATATACGAAAGCACTCTGTTTCTCTTTCACAGTGGTCACTCTTGCATAATTGAACATAAGTTACCAGTGTTTCTTATTAGCAAACATGTATATATACATATATATACTGTATATATATACATATATATAGATACATATATATATATATCGGGAAAATGTAAACACCAGACTCAATTTAAGGTTTTATTTGCCCGACGTTTCGATTCCCGTCCAGGAATCGTCTTCAGGGAGTATAATGGTTACAAGATTGTGAACTCACTTATGAATCGTCAAAGTGGTAAACCTGGGAAAAATTCACACTCTCAAACACATGTACAAAGCATACCTCTTTACAATATTAAGTACACTACAACTGGAATGAAATATTGGTACCAAATAAAATACAAATAAAAAAGTTACATGGTTGTGAACATAAAACAAGTTTAGCAAAAAGCATCAAACGTAACACTAACGTAAAAACATCAGAACATAGAACGCAAATGGCGGTGGACCAAATGTCCGCAGGGAAGTGTCACGAACAAACGACTAAATTACAATCAGACAAAAAAGAAAAAAAAATCACTACAATTGAAGTGAAATATTGATACTAAAGATATAAATGCAAATAGGAATATAACAAGTTACATGGCTGTGAACATAAAACAAGTGTAGCAAAAAAGCATCAATACGTAACACTAACGTAAAAACATCAGAACATAGGACAGAGACGCAAATGGAGGTGGACCAAATGTCCCACAATGAAATGTCAAGAACAAACGACTAAACTGCAATCAGACAAATAAAAACCAAACAAAATAAACAGTTAAATGGCTGTGAACATAAAACAAGTATGGCACAAAGAGCAACCATACATAATCCAAATGTAAAAAACTCTATACATATATACATACATATAGGCTTTTCCTTCTGTGATACGGACTCTGGCCTGACCGGGACTCGTCTTGTGTTTCGGAGCCCATCTCTCATCTTCACGAAATCCTTCGTTCTTTGCTGGGCCAAAAAAATGATGCAGCATGTCACGGTGTTTAATTAAGGAGATGGAGGGTCCGAATTCGGGATTCATTTGATTCCAAACCTCATGTGCAGACACAGAAAATGTGACAGGAACACACGACGTGAGCTGCAACATCAAACATCAAAGAACCAAAACGTGTTTTTCTTCCTATGGAAACCAGAGGTTCGTTAAAGAAAAGTATTTCGTTTATAGAAAGAAATAAATGGATAAAAAGGCAAATACATAAATGGAAGATAAATAGATACATAAATAAAGATATAAATGAATAAATAAGTACATAAAAAAAACAATTAATAAAAAATGTGACGAAAATGTTTACATGGTAAGTAATGGATTAGTCAAAATAACTAAGTTGAGAATTTTTCAAGGTTAAAAGCTGATTAATTAATACCAAAATCATCTTTTTAACTTGTGTGCTTGAACAGTCGGATCAAGCGGCACCCAGCTTTGCAGAAGTCTAAATTCTAAGCTTATCTGTTTGTTTGGTAACGGTGCCTGTTTTCCACTGGGCATGTCAAAAGCATACGGACTTCACTCGACACAGCGCCATTGCGGTAGTGTCGATTCTTTAATTTACTCTAATCTTTACCTCCTCCTTTTCTTCTTCCCCTTACCCTATTCCTCAGGTTCCTCAAAGCCCCTCTTCCTCTTTCCTCCCTTTATCCCATCCACTTCTCTGTCTCTTCTTCCCTTCTGACTTCCCTCTCTTCCGTCTTCAATGCCTATCTGTCATTTTCTTCCCTTTATCCCATCCACTTCTCTGTCTCTTCTTCCTTTCTGACTTCCCTCTCTTCCCTCTTCAATGCCTATCTGTCATCATCGATCTCCCCCTTTCCTTCTTCTATTTCCTCTGTTTCCATCTTCTCCCCTTTCGTTCCTCCCTCTTTTTTCCTCCACTATCGCTCTCTCCTTTCCTTCTTCCATTATCTTTTCGTCTCTATCTTCTCTCCCACTATTTCTTCCTCTTACTCGCATTTTCACTGTTTATACTCCCTCGTCTACATCTCATCTCGTTCATGTACATTGAGTCGTGAATGAAATCCGGATTTCTTGAAGACGAAGAAGAGTCTCCACGAGGCGTCTCAGTACGAGAGGGAGACACTTCTCCCCATCCCCAAACCGATCGAAGGTCTTGACAATAATCTCTGGACAAACAAGCAGCGCATCCTTTCGCTCAGAATCTATTATTTTCCTCTGGAATCTATTACTCTCCGACCGATGTATAACCACTCCAGGGCAACGTAGGCGGAGTGGAAATGCTCAAGAGAAAAGTGATTTCCCCCTCTTTCCACGGCCCTGGTTTGATCTAATCTATTGGGACTTTGCGTCTGACATGCAATAGGGGGAGAGAGGTTGGACCTCACCCCTTGCAACAGCAAACCCCTGTCGTCCTCAAGAATCTGTGTTGAGGCTGGTCGAGCCAACGAGGTCGGTCCTGTAAGCTTCATGGCTTTATTCCAAAAACCAATACAATTGTTGACCACTCTTTATACAAGGGAATTGCATGTGAACAGAATATGGAACATATACATATATATATATATATATATATATATATATATATGTATATATATGTATATATATAAATTTTTTGCTACACTTGTTTTGTTCATAAGACATGTAACTTTTTTATTTGTATCTTATTTGGTACCAATATTTCATGCCAATTGTAGTGTATTCAATATTGTAAAGAGGTATGCTTTGTACATGTGTTTGAGAGTGTGAATTTTTCCCAGGTTTACCACTTTGACCATTTATATATGAGTTCATAATTTTGTATCTATTATACCCCCTGAAGACGATTCCTGGACGGGAATCGAAACGTCGGGCAAATAAACCCTTCAATTGAGTCTGGTGTTTACATTTTTTCAATATATATATAATATATATACATACATATATATATATATATATATATATAATATATATACATACATATATCTATATATGCTAATAAGAAACACTGGTAACTTATGTTCAATTATACAAGAGTGACCCCTAGGAAAGAAAAACTAAACAAACCAGAACGCTTTCGTATATTACATCTTTAGTGCAACACACGCATATATATGTGTGTGTGTGTGCCTGTGTATCTGTATTTATGTATACACAATATCACCGGTGTGGTCATAATTGGGTAAATAAATAAAAAGTCAAATATGTATACTTAGCTGTTATCTTTAGTCTCTTAAAATGTGTTGTATTTCAAAGATTTTATTTTTATCTACCTGTTTACTTATATATATATATATATATATATATATATATATTATATATATATATATATATATATATATATATATATATATTTCGGGGGGTATTCAACGATTTCGACCCTAAAGCAAAAGTGGCCTAGTTAATCACAATCCAACTCCGTCGTCTCCTTAGGTGAACAGGATTACATTATTTTGTTTCTGCTAAAAGCTGGTAATGGGCCACAGGAGTGATTACAGCGATATGTCAGAATTGGTATACCCAGAAGGTTGTCAACAACAGCGAGATTAACTGATATTAAGCCAAAGTCTTGGAGATTACGGTAAACGTGTTGAAATCTTTCGCTTCTTGGACACAACGATATTTCTCATAGGAAGGAATATGCTGTAAATGTTTGACTGTAATGACAACTAGCGAGTTGGTTTCTGTTAAACCTCGTACGTAGAGGACGCTCGTTCGAGTCCAACAGCCTATTTGTGATATCTGTTTGTCCTGGAATTCCACACACATAAGGCAAAGGTGACGATCTTGATAGCGGTTGAGTACTTCCTTGCCTTAGCTATTTGTTTCTTCCTCAAGTTATCAATGACAACATAAACTTTCTTTCCCTGATTATTGTGTACCGTGTTAGAGTTGGAAGAAGCAGAAGATCAGTGAGAGGGGACCATGACCTTCCTTCTTGTTTGAAAGCTAACTTAATTCAGTTAGGTTACCAAGTGGTCCTAGTTGTATTTGTGTAATTGAGTATACGAGTGCACTAGGACCGCTAACTAATCAATCTAAATTAATGTTCTTCTAGGGTAGGTGGGCTCCGCTGAAGTGTTAGTAGGATTAGTTTTAGATAGTTATCTTTTTGTTACTACACCATAAAATAGATTATTCTTCAACCCTTGCTCGGTGCTGTACCATTCTTCATATATTAATTTGTTGCAGAATATGATGAATATGTATCGTAGATATTGTCATCGGTTCTGTCTGATATTCGATAACTCATGGTGCATATTGAAGGTTACACACTGATTCGGTTGTCAATTTTTACTATTCTTGGGCAGTTAGGAGTCACTATGCGATATGATACAATGATATTAGGATGCTTTTGCAATGGCCCTCAATTCCTTCTTCCTCTTCTCCTTCTCCTTTTTCCCTTTCCCCTTCTCTATCTTCTCCCTCTTTTCCTTTATCTCCTTTTCTTTTATCTCCCTTTTCTTCTTTTCCTTCTTCTTCTTTTTCTTTTTCTTTTTCTTCTTCTTTTGATTCTTCTTCTTTTTCTTTTTCTTCTTCTTTTGCTTCTTCTTCTTTTTCTTTTTCCTCTTCTTTTGCTTCTTCTTTTTCTTCTCCTTCTCCTCCTCCTCTTCCTTCTCCTCCTCCTTTTCCTCCTCCTCCTCCCACTCTTTCTTCTCATTATTCTTTTTCTCTATTTTTTCATTCTTCATCTCATTCTTCTTCTCATTCTTCTTCTCGTTCTCCTTCTTATCCTTTTCCTTTCTCCTTTTCTTGTCATTCTTCCTTTTTTGCATTGTATGTACATATATACTTTTTTATCTTAAGTGAGGTGTAATTGTTACCCTGAATTTGTGTGACATTGTTTGTAGCACGACACGTAACTTAATACGGCGAACCATCGACATTGTCACTACTTAGAACATAAGAACATAAGAATGAAGGAGACTGCAAGAGACCATAAGGCCTACACTAGGCAGTTCCATATTACCACCGGTCCCCCTCCATAAAGTTGTCTAGCCGTTTCTTAAAACAACCGATGGTTTCAGCGCTCACTACATGGTTACTAATTCTATTCCATTCGTTGAAAACCCAGTTAGTAAACCAATTCTTTCCTATTTCCTTCTTAAATCTGAATTTGTCCAATTGAAATTCATTACTGCGAGTCCTGCCCGGTTGTCTTAATATGATGACCTTGTTTGCCTCACCCTTGATAAAGCCTTTGATCCACTTGAATATCTCTATTATATCACCCCGCACTCTGAGTCTTTCCAGAGAGTGTAAATGCCTAAGTTTCTCTTGGTAAAGTAAATTTCTGAGCCCATGTATCATTTTGGTCATTTTCCTCTGTACTGATTTTAGTGAATTTATGTCCATTCTATAAGGCGAAGACCAAAACTGTTCCGCATAGTCAAGGATAGGTCTAACTAACACTAGATAGAGTTTGATAATTACCTCTGTACTGATTTTAGTGAATTTATGTCCATTCTATAAGGCGAAGACCAAAACTGTTCCGCATAGTCAAGGATAGGTCTAACTAACACTAGATAGAGTTTGATAATTACCTCTGCACTTCTATTCGTAACCGTCCTAGCAGTGAAACCTAGTGCTCTGCTAGCTGTATTCCTAGCGCTAAAGCACTGTTTCCTGGATTTAAGGTCAGGAATCACTAGAACTACCAAGTCTCTCTCGCACTCCGTTTTCTCTAAAACCGTGTTATCTAAGCCACTTGTTTCCAAAAACTCTTGACATTTTATGTAATCGCAATACGCATTTCTTTAATAACTCAGTTTTCATATATTTCAAAGGAGTGGATTTTTTCACTTCATTTGATGGGGTTCTGCTTACTCTGTTAATCCGTTTACTA
The DNA here is from genome assembly GCF_046742065.1 of Oratosquilla oratoria. Classification (NCBI taxonomy): domain Eukaryota; kingdom Metazoa; phylum Arthropoda; class Malacostraca; order Stomatopoda; family Squillidae; genus Oratosquilla; species Oratosquilla oratoria. Next base: position 22,774,737 of record NC_134797.1, read on the forward strand.
CCTAAAGTGTCAAAGACAGAGTGAAATGCAATAGTGATGATAGCAACAATCCATCAGGGGATTCTAGTGTTATCGAAGGCTAATCTCTAATCATCGAAGAGTGCAGAGCTTTTTTAACTAAACCTCCATTCTGCTAACATCTGTATCCCTCTTTTACCGCTCAAATGCCTACGCCTTTCCGATGCGATATTGTTCCCAACGATGGAAGTGCTCTTTTTTTACTGACAAAATACTTAATACCGGCAACAAAATGATACGTACCTCTGTAAACGAAGGAGGTTAAGCGAGTTGTGTTAACTTCTTTATTATCAAAAGAATAAGTCTATATAGTAAAGTACTCCACACAAAAGTTAGCTGCCGCCTCCCACGGAAAGAGTTAATCTGGTTATTTGATTAGGTTAGGTTAAATCAAACGTTCTAATATCACTAATAAACTCAATACGTTATGTTCTGATTTATGCAATTGCGGTATACGAGTTGCTTTAAAAGGTAATGATAATGAAATAAAACACACCGAGTGTTGCTAACAATGGCGTGGATTGCATAATTATGGTCTCACAAAAAATGTTGGGGGACTTCTGCCTTGGGACAATGACATTAATTAAATTATCTTTTATCACTGCTGATTATTAAAAGCTGGTCCCCTTGTCTAGTTCTCAACCCACGTGCTTAAAGAGTCACTTTGAAAAAGAAAAGTTCTCAACCCACGTGCTTAAAGAGTCGCTTTGAAAAAAAGTCACAAAAAAAAAAAGAAAAAAAATTGGGGCACCTCTGCCTTGGGACAATGAACTTAATCAAATTATCTTTTATCACTGCTGATTATTAAAAGCTGCTCCCCTTGTCTAGTCCTCAACCCACGTGCTCAAAACGGTCAACTTTGGGAATAAAACTGACTATGGTACAGGAACCACAACTGACGAGGTCTGTTTTCAAACGCGGTGCCTCTGATCGTGTCTTTGGTTACCACAAAATTGTTAGTCAGATTGCGTCATATAAATCGTCTCAGCCTTTTACAGTTTTCTTGAAGAAAATTCTTTTACGATGGGAATGAATAAAAAGAGAAGTAGTTATTTATACTTTGAAATTCTTGTTAGATATTCCCTTTTCAATATTTGTATTTACACGAGATGCATTGATTTATGAATCTTTGGGATAATATGTAAAAGTAATTGATCATGATAGCAACTCATTTTCGTGAGGTTCAATATGAGGTGGTTTAGCATGTGTGGCTTTACTTTCATATCTTTCTTAAGTAGATGTTCTATCTTGCATGTTTATTGAATGGGTGACCAACCACAACTTGTCCCCACTTCTTGGATAGGTAGCCTGTTAAAGGAGACACGGGTTCTTCAACGTCGTTTAATTTGACTTCCGCCTTTGCCAGTACACTATCTCTAACTGCGTCCTTCCAGTTTCCCAATTGGTTTCATTTATTCCCTTTTACACAGAAAACAACAGACACTCAAAATGATATAATAATAATATATCACAAGGTGCATTAACTAGTTAATCATTAAGGTAGTGGGTAATAGAATATAATAATAGTTCCTTTCCGTGGGACAAAGGATGTCATGAAAAAGAAGAAAACGAGTCTATTGTGTGGTGGAAGGGTTTTTCCTTATTTTAGGAAAACCTACGAATTAAATGCGATAATGAGAATACAAGACAAATGCTAAATAGAAAAATGTTCAAATAAGTTTTGATCCCTTAGATAATGACAAAGTTTCTCTCAACTGAAGAAAATTAGTAGATGGCAGCCCGGATAATTACTGCATATAAGATACATAGAATAATAGGATGTTTGCTGGTAGCCAAGCTAATATATGTATATTACATTACCAGGTTGAAAATATATCAATTTTCAATCTTTCCAATTCCCGATGGCTATTTCTCAGCTGATTGCAACGGTCTGACGTCACTCAGAATCACGACTATAAAGAATGCCACTGGGTTGAAAAGGTTTACAATTGTATAAAGTGCAAAAATTGAGACTCGATCCTTAATGGCTTTGACTCAAAGTAGTAGTTAACCTTTTACTTTGATTCCAACCGTGGTGACTGTTATTTGCCCCAACAGTCGAAGCTCAAAAGTGGTGGCTTCGGCCGCAGCCACATGGCTGTTGGTGTAGAATCCTCACCTTCATTTTCTCAAACATTGTATTTAAGTCAGCCACGTGGCACTCTTCTCGCCTAACTCTTGTGTCAAGTGGCAATTAGGATTTCGTTCTGGCTACCTCCTGATTGTTGCTGTTGTTGTTATTGTCATTATTTATTATTATTATTATTATTATTACTATTATTATTATTACTATTATCTATTATTATTATATATTGTTTTTATTATTATTATGATGATTATTATTATTATTATTAATATTATTATCTATTATCATTATATATTATCATTATTATTAATTATTATTATTATAACTATTGTTATTATTATTATTATTATTATTATTATTATTATTATCATTATTATTATTATTATTGAAATAATAGTAATAATGACAATAATGATAATAATGATGATAATGATAATGATAACAATCATGACAATAATGATAACAATAGTAATAAATTAATTGTTTCAGCTGGCTCACCAACAGGGATTATTACGGGTTACACTTAATTGATAATTGCCTATCAGAAGTCGCATGAAGAAAAATAAATATAACCTAGGAATGGGATTTTATTAGATAACTTATGCCATAATTGTACTGACAGCATATCTATGGTAATGTAATCGTTGATTCAGTTCGTTAAAAACTGTCCTTGCTCTTGAGAGGACTTGAAACCGTAATTCCAGCCCCGCGTTACTAAGTACTCTTATCAACATGAAGCTCGTGACGTTATTTTGACCAAACGCTCCAAGCGACCCCAAGGATTTGGCATGTCGAAAGGAATCCCGTCAACAACATGTGCCATGCAAGTCGTGAGAATTATTGCCAAATTATTTGGCATTTTGTGTCGTATTTTTCTTTCGAACTATGGTGTATTGTGCAACAGTGAACTTGCGAATATTTCAAGGACGTTAGCCTTTTGCTAGGGACTCTCCACAGCGTTTGTCCAAGATGGCGACACGACTTCAGCACCGGTGAAATTGCTTAGTGGGCGCGTTTGAATTGTGGTTTCATTTCCTATCCAAAACAAGGCCAATTTTCTGGTGAATTGGATCCAGGTTGCATTACAAGAGCCATATCGTCACTACAACTCTGATATGAAATACTCAATAATATCCTATTTCCAGCTTGCCTTTGTGTCCTTCATTTAAAGAGGAAACGAAACCGATAGATAGACAAGTAAACAGAGAGAAGAATAGAGAGAGAGAGAGAGAGAGAGAGAGAGAGAGAGAGAGAGACTGAGGCTGAGACAGACAGACCCCTGTAGGACAGGACAAGATGTTGGATGGCATGCAAAGGCGAGAAAACTCAATTTGAAAGAAGCGAGAGTGAGGAGACAAGTCAAATAGAAAATACATATGTCTGCTTGTTAAGAAAATACACACAAGGTTTTTGGTAAAGGATGTGGTTCCTATACTAGGGAGAATTTATGGAAAAGGTCCTTAACTACTATTAACTACTTAATTACTATTTTCCTTTGGCTAGAGTATACACCACACGTCTCAACAAAAAAGGATTGTCGATTTCTATCTAGTGGTTTCGCAGTCTATACAACGAATTTTATATAGGAGAACCATTCTACAAATTTGCATTCATCTTGACAATTTTATTAAACGAGTCTGTCAATAGAAACTTCATCCTAGGGCGTGTCTTATGAGGTTAGGAAGCTCAAATACGACACGACAGATGCCCTTAGTAATTGTTTGGAAGTATAACCGTGATATATTAACCACGTGAGTTGATGTTGGAAAAATACAAGTATAGTTTCAAGCAGCTGCTTTGAGACGCCTGTCATGGTATAGTCGGTAGCGTCTTAATCACGTAATGCACGTTCAAGGGTTCGAGTCCCGTGAGAAGAGTCGTTTGATCAAAGTGCCTAGACGAATGCATTTGTATGTAATATCTGTGATTTGTGTGTTTGT
>NC_134797.1:22791280-22841280 GCF_046742065.1 Oratosquilla oratoria
CACACACACACACACACACACACACACACACACACACACACACACACACACACACACACACACACACACACACGCACGCACACACATGTACACGCGCACAAAGAAGATGACGCAGATAAGATTCCAAATGGGATATTGAATGAATACAGAGAATAACCCATGGATAAGATACACTGACAGATTGTATGCTCCCTGGAAGAAAGGAAAATGCTACTAGACTGGAAATCAACCAACGTGGTCCCAATCTGAAAGTGAGGCATAAGTGAGGAAATGTGAGTTACAGACTGGTGACCTTGACCTCCAGGAAATCCAGAATGTGTGAAACAGTTGTAAAGCATAAATAGATGAAGTACTTCGGGCTTAAATAAATGTTGGTTGAAAATTAATTGAGACTTAAAAAAGGAAAATTGCGTGGAACCTGCTGTAAATTGTGCATTCGATAGTGTCGATTAAAGAGAAGGATGGGTAGATTGTGTACATATCGACGTAAAGAGGCTTTTGACAAAATGCTGCACAGAAGCTTAGTATGGGCACTGGAATACATAGGAAGGCTTTAAGAATGGGTAAAGGATTTTCTTAAGGGTAATCATATGGAAACAGTAGTAAAAGATATGGTGATAGAAAATTAATGACTTGTGGGTTACCACTGAGCTCGGTAACGTTATTCTTGAATAGGTATATGTTGAATATTGAGACATTCTGACAGGTTGACGTAAGCGGAGTAGGAAACACAGGAGTCTTTGTCTTGAGTTTATTCCTGACTAGTTTCGCAGGTGTGCTTCGAAATAGCATACCTGCGAAACTAGTCAGGAATAAACTCAAGACTAAGACTCCTGTGTTTCCTACTCCGCTTACGTCATATGTTGAATAATTTGCAAACGATAAAATAATGAAAATCGTGGAGGATTGTACATTGATACAGAAAGGTTTAGATATGGTTCATGATTGGAGACAGACGTTGAAGATGAAAATTAATACCAAGAAAAAAGAAAATCTCGGAAATGGGTCAAAACATAAAGAGACTTTCAGTGAGTTAGAAAATTTAGCAGATGCGATGCGCGCCGTTGTTTAGGCGCGCATCGCATCTCCTAAATCTTACAATAACAACTACATTGTAATATACACGATGAATATATAACATCATAATATAAATTATGTACACAATAAATATATTTATATACACTGTGCCAACACATCACGAGGTTAACAGAAATAATAAAAAAGGAGATAGAAATAGATGTACTGATCCAAAATTATCTGGTGCCAGAAAATCATATTCATAGAATAAACGAAGAGATGTAATGGAAAACAAAACGGAAATCTGATCCACTTCAGAGTGACACGTGTACCTTTTGACAAAAAAAATGATAATAATAAATAAATAAATAAATGAATAAAGTAAAATAGAATACAGAGCGACAACTTGACTAGGAAAGAATGGAAATATGACTAACTTCATTGGAGGAGCAAATAGATGATATGATAATGATATTTAGAGGAATGTAAGAATGGAAAATATTGACAGAGAAGCAGTTAATAAAGGATGAAACAAAAGCAACAAGTGGACACAGTGAAGAATTAAAGAAGACATATTGCCTGAAGGATGTCAGAAAACAGTTTTCCTTATAAATGCTTCGATTTGTTCAACACGCCAGAAGTAAGATAAACCGACAACATAAAGCAATTTAAGCAAGAGGAGAAGAAGAAACGGGGCTCCACGAAAACAGAGAAATGATACCTTTTTTTTTTTATCTGAAGCCAGGTATTACAGATAACATGTCGAATTTCAAAAAAAGTTAGATCACCAAACCTAAATAGACTGCCTTCACTCGAGGTAATATTTTTGCCAGCTTGTACGTTAATTGTTATCATATTCGTAAGTAGTGATCAGTAGATCGAGTATATTCTCTTGCTTTGTTGGTTCTTTCATAAGTTGCATTAATCAAATTGATCCCAGATTCTGTAATAAAAGCTACCCCATCTAGATAATAGTCCGTTAAAAGATAAACACACAGATATAATGCATACTAGACTTTTGGTTTTATTCTTCCTCCTCCTCCTCTTCCTCCTCCTCTTCCTCTTCCTTCTCCACTTCACTCTACCTACTCTTCCCTACTTTCCTCCTCTTCCTCTCATCTCTTTCCTCCTCCTACTTCTCCTTCTCTTTTCCTACTCTTTTTCCTTGACTTCCTTTCCTTCTCCTCTTTTCACTCCTCCCCTCTCTTCCTCTTCCTCCATCTCTTCCTCCTCCTCCATTTCCTCTTCCTCCTCTTATCCCTTTCCTCCTCCTCCTACCCTTCCTCTTTTCCTACTCTTTTTCCTTGACTTCCCTTCCTTCTCCTCTTTTCACTCCTTCTCCTCCTCTTTCTCTTCCTCCACCACCTCTTTCTCCTCCTCCTCCAGTTCCTCTTCCTCCTCCTCCACTTCCTCCTCCTCCTCCATCACTTTTTCTTTTCCTCCTTCCCTTCCTCTTCTTCTTCCGTACTGCTACTACTAATGCTAGTACTTCTTTAAGCCGGTGACTTAGAAAGAAAGCTTCTCTAATACCAGGACGTTTCTTCCCATAGGCATTTGTAGAAGTTTACAAGGAACGTTGTTGGCTATTGTGGGCAACTGTAGGTTTCCACGCGCTGGAATTTGAGGGAACAGTTGATGTCTAATCACACCACACGTGTAGCATTTGCATATGCATTTGCTGTAATTAGTATTCTCGTAAACATTTACATTCAAATCTATGCAACCTGAGGGTATTCGTTGCATCTGTAAATGTCATTATATTAATATCACAATTTTAGTAAATATATAATTTTTTTAATCTGGTGTTCACATTTAAATATGTATACACTCATTTGTGAGTGGAACTGCATAAGTTACAACTGTGCATTTTTGAGTGTATACATATTAAATTTTTTTACCTAATTGAAGCTGGCTATACTGAAACTCACTATGTAGTATCTCAATGCCCTGATTACCCTTTTGAGTGTGGAGAAATGTTAAATATCTGGGATATATGTTATTAAGTTGTTTACTTGTTTGTCGAATACTGTCGTATTTGTTTATATTTTATTCATTAATATATTATTTAGCTGTTTAGTTGTTCGTTCGTTTGATATTTTGTTTATATATTATTTTCTTTGTTTTGTTTTATTTGTACACCCACGTCTTATTTATTTTTTTGACATTTTTTTTTACCCTAAATTAATTCTGTAACGTATTACAATAGGAAGTGGATGAAAACTCTTTCATGCAACAAGATGTTTCATGATATTTCGAAGTCTCAGGTTAATTACCTTCTCTACCTCTACCACCTCCACCCATACCACCACCACCACCACCACCACCACCACCACCACCACCACCACCACGCCTCTGACCTCTATACTTCTGCAGGACGTAGTAATACTTGTCCTTATCTGTGCCTCCGTCCTGGTGGTTCTCCTTGCGTGGGGCAACAAATCGCAGCTTCGTCGTCTATCTGGAGTCTCAGGTTCTAGAAGACGGGCTCAGAGTTCGAGGGAAAGGGATGAAAAGAGAAGGGAAAGGAGGGGAAGAAGAGAAAGGAAGGGAAGGGGAGGAGAAAGGGGGCAAGAGGTGGGAAAGGAAAGGGGAGGGGATCGGGAGAGAAGAGAAGGCAAAAGAGAGAAGAGGGAAAGAGAGAGAATGGGGAAGAAGAGGAGAAAGGAGATAGAAGAGAGGCTAGCGTATGAAAGAAATGGAGAGAAGGAATGCAGAGAGGAGGAGAGGAACTGGAAGGGCTGACGTGAGGAGGGAAGGGAAAAGGAGGAGAGGGGGAGTGGAGGTGTAGCAGGAGGAGGAGGAGGAGGAGGAGGAGGAGGGTGACAAATCCCGCGTATTCGTCTTCTTCGACTTCGACAACGTTCCGATGTATATCTTACTCATCGGGTGGGGACTGAGGGGAACGTCACCCAGTCGACTCAGTTTACGAGAGGGAGGGACGGAGGGAGAGAGGGAGGGAGGGTACGTAGTATGTCAGAGGGTGTTGATGTTTTCATGGTGGGGGGATGTCATGCTACTGTGAGTAATAATAGAGCGTCTCGTTTCTATAACCCTCACTACGGTGACGCAGTCTTATAAGATTGTTTTGCCTAATGACAATTAATTCTATACAGTTGAGAAAGGGACCTGAAGTCTCAAGGGGGTTTTAATCGGTCGAGACTTCTTTTACACAGGAAATCGTCCTCCCAACGCATAATATCAGTTATTTTGACAGAGGAAAATCAATAAATGTTATCACCGTGTTGAAAGAGAAGGGGGAACATCGTTTTTTTTTTTTTTTTTTCAAATATTGTTCCTGTGTTTGCAGGCGTTTCTGTGACATGTCCAGTAAGTCTTTTCTTCCTCTTGTGTTCTTTATTTTATTCTTTATTTCTTTTATTTTTCTTTACCTTTTTCCTTATTTACGAGTATTTGTGTACTTTATATTCAACTATTTATTCATTTATACATTAATTCATTTACTCATTTAGTTGTCTCTTGCAGTCTCCTTTATTCTTATGTTCTTATGTTATGTTCTTATTCATGCATTTCCTGATATTGTAGCTCATCACCAGTTCTTCTGTTATTGATTTTAAGTATGAACTTTAATCTGCCACTGGGAAGGACACTGTGCAATAATGTAGGTGTGAAGAAATGTCTTCATTAAATGGCAACGCGCGTGTTAACATTCGACCAAGGGCGTGGCTATCCACAGCTGAGATGCCTATCAACGCCAGATGATTTAATATGTACATTTGCGGTCTCAGTGGGCTTGCCTGATTATGAATTCAGGCTCTTACTATTTATTAATTTATTATCATTATTATTTTTGGAGAGGCATGTAGGAATGAGTAAACTTATAACAGGTTTTTTTTTTCAAGATTAGTGAAGAATTTGTTTATCCAAAAGCACTTTTAGACGCTCGTAAATGACGTAAATACCAGTTGACCAAACAGCGTTCTAGCAAATCTGCAGATATATTAGAGATATTAAATTAGAAAAAAGTAAACGTCACGCATTTCTCTCCAGTAACTACCCCATAAAGATTTTGAAGAGATAGTTAAATCGCTACTAATAATCCATTGGACTCCATTGGACTCCAGGTTGATATGTAAACCTTGGTACGGCGTTCAAACATTTTTTTGTCCATTTTTATTCTTAAGTGAGCTCTGAGAGAGAGAGATTAAGAGAGAGAAGGAGAGAAAGAGATAGATAGAGAGAGAGAGAAAGGGAGGAAAAGAGAGAGAGAGGGAAAGGGAGGAAAAAAGAGAGAGGGGGGAAAGGAAGGAAAAGAGAGAGAGGGGGAAAGGGAGGAAAAGAGAGAGAGAGAGAGAGAGAATTATTGGGAGACGAGGCGTGAAGGAGAGAAAATGTATGTTTTTGAGTGGACATCAAGCTGTAGGACATCTGAGAAACAAATTGAGCTTCCTCATCGCTTAATTATTGTGTTCTAAATGGCGTTTTTTCATCTTAGAGTGACATCCACTCTTGTTTTTAGAAGAAACCTATATAGGGGGTCAATCGTGATTTAATGGTAAAAATTGCCAATGATAGGAGAGAGTCGAGAAAAGCAATTAAGGCTCTCGTGGACTAAGGAATAAGGGGTAACTTTTCCTTCAATTCTGTTCAAGTGACCACTTCATCAAATTGTAACCCGATAACGATGGTATCTTCATCATGACAGCGCAGAGCATGACTAGAGCTCGCATATCTTCTCACATGCTACTGTTGTTAAGGATATGTGACTAGAAATGTTGTCATTAGTTCTGAAATGTGTTGACAGCGTAAACACTATCATTGAAGTCCTTTCATGATTATACTGAAGATGTGGCAGCTAATGCTTATGGAAATCATAGATGTGGTTCTTCATCAAGTTGATCAAACTCTGACACGAGGGGCACCCTTCAGATGAACAGAATTATATGCAGTTAAGCATAAAATACACTCATGTCCACAGATGGAATGACCCATATCACCCTCTGCGTGATATGGGTGGTATCCTTGCATTAATTACTATATATTTCCTTGTTGTTTAGCTTTAATGAATGCTGTAAATGAAGCCACAAATCTGAGTGTTAGGCTTGTCAGTTCAAATAAATTATTTCTCTTTAACTAAAGGACTTCGTCTAAATCGATCAAAACCCTGTTCAACGTGGAAGAAAACTCTTCACATCATTAAAATTGTCTGTCTCACCCTCAACAAATTGATCGATTTCAACACTGTATTTAAGTGGTTTAGTGCTTTATACTATTTAAGTACTCTGCAGCCTGTGTGCGGCACTGAGTAACCATCTTGCCTCAGATGCGGTTGGCCAATGGGGTAGTAAGCCGGTGACTTGTTTCAGTACTAACAGCTAATCAGTATAGTCAAGCTGATTGCACTGCTTTCAGACTAGATTAACAACCGTAATCACTTCAGTACATCCAAAACTCCATACGCATATCTCACCATGTATGAACTTACTAAGTTGAATTAAGTTACCGTTGGATAATTTGGTCCTACAGTGTACCATTGAGCCTATATATACAGGTATGTATACACACACACACACACACACACACACACACACACACACACACACACACACACACACACACACACACACACACACATATATATATATATATATATATATATATATATATATATATGTATATATATATATGTGTGTGTGTGTGTGTGTGTGTGTGCTACAAAGGAGGAGCATGCCGACAGGAGATCTTTTGGTCCATATCTAGGTCTGATGCGAAAAAAAAACATAATAATGATAAACAAATAAATAAGTAAATGAACAAATAAAAACTGTAATGTAAATAATAAATAAAATACATAAATAAATGCATAGTTATACTTAATAATAAGCAAACAGACAAATGATAACAAAACACATAAACAAATAATATAAGAATAAATGATAGCCATTACAGCATCTTGCTTAGGTGGTTATCTAAAGGATAATTAAAGCTTCCAATTGAACTACATTGCACTGACTCTGCAGGAAGTTTATTCCATTCGTTAACTACACGTTTGGCGAAGTCGTTTCTACCCACTTCCAAATTAAATCTATTTCCAGACAGATATGTATATATATATATATATATAAATATATATATATATATATATATATATATATATATACATGTATATGTATACACACACACACACACACACATATATATATATATAGATATATATATATATATATAATATATATATGTATATATATACATATATATGTATATATATATATGTTTGTGTGTGCGTGTGTGTATGTATGTATATATATATATATATAATATATATATTGACTTTATTTTGGCAAAAAGACCTTTGACCTTGAGGAAGCTTGTAAAGTCAAACTCAACGTCACATTATTTGGAAGGCTGTCACTGTTTTTCCTGGATAAATATATAATATTATGAACACGGAGGAATTGCACATTGGATTCTGTGATCATTACTGTGGTAGATTTTTTTTAAGTAGCACAAAAATGATTAGTGCTGGCGTGGATTGGTATTTACAGAAAGATATAGGAATACATGTCCGAGTTTTTTTTTTTGGGGGGGGGGGTTTGAATATATTTGATTTCCTTTAGTACTGTTTGAATCTGTTTATTGATTTCTTTAATCATTTATCAGTTTATTTATTTACAAATTCGTATGTTTATTTATTTTTGTTTATTTCCTTATTCATTTACTTGTATATTTATTTGTTCATTATTTATTTATCCGTGTTTATTATTTATCGTTTATTTATTCATTTATTTATTTATCCATATATTTGTTTATTCATATATTTATTTAGTCTTTAATTTATGTATTTATTTATTTATTTATATGTTTATTTATTTACATATTAATTTAGGTTGTATTTAAATCAATGCACCTTCACTATGGGCACACCGATAATTGACAGGATAATCCTAAACAGTAATGGTACTCGATTAATACTAGGTTTATCCATGTGAACATGTTGTATAGACACGGTAAAGGAAACATGGACTGGAGGTGAAGCTTTTATTCCTGACGTTTCGTCTATCGACTTTCTCAAAGGAAAGTGTCAGGAATAAAAAGCTTCACCTCCAGTCCATGTTTCCTTTACCGTGTCCATACATAATACTAGGTTTGTTCATCTATGCCTGTTTGTATGCCTCGTTTTGTTTGGGTTGTCATATGTTGGTTCTATGTTTGATGAGGAGGTGCCAAGATAAGAGGGAGGGAGGAGGGTGGAGGGGAATGGAATATATAGGAAATGGAATGAGTGGGAGTGGTTTCTATGTTTTTTCTTTTTGGCTACCCCCCGTGTAAGGGGGGGGGAAAGCCTTTGGTATATGTATATATGTTTGATGATCTAATTACTCTCCTATATTCTTCCATATGTCGAGCTTCTGTCGTTTGTCCCTAATTCTGTCCATGTCTTTGATTCTCCGTGTGTACTTGACTTGTGTACGTACCTGTTTGTCAGTTTGTTTAATTTAGTCTGTCAGGTTGTCTACGTGAGTCGTCTGTGTACATTCACAGGTGTGTGTGTCTGTATGTCGGTAACCCTCACTTCAGTTCTGACTCGTTTAGGTTTGCCATAACGCAAAGCTGAAACGAGACCCACCTGCGTTTATTGCACTAAATTAAACACAAACATTGGAAACAAATATACAGCAATTATCACACGTTTATTTTATTGCCGCCATGCGTTCATGCCCTTCCCAACGCCATGTGCATGATCTCCGAATAAAAGTAATATTACATTTATCACCAAAAGGGTTATTGTAATTAACACACGCGGCATTGTCTCGTGTGTTATACCCTCAGACACATAATATTTTGTATTTATGTATTTATTTTCTTATCAATACATTTATTTAATTATTAGATTATTGATCTATTTGTTATTCAGTTATTCAAATATTTATCTATTTATACAAATATCAATTTGTTTATTTATTTAATTATCTACCACATTGTCTACAAAACAGATTAAGGATGTACATACTCAAGTGCATAAGCACTGACATATACATATGCATATACATATACATATGAATATGTACATATATACATAAGCATAAAGATATACACATACATACTGCATATGCATACATAAAATTTTCAATTGGTCACTCAGATATGAAGGTATGTGATGAAATGCATCAATAAAGTGGTTTTCATCCTAAAAAGGTTTGAAATTGGAAAGATTTGGTCAAAAGTGTAACTCCAATCGTTTCTCGTTTTAGAATGATCTTGGAATATTCAGACCTAATGCCACTCATATTTCCACATGAACAGCAAGTGACGAAGCTTCCAGAACTATGGTGTTAAAAAACGATGGTTCCTACTTATATATATATATATATATATATATATATATATATATATGTATGTATATTTATATATATATATATATATATATATACATATATACACATTTACATTTACATATACATAAACATATACATACATACATACATACATACATACATACATACATACATATACCAACGGCTTTTTCCCCCCTACAAGAGAGGTAGCCAAAGTCAAAGGCATAAATCCACCTCTACCTATTTCATCCCCACATACTCCATTTCCATTCATCACCCCTACCTCCTTGGCTCCTCCTGGATGACGGGTGATCTCTGCTTCTCGCCCACTGCATTGGGTCAGAAACAAATATAGCAACAGACAGCACATCCACAGCAAGGCCGCTTATATATATATACATATATATATATATATATATATATATATATATATATATACATATATATATATATATATATATATATATATATATATATATATATATATATATATATATATATACGGATGCCTCTTATCTCTCTTGATAGCGTATTGGTTTATGTCAATGTAACTTTGTTACGGGTTAGCTGGGTTCGAATCCTTGGCTTGTCCATGTTTCAATTTCCAACGGATGCCTCCTTCGAGCGACTCTCAGTCTCGTTTGCAATGGTGTGGAATTAAAAGTGATATGTGGTTGAAAAAGATATATATATATATATATATATATATATATATATATATATATATATATATATATTTTTGTGAGTGTGTGTGTGTGTGTGTGTGTGTGTGTGTGTGTGTGTGTGTGTGTGTGTGTGTGTGTGTGTGTGCGTAAACGGCAGTCTCTAATGGGCATGTTAATTAAGGAGTGATTTGTCCCTTGGCTTCCCCTCTGGGGAGCTGAAAGTCTAACCTGGCGCAGGTCCCAGAGCAGTAACCAATCCATCATTTGGATCCCTAATGACCTCGCCATACCACCGACAACAGATCGCTCAACAAACAAGTAAAGAAAAAAAAATCGGGGTTATAAAAATATGAAAACAATGCGTATTTTTGCTGTGATGAACAACGTCATAAACAATGAAAAAAATGAAAACTGAAAATGGGCCATTGCGAATTCATTTGTTTATATAAGGGCGCGCGCATGCGCTGTGGAGACAGAGGAAAATGACCACAGGGATGGGTGTGAGAAAACTGAGAGAGAGAGAGAGAGAACGTCACGATATGTGACGGCTTTTCTCTGATTTTTTTTATGTATTATTTATTATTATTTTATTTTAAAGTATTTGTTTAGTTGGTTTTGTTATTGTTTTTCAAACGGTGCCCCAAGAGGATTACGTTGACCACACACACACACACACACACACACACACACACACACACACACACACACACACACACACACACACACACACACACACATATATATATATATATATATATATATATATATATATAAACTCAAATAATTCTGCGAAATTATTCGTGCAGAATATCTCCTTCCTGAAATCAAAACTTCGCCTTCTATGATTCCTTTCACAACTTGTGGAACTTAATCAATTACATTTAGATATTCTTTTGGATTACCATTAATTCTTCTGCATTATCTTTTTTCAAAGCCCAAAGAGATTGTGTTGATTTTTTTTAAATGTTGTCTTCAATTTTCTTTACTTGATATGTACTTTAATTTTCGTCATTTGGTATGGTGTTCCTGAATAGGAGGTTAGGTGTTTCTGTTTTTATAGTCTTGCTTTTGACTCAGAAGAAATTGTAAGAGGTGAGAATCTTCCTCTGTGTCTCAAAATTCTTCTGTGGTAATTTTCTTAAAAATGATGTCTTTAATTTTCTTTTTTTGATATGTACTTTTATTTTCTTTATTTGGTATGTATTATATTTTTGAATAAGAGATTAGGCGTTTCTGTTTTTATAGTCTTGCTATTGACTCAGAAGTCAGTGTAAGAGGTGAGAATCTTCCACTGTGTCTCAAAATTCTTCTGTTTAAGAGTAACAAATTTTACGTCTGTTTTCCTTGATAGACTTTTTTAACATGAGCAATGATGTCTCTAAGGCTTTTTTGGTAGGAAAATAGCCTTTGTATTTTCTCAGAACTTGATAATCAAAGATGAGAATCTTCCATTTGAAGTCTCCAAATTTTCTTTGTTTTAAAGAATCTTCCATTTGAAGTCTCCAAATTTTCTTTGTTTTAAGATTTAAACTAACAAGATTTTTAACTTAGCCATCAGTAAACCCCCTTATCAAGTGTCCTTTCAGTATGGCGTTAACAAACAACTAAGGAACTTCAGAATTCTGACTTCATATTAAAGTTAATCCTCCTTTCCAGTACTACATGGAGGTTCAAACTT
The DNA here is from genome assembly GCF_046742065.1 of Oratosquilla oratoria. Classification (NCBI taxonomy): domain Eukaryota; kingdom Metazoa; phylum Arthropoda; class Malacostraca; order Stomatopoda; family Squillidae; genus Oratosquilla; species Oratosquilla oratoria. The sequence goes on from NC_134797.1 coordinate 22,802,935, forward strand.
GTAAAATATCCACAATTGTGGTCAGGATAGGTGTAGGATCTTTACAACCTAACCTTTAAGATTTTGTTCGTCCTGAAGAAGCGATTCAATGACGCTTAAGAACCATCTTGAATGCTCTGCCGATTCTGGCCACGAAGTTCTTCAGAGGCGACTTCGATGCCGAAGAGCGAACGGGTTTGTTGGGATCGTAGACGTGGACAGTAACTTCGCCAAAGGACACTGAGGCGGGTTGGGTGGTTTTTCTAATGACTCCGACGATCCTGAGGTCACTGTAGGGCAATTCCCTCTGGAATAGATCCGTGGGGCGTGGAAATCCGACCATCTCGAAGAGTCTTCCGACAAAGAACCGTTGGATCTTTCCAAGCGGGCAAGACCCTTTTCACGCAAATCCGAAGAACCAGATTGTGAGTGTATGGCTACCTTTCATATAGATCTTGTCAGGTACACATTGATATGTACTATAGTGCTTTCACAGGTATGAGGTTATAATGCTGTGAATGCCTTATTCCTTCAGGAAAATGACTGCCTTTGCTGATTTTCTTGTGGATATCTTATTTCCTATCAATTATCTTATCATTATTGTTATATTTCTTTTTACAATAGATCTTGCTTCTGGAAGACGAGCAAATATTTTTTTAAACCATCCATATTTATACATGACTTTCTGTATTCTGTACACACACGTACACACACACACACACACACACACACACACACACACACACACACACACACACACACACACACACACACATACACATATAAGGAAATAGGCAAGAATTGGTTTACTAATAGGGTGGTTGATGAATGGAATAAACTTAGTAACCATGTAGTAAGCGCTGAAACTATCAGTTGTTTTAAAAAACGATTAGACAACTTTATGGATGGGGATGACAGGTGGTGATGGATACGGAGCTGCCTAGTGTAGGCCTTATGGTCTTTTGCAGTCTCCTTTAATCTTATTATCTTATGTTCTTATATATATATATATATATATATATATATATATATATATATATATATATATATATATATAATATGTATTTATGTGCGTGTCTGTGTTACTCGTATGTGTCGAGACAGAAAGACGATATAGAGAGGGCCAAAAAAATATTGTCATTAAAACCCGAAGGCAAAAACAAGACCACAGGAAGGGGAGCGCAAGAGGTGGCAATGGAAGGGAAGACTACGGCGGGGAAGATCAAAAACTCTTTTTTCATCGCCTCATAAGATATTGAGTCTGGATTAAGAGACGATAAAGGTTCCTTGACGAGCAACGTTGATTACGTCATTGTATGCGAAGGCGCGGAAATAGGTCATGGGAACATGACATCGTTTACGCTCTTATTCTATTTATTGTCACGCAAGTGTATGTATATATATATATATACATATATATGCACAAGTATATATATATCACACGTGACTACACCGTTATGCTGATTACCACAGGGAAAAGAAAAGTTCTTGGAATCCGAGCGCTTTCGTGATATTTGTTCACATCTTCAGTGTAAATTACACTGTGTAATTTACACTGAAGATGTAATATACGAAAGCGCTCGGATTCCAGAACTTTTCTTTTCCCTGTGGTAATCAGCATATATATATATATATATATATATACTTTCTAAACAGAAATGTAGTAGCACATTTGTAAATAATACACAGGAAACCCACAGTTGGAGAAAATAAATTTCGAAGTTTATTTTCTCCGACTGTGGGTTTCCTGTGTGTCATATATGTACTTGTGTATATGTATGTATGCAGATGTGTATGTACGTGTATGTGCATGTTGTGTATGGAGATGCATACACATGCATGCATGTATGTGTCTGTATGTATATATGTGTCTGTATGTATATTTGTATGCATGTATGTATGTAATTGTATATGTGTGTATGTATGTAAATAATGTATGTATTTAAGTATTTATGTATGTATGTATGTATACACGTTGATATGTATGTATGGATGTATGTATATAAGTATTTATGTATGTTTGTATACATTTATATATGTAATGTATGTATTTATGTATGTGTGTATGCATGTACTCGTATGTATCTAAATTGATAAATGTATATGTATTTTATATATATATAGTTATGTAGAGTAATATCAACGGGAGACATATTGGTTCATAACGAGGCTTTCAGAAATATAATGGTAAAAAAACATTGTTGAAGCAAAGAAAAAATATATTCTGAACAGGTAACAAACATGTGCAAACACGTAAACCAACAGCCAAATGCAAATGAACACATGAATGAATGGCTTGAGAAATTATTGAATAACCATCCAAATGAATAAACGATTACACAACAATAGGCATTGCAGCTTACTGATAAAATATTCATTTAACTAAATCATAAAACTTAGATATGCGAGCGGTTGGTCCTAGTCACCGAATGTGTATTTTGCAAATTGAACCTATTGTCTGATAGTTTAAAGCTATTGTTTCTCGTTCGGCTTGTGTTCTGTGCAAAAATGCTTTCAGTTATCACATTATTAATATCTTTTGAAGTATTGTGCAATTGAAATTGTTGCTATGGTATTCTGACGCGTTCAGCACAAGGCAAATGATCTAACTTGGCTGATAATAGTTCTCCATGTAATGGGTTATCATCTCTTAATCAAGGGCATACTTGATTTTATATAGAGTAGCTCTATATAGTGATGCTAGTATATATTTTTTTAGTTACATAGGAAGTAACCTACCTAGTTTTATGATACTATATATACGCAAAAAAAGAACAGTATCAGAACATGGAACCAATTGCCAGATGTGATGGAAATGTGCCGATGACAACATTTTGTTTTATGAGGGTTTGGATATTGCCAAGCTGTCGTACGAAAACAGTCAAGCTAGAAAACGCTGGGTTGTAGTTTTGGTTATAGCTGTGGTTATAGGTTTTATTGAAAACGATACCAGTTGCATTACCAAGAAGCAATAATACGAGAAAAATTAGATGAATAATACAAAAAAAAAAAAAAAAAATCTCGTGGACAAAATCAAACGTGATAATACTCCTATCGAAGTTTCAAGATTTAAACAAACATCTAATCCATATACTTCAAATCCTTCTCTACCCATTTCATTATTCATATTTTCATACTTCTGTCTCGCTATTAATCAATATTATTGCATCTGATCTAATAATGGTTTACAAGGCCCCTTTCTCGTGCACTTTGACGATGAATTCCATTGCATTAAACATGCGAACGAGAGACTTTGAGACAAGACATATTCCTACGCTGCAATGAATACATGTTTGCTGATGAGCATGCATCATTTCCGTGATACTGCTCGTCTTATGGCCCAGTATGACTCATGAGACATGCAGCTCAAAATGACATCATTGTGATACAATATGTATCTAGTTGAGTAAACATTTCAAAGCTCCATATAATCTTATGGTGTGGGCGTGCGTGTGTGTGTGTGTGTGTGTGTGTGTGTGTGTGTGTGTGTGTGTGTGTGTGTGTGTGTGTGTGTGTGTGTGTTTATCTAATTGTATTTACTTAATTGTAGTAAACCTCAACGCTCATGGAGGACCTATTTTATTCTCAAATTGTCATACCTGTGCATCTTTGCGTGTGTATATACATATATGTGTGTGTGTGTGTGTGTGTGATTCACCTTGGTCTTGGATCACGTGTTGGACTCGTGATCGACAGCTATTTCCCTCCCGGAAGAGAGCTCAGAGCTCATATATGACCGATCTATGGGTAATGCTGTGACCTTACACGCACACACACACGCAACCAACTCCCCTCCTACGTGTGTGTGTGTGTTGTATACGTGTGTGTGTGTGTGTTCTGCGTGTGTTTGTGTATTAGAGTATGTGTGAGTGAGTGAATGAGGAATTCACATGTGAAACGAAGTACTCCACGACCCCAGTCGCCTTGGGAAAAAGAGAAGAGAGCTGGAAAACAGGAAGTCATCATCAGAGAAGGTATCGATCTGCAAAGCGAAATACACGTCTGGTGATTGGAGAAGAATTCTTCAATTGAATATGCATTAGCTCGCGGAACCGAAACTAATGAGGCTTCCAGGTGAAGTCGTATATGTGTGAGCGCATGTGCGTGCTTCTCTCTCTCTCTCTCTATCTATCTCTCTTTTCTCTCTCTGTCTCTCTTTCTCCTCTCTCTCTCTCTCTCACTCTCTCTCTCTCTCTCTCTCTCTCTCTCTCTCTCTTTCTCTCCCTCCTCTCTTTCTCCTCTCTCTCTTTCTATCTATCTATCTATCTCTCTTTTCTCTCTCTCTCTCTTTCTCCTTTCTTTCTTCTCTCTTCTATCTCTCTCTTCTCTCTCTCTGTCTCTCTCTCTCTCTCTCTCTCTCTCTCTCTCTCTCTCTCTCTCTCTCTCTCTCTATCCCCTCATCTTTCTTCCTCTGCTTCCCTCTACTGTATTTGCGTGCGTGTGTGTGTGTATGTATGTGTGTGTGTCTGTGTGTGTGTTTGTGTGTGTGTGTGTGTATGTGTGTGTGTTTTTATTTGTTTTGCATGTTGAAATAACCGTATAATCGAGAGACTCGTTCTAGTTCCCTGTGGGTCAGCCTTTGGGTTCAACGCTTTTGATAGAACTGAAATGACGCCATTATCACCTGTGATCTTTTGGCCCTCTTGAGTTGATGACATTATTTTTCTCTCAAATTTTAGGAAATTATGTTCCTTCGTGGGATAAGAAATTGAACTAATGGTGGTTTTGACCAATAGAGAATATTATTTTAACCCCCCCCCCTTTTTTTTTGTGGAATTTCTTTGTTGACAACCCAAATAAATCTGTGAAAGATATATTATCTACTCGCATGCGTTATGGACATGTGTTATTTGTTTACATATATGTACGATTACGTGTACACCATGTACTACCGTCCCCCACGAAAGACTACTTACCAAATTAGCTTCACACGGAATAAGTGGAAGCCTATTAAGATGGACTAGTAATTGGTTGAATGATCGAAAACAGTTTTTCTAAATGGCAAAACTTCTGGATGGAAAAATATTACGAGTGGAGTTGCTCTGGGTTCCGTTCTTGGTCCACTTCTATTTAACAGAGAGTTGTTTTAAATGACAAAACTTGTGGATGGAAAAATATTACGAGTGGAGTACCTCTGGGTTCCGTTCTTGGGCCATTTCTATTCATAGTATATATAAATGATATAGACCACTGACTGAAATCTATTGTCTCCAAATTTGCTGATGATACAAAATGTGCGGAATGGGAAATGACCACTTAAACCAATTAGATAATCAAGAAGATTTAGATAAACTACAGCAATGGTCTGAAAAGTAGCTAATGAAATTTAACACAAGTGAATGCAAGGTTATGCACATAGGTAAAAAAACAGTATGATCACAAGTTATTTGGAAATTCGTTAACAAAAGTGGATAGTGAAAAGGATTTCGGCGTAATTATCAGTAACAATCTCAGATCATCTAAGAAGTGTATTTCAGGCTCTGAGAAACCAAATAAGATTCTAGAACTGATTGCGCGATCTTTTGACTTCAAAAGTCCATCTCTCATTAACAAGCTATATAAACCGTTAGTTCGTCCACATTTGGAATATGCTGTTTCCATATGGCCACCGAATCTCATTAAAGATATTGAGAGATTGGAAAAAGTACAAATATAAATAAACATATTATTTGTTTGTTATTATTTGTCTGTTTATTATCATTTCCTTGATTATAATTTATCATTATTTATCTGTCAACTTATTTTTATTTACTATTTACCTGTTTGTTTATTATTTAACTTTACCTATTTATTTACTTATTTTATTTATTATTATTTATATTATAATTTTCATTTATTTTTTATTTGTTTATTTATTTATTTGTCGGTATTATCATTATTATTATTATCATCATTGTTATTATTATTATTTATTTTATTCATTTATTTATTTATTTTTTGCATCCGACCTAGTTATGGACCAAAAGGTCTCCTGTCGGCATGTTCCTTTGTAATCCTTTACGTCATTTTCTACTGGTATCATAACTATCCTTAGCCCCTTAAACACGATTATGCCTTTGAAATATTCTATTCTGGCCAAGAAAGAAAATCTTTTTAATTCATTTGAGGACATAAAGTCCGACCTGAATAAGGTCTCCATCACCGAAGACAACTTTCAATCAGGTGTCCATCCCGTCAAATTAATAACAAAGTACAAAGCGTATAAAGTGCGTCACCTAGTTGAAGGAGTTAATGACTTTTGGGACTGCAAAAGACCATAAGGGCTACACTAGGTAGTTCCATGTCCATTACCACCCGTCATCCCTATCCATGAAGTTACCTCATCTTTTAAAACAGCCAATTGTTTTAGTGCTCACTACATAGTTACTAAGTCTATTCCACTCGTCTCCACTCTGTTGGTAAACCAGTTGATGATTTTATTTTGGTCAATGGCAGAGGATTTTATTCAGTAGATAGACGCTACCTGAGTTCATCTACACTTCCCCCTGAATATTTCAATGAAGCTTCGTGACTTCGTTTGCTCGTGCATTAAATATTGAAACACTACTCCATCGCCTTCCATATACGCATACATAAAGAATGAGCCCCAACATCTGCTACTGACCTCAGTGACACTATAGGGCAAGGCCCAGGTCTTCAGCTGAATAAAAGCGTCTGGTTTATCACACTTTGGAAACAAAAGACATTCTGGTAGAACCCTGAGGTCCATCCCTGGTAATTTTCCGGAGAGGCGCCCCACTTATCTTAGCCGTTTCCAGGGAAATTTGTATGACCCGATACAGCCATGACCTCCGTGGGTCATACTCTCCCCCCTTCCCTCGACATTGTCTGTGTTGGGTCACCATCGGGGAGAGAAGTCTGAGCTGCCTAAGATGAAGGTACAACGACAGAAATCGAGCCTGATCGTGTCTATTCATAACTACGTAGGACATACCCAGAAGCCAACTGATTTTTTTTTTTTTTTTTTTTTTTTACAATGTTTACTTTCTCTCCCACGAAGAGCAACCTGACGTTCAGTCTCGTCCATAGAAAATCCCTAACGCCTGGATTTCGTTCTTAAGTCTAGGAAACTAGAAATCTTATCGGCTTTGAAAAAACTGGAACATCCATTCCTCCAGTAAGGACAATGTTATCGACAAAGTCTTTGTCAATCCGAGTTTTGTATTTTCCATATATTCTCTTTTGGAACTAAAAAGAATTGAGTAAGAACACATCACTACTTTACCCAGGATTACACCAGAAAAAAATGCATTTGTCCATGAAACACCCCCAATGCGTTTTTGAGTATCTTAGTATTAAACAAAGACTGAAATGGTTTGCTCAGGCATGTTCGCAGAATCAGAATCATACAGAGTACATCTCTCAAAATTGAGCTGAGCGCCTTCTTAAAGTTGACATAAGCAATGAATAGCTTCTGTCGAGATACGAGATGTCAGTTGCACATCCACGAACGTGGGACCAGAGTGTTTAGAATATTGCATCACCAGTAAATGATCTATATTGTTCTACTTTTGTTTTTCTAAGTAGGTGTCATAAACACACATGCTGAAACTATATACTGATGATTGATTCCTTCAAAGCTTTTTGTTTATGTATTGTAATTTCAATGTTTTGCTTGTTTGTATTCTTGATAACTTCAACACCCTGACCTACGTAACCAATCATTGTGCTAACTGATGTAAAAAATATTCCATTCATTCGAATGGACTTATAAATCATTTGGCGTGACCAAAAACAATTTTAGGTGTAAGTTACTGCCCTTGTGGTGCTAAATGCCTGAGGCTCCATTTCGAAATGGTTGGCAGCTACGACCGAAAAAAAAAAAAAAAAATGTAGACAACTCCCGCTGGGGGGGGGGGGGAATGTAGTTTTTATACTTAATCAGAGAAAAAATCTGTAGTTAAGTTGCCTTTCTAGTTTGACTTTCACTATTTCATTATCTAAAATAATCTGACTGAATTTTCACAAGATAGCTTTTTATCTCTTGAGATAATTTTTTGTTATCATCTTCATAGAGCAAGAAATCCCCATGTTATTATATATATTTTTCAGTTCTTTTGATTCTAACAGTTCGCTTATAGAAAATAACGGGAAAATATTTCATATTCACATAAACCCAATTTCATTAATTATTACTTTCATTATTTCAGTTCATCAACTTTAATTTCATTCTGAACTACTTAATTACGTATTCATTATATATCTATAAACATAACCAATATTATTAACGGCTCTTCCCCCCTTGGATTCGAACACACATCCTTCCAAGCGCGGCAGTGGAATCGGACAAGTGACCCTGTGTGCGGAAAAATTCGTACATTTCCTCATCACAGTGAAAACTATGAGTCTTAGACTCTACAATACATCATAAAACTCATATACATACATACATACATATACCAAGGCTTTTTCCCCCTTACAAGGGAGGTAGCCAAAAAGGAAAAGGCATAAAATCATTCCCACCCATTCCATCCCTGAATACACTCCACACCCCTCCACCCTCCCTCTTATCTTAGCACCTCCTTGATGACGGGTCATCCCTGCACCTTGAATCTTAGACTCTACAATACTAGTCAAATTCTTGCGGGCAGTATCAGCCTCATGACGTTTGATGATACATCACAATACTCGCATTATAAAATATAAAGTTACAGCTGAATTGCTCGTTCTCTTTCACTCTGAATATTAATAACCACAAAAAATGATCAGTCCAGTTCATAGAATATGGGGTCACTCAGCTACAACTACAAAATAAATATATATAATCAAGGCACCGTTGCCGGAATCTTCATAAACCCACGCCGGTCTCATGACGCCTACGAAGGCTTCATCGTATGGAAAGGATTAACCCGTGTAGTTCTCAAACTTTTCTTTGGCCATGCCCCACCTAACCACCATTAAAATCCTGATGTCCTCCATGTGGTATACAATTATTATAATTTGAAAAAATAAACTCCCCTTCAGCTGAAAAAAACATAAAATCTTGGTTTAAAAACCACTTCAAAATAACAAGGCATAAATGAAAAAAGAAAACAAATTAATAAAATGAAATATAAAAATTTCTACCCTGACCTCCTCAGTTGCCCTAAATTGCCCCCCTTAAAAATGATATTGCCCACCTGAAAAACTGAATTGACCTCCTGAAAAAACGTATTGCCCACCTGTGGGGCGTACGACCCACGTTGAGAACCCCTGGGTTAACCGGATGAAATAACCTAGTGTCGTTAAGCTGAAAAGTACAGCTGTGCTTTCAAGTCTTTACCCATTCTTTACTATGTGCGTAGCATATATAAAGTTTGCTGTTGAATATTTTACACATTTTGTTTACAATGAAATGACCTTATGTTTAAAGGTGAATACAATGAAATGACCTTATGTTTAAAGGTGAATACAATGAAATGACCTTATGTTTAAAGGTGAATACAATGAAATGACCTTATGTTTAAAGGTGAATACAATGAAATGACCTTATGTTTAAAATGTTTAAAGGTGAATACAATGAAATGACCTTATGTTTAAAGGTGAATACAATGAAATGACCTTATGTTTAAAGGTGAATACAATGAAATGACCTTATGTTTAAAGGTGAATACAATGAAATGACCTTATGTTTAAAGGTGAATACAATGAAATGACCTTATGTTTAAAGGTGAATACAATTAAATGACCTTATGTTTAAAGGTGAATACAATGAAATGACCTTAATTTTAAAGGTGAATACAATGAAATGACCTTATGTTTAAAGGTGAATACTATGAAATGACCTTATGTTTAAAGGTGAATTCAATGAAATGACCTTATGTTTAAAGGTGAATACAATGAATTGACCTTATTTTTAAAGGTGAATACAATGAAATGACCTTATGTTTAAAGGTGAATACAATGAAATGACCTTATGTTTAAAGGTGAATACTATGAAATGACCTTATGTTTAAAGGTGAATACAATGAAATGACCTTATGTTTAAAGGTGAATACAATGAAATGACCTTATGTTTAAAGGTGAATACAATGAAATGACCTTATGTTTAAAGGTGAATACAATGAAATGACCTTATGTTTAAAGGTGAATACTTTAAGGAATACTAAAGTAATTGGCAAAACTTCTGACCCCAGCTGTGGAAATGTCAGTGAATAGATTAAACGAAATATATTCATCAATTTCCCCGCTGGAGTGTAATAAAATCACCTGGTGGCAACCAAACAGAAAACAAAGATCTCGAATAACAGTAAAAAGACTACAAGGAGTAGGTTCTCGATTGGGTCTGAATTACTGTTAGTATCAGACGTATAGTATTCTCCCCTCCCTTCTACCTATGTAAGATATCTTTCCCTCTTATAAGGGAAGTAGCAAACCATGACACGCACCCACTTCCACCCATTCCACTTCCACCCATTCCACTTCCACCCATCCCACTTCCACCCATTCCACACCCACCCATTCCACATCCACCCATTCCACATCCACCCATTCCACTTCCACCCATTCCACATCCACCCATTCCACTTCCACCCATTCCACTTCCACCCATTCCACATCCACCCATTCCACATCCACCCATTCCACATCCACCCATTCCACTTCCACCCATTCCACTTCCACCCATTCCACTTCCACCCATTCCACTTCCACCCATTCCACTCCAATGCACCACCCATTGTTTCCCTCTTGTCTTAGCTTCTCGTGGATGAAGGGTCATCCCTTGACTCCAGCCCATCGCCCGAGTTACGTGTAGAAGCAGTGCAGGAAGGCAGTACATCCACAGTCGGGCATTTTCGTTTACGTTACCATAAAAAAGAAAAAACTGTGCAGGTTCCTTCTTTAGCTAGTAATGAGAAAACCACTATACACAACATTTAGTTAGGTTGGTACTTCTAACATGTGAGGCACGGCCATTTTCTATGATTGAACCACTTTAAAGCCTTAAAAGTGAATCTTATGAAAGCAGGCCTACCAACATAACACAGTGAATGTGTATATGCATAAATGAAAAAAGATAATATTGTGAAAATGAGTTTGAGTAAAATCTCAAAATTCAACAGTTTTCCATATTAGGCGCAATGTATCTTTTCAGCTGGTTCTTTACTGATACATTTCCTGCAAGTAACTGGTGCTTAGGAGGTGTTAAGATAAAAGGGAGGGTGGAGGGGAGTGTATTTAGGGATGGAATGGGTGGGAATGATTTTATGCCTTTTTCTTTTTGGCTACCTTCCTTGTAAGGGGGAAAAAGCCTTGGTATATGTATGTATGTATGTATGTATGTATGTATGTATGTAACTGTATTTCCCCACTTTGCATGGTTTTTCCAAAGAACGAATAGGAAGATACGTAGGACCACCCTTCTTGTGTTATCTTTACTGCATTTTTACTAGGAAGGGGGGATTCCTGGTATACAGGGAGGAGCTTATACATGGCAGAGTTAGGTCAAAGAGAAGGGGCGTATTGGTGCAAGAAGGAGGAACTCTTACGAACCCTTGTATGTTCAGTGGGAGATTCAAAGCACACATTAACATCAAACACAGTTAAAATCTATTTAACCGTCCCTGGATTAATTTAGATTTAAAAAGGAAATAGGCAAGAATTGGTTTACTAATAGGGTGGTCGACGAATGGAATAAACTTAGTAACCATGTAGTAAGCGCTGAAACTATCAGTTGTTTTAAGAAACGATTAGACAACTTTGTGGATGGGGATGACAGGTGGTGATGGATACGGAGCTGCCTAGTGTAGGACTTATGGTCTCTTGCAGTCTCCTTCACTCTTATGTTCTTATGTTCTCTCCATCTCGGTACCTCTGTGTTGTAGGACTGTTCTTATCCCTCACCAGACTGCTGCATATAGATATCAGTGATTTACATGGTTTAATGTCACAAACTCACCCCTACAAGGAGGCTAGGATGGTGCCCCTTACAGGGGACTTTGTAGCGTGAAATTCAACGAACCATGCATTTGGTTCAACTTCGCCGGTGGGAGGGTTCGAACCGTCACCCCCTCGACCTTCGCTCGGCCAGCAAGCTTCGGTTAGTAATGTAACCACATATAAACATACAGAATATCACATGTATTAAATCAGTAACTGATATGGTGCGATGTTACGAATCGTTACCATTCATTCCAATGAAATATGGTGAGGTTGGAACACGCCTTCCATAGCTTGGAGTTAGATTGAATCTAGCGTTTATACACAGATCGGTCTCGCCATGATGTGACAACATATCATCTATACTTGTATTGTTTGTGTGCACATACAAGTTTCGGTCACTTGCGAATCTCCACATGAACACATTCTGGATTCCTTCCTGGTCCCCTCCCTTTATGAAGAATGGACCCAGTACGCGGTATCGTGGACCACAGCATCCACATTGACCCCTTTTGAATGAAGACAACCCGAAACGCGACCCTCATTACCCGGCAGACCCCCACTCCAAGACCGACCCGTCCACATTGCATGGCATATCTATGGATCTCCTTAAAAGTGGCAGTTTGCCGACAAGATTGATGAGATAAACACCATATGAGGACGGAGCCTTTATTTGTACGACGTTTCGCTTATTATAGCTCCGTCCTCATAGGGTGTTTATCTCGTCAATATCTATGGATAGAGCCCTTCGGGTATTCCTCTCAAATTGGGGCTCTATGAACCATGACCCCCGCTTTGAACGAGGCCACGGTGGGTCCCGATTCCTCCACATAAGTCTCATAAAAAAGTATCAATATTAGTCGCGAGGGGTCTCGACAACCAGAGACCCAGCCCTTCCTGTTCTCCATCACTGTCACTATGGAACACAAACCAGTGCTGATCCTCTTTGTATGGGGCCACGACAGGCCCATGACCCCCCGTAGACACCTGCCCATACATGTCCACCGTGAAATACGGCTCGTCCAACGGATCCCCTCACTCGACCCAACCAACGAGGGTCATCATGAACAGCGAAGCACCCCCCACCCCCCCATCCCTTTGTCATTAAGGACCACAGACCCCCTATTGAATTAGATCGGTATGGACCTAAACCCTCCTTCGATTTTCCCACCTTTGAATACTCTTTTACTTGATATTTCACTTAGTTTATTAGTCTGGACATTATACAGCTCATCATAATTATCGGCATAATCGATTATACCCGAAAGATTTTTTTTATGATTTTCATTTTGTCATTTGCATAGCATTCCTCAGCAAATAAAATAAAACATAAAATAAAGGTAGATATTTCGTCTTATTATATTGTGATACTTTTTATTAATGTAGTAATGGTATCTGATGCACGTAATTAAGGTGTTATAGTGCTCCTATGTATACAGCTAGAGTAGGTAATTAATCTTTTAGTGGAATTTTATATAAACTAACGCCATACAGTTCTGTTGAGCTAGGAAGAAACCCCGACTATATTTCTCAAAAAATAAAGAAGACTGGTAGAATATCGTCTGTGTGTAGAATTACCATGCCGTCTTCTTTAAGCCGCACACAAAGAAATTTTCCGCATTGTGAAGATGCTTAAACCGTGAAGCTTGTTACCGAGTGCAAGAAGGCTGACGAGCTTGCTTCAACTTCGTAAGGAGTACGCTCATTTACTTAAATGAAATCATCTGGCGTCGTTCAGGACGAAATCTGTAAGGTGTCTTACTGTCTCAAATGGTCAAGCTGAATTTGAATTCGTAAGATGCCTCAATGTCTCAAAGGGTAAAAGAAAATTATTCTTCCTCTGCTGTTGTCAAGTCTTTTCAAACGACCAAGCAACAAAGTCGAAAATAGCGCCATCAGAAATAGATCGTTACGGATTCAATTTCTGTCGATCGAGTTGTACACAAGCACGTCCAGGTTTTCTTTGATAGACGGTCACACCAAGCATTCGAACGTTCCTATTCATCTTGAGACAACAAATGGCGTTTATGACAGCCAACCACGTGGAACTTTGTCATACATCACACTTCAATAGGCATGAGGTTTCCACCAAGGACGTAAATTTTGAATGCCAATCCAGTGCCCCAAGAAGAGGAAGTATGAAAGGGGAACTTTCTCTCTACATAGATAACTTTAATCAATAACTTCTATATATGAAACTATAATTGTTTTTATTTGTTTGCCTGGTTATGAAAAGTTTTAGTGACTCAGTGTTTCGCCACTGTTAATGAGTCTACATTTTGTGTTTGTGTTCATAATAAAAAATATTTAATGAAATGGAATTATGAATACTACGCAGTGGAATCTCAATGTGAATTAGGCTTTTCGTCTCATAGTAAGCACAGAGATCAGCCATGTGTTTCACATACGAATACAGATTGCAAAGACATGACCCGATTCACTTGTTTTGTTGCTAGTGTGTCCGCGTGAAGTTCGGTTCCTGAAGGTAGGGCAAATCTCTCAATTCATTCAAGGACCCACTTAAGGTCCATTGTCCTACTGAATGAAATGATATGGTCTTTTTCAAAGCGAATTATGTTACACCATCGAAATGTAACGAACACACACCGCAGCAAGCAATAAATCAGTCCATACATGATCAACACGGATGTGTAAAATGTGCGTGTTATCCCTAACTTAATTCCGGTGGTTATAGTGAATTTTTCTAGCTTAGTAATTACTGTTAAGAATAATAAGCATTCTTGAATTTCATCCAACAGAATTGAACCTAACCTAACTTAACCTGACCTAACCTTACATAATCTAACATAAACAAAGTTAACCCACCTTAACCTAACCTAATCTAAACTAACCCAACCAAACCAAATTTGACCAAACCAAACTAAACCAAACCTAATCCAGCCAACCCAACCCAGCCCAACCCAGCACAACTCAACCCAAACCAACTCAACTCAAATTATATACACTCGTACATATCAGAGCTGCCACCCGTTGTGAGCGTGGACGCCCAAGAGCACGAATTTCATGAGTTTAATTTCTTCGTTTGTAGCTATATCCTCTATCTCTGCAGGTAATTTATATTTACATTCATGTAACATCATTGATACTCTATCGTCTGACAAGTAATTTCGAATTTTATGAACTGGGTCGTAAGTTTTATTACCTTTTCGCCCATTTCTCATGCTTTTGTATATTTGTATTGTGCTGTTACGACTCGCAAACACGTAAAATCGAACTAGCTATTGCCTTTACGGCTTTCATATGTCCATTCTCTTCCTCGTTCCTTCTTACGACGTGGCACCTTATCATCATATCAACCGATGTTTTATATTCTTAAATAGGTCGTTTCACTCTTATATTACTTCCAATGTTTATTTCTCGGATAATCCTGCGTTATACCATCAGTGATAAACGCCAAATATGTCTTGTTTTATATTGCCATTGCTTCTCCTTCCACGGAACTGCCTAGTGTAGGCCTCATGGTCTCTCGCAGCCTTCTTCATTCTTATGTGCTTATGTTCTTGTCTTGTTCCAGTGTTTGTCGCGTCCATTCTCCCATAATCCATTGGGCGAGTGATGCGCCATCTGTGAACTTGGATTAGAAGCTTACTCGTATGGCTGGCAAAGACTGTCGGCGAATAATTGCACATAGGACTTACCCTTTACGCCTTGTAACGACCCATGCTTATGTTGTTCTGTCTAGCAGAACTAAGCCGCGTCGTTTCGGCTCACGGAATGAGTGGGAGGGGTCCGGTAACCTCTTGAGCACGTTGGTATGGTTCGTGTACATTTGGCTTTTTTTTTTATAACGCAAGACGAATTTATGTGCCTCAAGGGTAATTCCTAATCTGAAGAGGGTAATTAAGCTGTACTTCCCCCACAAGAGGCGACTGCTGAACGAGGGAACGGAGGGAGAATGAGGACAGTCGGGGAAGGGACTGGAAAGTGTGACGGAATGGGTGGACGTTAAAGGTGAGGCCATGTTTCATCCAGCCACGAAGACATACCCTGAGAAGAAGTATTTCTTATACACTCGAATCAAGACATATAAGAGAATTTTTCTCACTTTAAAGAACCGTATATGAAAAAGAATGTATATAGCACCAGAGATTTATTTTTCTTAGTCGCATTTGCCACGATGAATTGCAGGCCTCTTATTGAAAATCACTTTATATCGACGGTAGGTTTTCCATTTAATAAAGTCAATTTTATTGGATGGTTGTTTCTTACGATCGAGTGATATTACTTCGAGAGCTTAGTTACGGGTGCTTTTATTGCATTGAGAGGTATTTTATGAAGATGTTGCATCTTTTCCTGGTAATATATTTTCCACGAACCAAAGTCTTATTGGCTGGATGCCCCCCATGATTGGGTGGAATTATACAAGATGGAGTCAAGATGTATGGTTACAATTGGCAATTTAGAATGCATTTCAAGATATTTTTTTCATATTTAATTTTTTATTTTGTATTATTATATTTTATCTTGTTTTATTTTTTTATTTTTATTTTTTTTTATTATATTTTATCTTGGTTTATTTTTTATTTTTTGTATTATATTTCATCTTGTTTTATTTGATTTATTTTTTATTTTTTATTATTATATTTTATCTTGCTTTATTTTAGTTTTTTATTTCATCTTATTCGTTTCTATTTTATCTTTTCTATTCAAAGAAAAGTAGATAAGTTATGATCTAATGGATATTTATTTCTATTGTTGGAGCTTGATTAAAGAGTCGAGATATATACAAATATAAAGTCTCCTGATTTTACCCAAGCAAAATTTAATAGCGGACTTGGCAATATCAGTCGAAAGAAAATGAGCAAATAATCACAAAGGAATTCAGTAAAAACCTGAGAAATACCCACGAGGTAGTATAAAACCCTTTCTTAGAGTAAGGAAGTGTATCAACTTGGTACCAAGGGCTTTGGGAAGTATCCCATACAGTAGATAGTGTCTTGGTGTCTCAAAGAAAAAATATATATATATATATGTATATAATATATATATATATATACATATATATGTATAATATATATATATATATATACATATATATATATATATATACACATATATATATATTATATATATATATATATATGTATATATATATATGTATATATAATATATATACATATATATGTATAATATAGTGGTTACCAGCATAATATATATATATATATATATATATATATATATATATATATATATATATATATAATATATGTATATATACATATATATATATATATATGTCTTACTGTTGGAGTTAAGAATCTAAGCAGTACTTGGAAAAACATCTCTAAAATAAAATTCTCAGAAGAAAAAATGTATTTTATTGTGAGATTATTTTCCTGTGAAGGATTATCTCTTCAGGGGTCAGGTCACGGTGACCCTGGATGTCCTTAATCCCTCGAGAACTTCGAGTGTCATTGAGTCCTCGGAGGACCCCGTCTTCCACGCAGGTTCCTCCTGAGTTCGCCGAAGTATATCGATCTCGCGCTGAGCTTCTTTCCGATACGCGAAGGGGGTTTCTCTCGTCCTCCAACATCGGATGCCGATTTCTGGCTCATAATGGAGACCTGGAAGAGAATGAGGAACCTCACCAGAGGCAGCAGGAACCTCTTCTGTCTGCCTTTCATCGAGCGAGAGGCACCTCTCTGTGAAGGGTCGATTGGGTGACAGAGGGTCTGTATTGGGCTGGACATGTCATTAACATGTCACTTGTGCATGTCTGTCCGAGTGACATGGCCTAGCGCCGTGCATGATTCAAAGGGCCGAGACAGGATGATGTTGGAGGAGGTGGTGGTTGTGGTGGTGGTGGTGGTGGGGAGAGAGAAGAGCTAAGTGGGACTCGGATGATGAAGGGTGAGGATGAAGAAAAGATTAGGATGAGGCTGCGAGGTCTGGATTAGGGTGAGATTTGACTATTTTTTTCTTCTTCCTTTTTTTTTATTTTTCCATCTTTTTCTCTGTCTTTCCTCTTTTTTTTTTCAACTGCTTTATCTTTCGCTCTCTTTTTTACTCTTTCTCTTTCTTATTCTCTTTTACTCTTTCTCTTTTCCTTTCTATTTTTTCTTTTCTCTTTTTCTTTTTTGTCTCTTATTCTCTTTTCCTCTTTCTTTTTGTCTCTTATTTTCTTTTCTTTTATATTTTGTCTTTCGTCTTTCAGTTTCATTTTCTCTTCATTTTCTCTCTCAATCTTCCATTGCTTCTTTTTGTTTGTCGATCTATCTGTCTCCTCTTCCTTCCCCCTTTCTCTCTGTCTGTCTCTCTCTTTGTCTCTGGCTACATATTTTGTATCTATCTCTATCTAAATCACTTTATTTCCATTCGTTTCTTTCATAAATAAACTCTCCGATACAGAGAGTCAAGATAGGAGTTAAGACAGATTTGTTCCACCTTGTTTCACTCTAGTTGAACACGTTTTCGCTCTTGCCTAAATACATACACACGCATAAACACGCGCACACGCACACACACACCTCTCTCTCTCGTTCGAGCAGAGATGGAGTGTAGACGTATATCTGTGACCTACCTCCCGGTGCAACAATGGCGCTCTTAACAGCAGCCTAAGGTCAGCCTGTTAACTTCACCCCACTAAACCTAAGGAACATATTGTTAGTGGACAAAGCGTGCATTCCTCCATTGTACCGACCCAATGAATAATACAAATTGAAACAAGGGTACGATTACCTACCAACTTCAGGAACCAACAACATAGAGGAAATTACTTAATGTTCATCACAGGCCAACTCGCAAGGGTGGGGAGTGGTGTTGATTCACCGCACAGACCTGGCTCTGCCCTTCTTGGTGCGAACGGTCCAAAGGAATTTAGATTTTGTGGGTAAGGTCAAATCTTTCGGTCCATCTTTACAACACAATAGTACGCCGCATCTGTCGTCGTGTGCGCACCACCTTCCCACGGATGACCTTCGACTATATCACCAGTTATCGAACATTTGGTCACAAGAAACTGATACTGTGAGTGATTTTCATAAGGGAAAGGTTGTCACCATCATATGCGAACAACAACGCCTTGCACATTATAAAATTAAATTAAACAAGTTCTAAGATTAAAAGATATTGTACACATAGTGTATCTTTGTATCGCTATGAACTTAGTAAACCGTGTATCATCATCATTATTGTTATTATTACTGTTATTATTATTACTAATATGATTTATCATTATTACATACACACAGACACACACACACACACACACACACACACACACACACACACACACACACACACACACATATATATATATATGTGTGTGTGTGTGTGTGTGTGTGTGTTTGTGTGTGTGTGTGTGTATGTATATATGTTTATATGTTGATAACCGTGAATTTAATGTGATTATCCTGCGGTCTTCGTGCTTGAGCAAAACACCTCTAAATTTTAACTCTAGGAAATGTCGTGAGTTTGCAAAGACATAGCCTGCCCCTGGATCCACGCTGATCCTCCCCATTGGACTCCTATCCAATCCAGACTCCCATCCTAGAATTGGGGCTTCAGGAGTTCTATATATGCGACGAGAAAAAGTAATACGGTTCTAGTGTCACATAAGTTAGAAGTTGATTACTGTCTTTAAAAATGAAGGGGACATTTCACAATTGGAAAAGTCCTTTGCACTGCGACCCATTTCGTCACGATTCATAAATGAACACTCCGTTATTGTTCCCGCGCCAATATAAATAAATAGATATAATGAAAGTAGATAAATGAAAATAATGTATGATAAAAGTCAATTCATAGATAAATCTAATTATAATAATTGATAGTACTTGTAATGATAGCAATAATAACAGTAATGATAATAGTAGTAATATCAACAGTAATAATAACAACAATAATAGTGATAAGAACAATTATAGTACCAACAATAATAACTATAGCAATAACAACAACAATAAGAATAAAAACAACCATAATAAAGACAATAATAGCAGCAAAAACAACAACAATAACAACAAAAGTAATAGTAAAAACGATAATAACATTAATAATGATAGGTCATGAAAATAGTAATTCTGCACGCATTACCACCTCTACCGATGCAGCGTGGAGTTCGTTACCAACATAACTATCCCGAAGGAGCCATGATTACGACCTTAATGGTCGTGGAGATGCCAATTGTGTTCTCAGCAAATGGGAAGAATCAGTAGATCTTGGCGTTTATGTATGTGAATAGATAAGGCAGCTGTTTGTTCTCCACCTCCACCTTCTTACTCTCTTCATTTTATCTTGTTTAACTCTTTTTAACTCTTTTTATTATATATTCTTTATTAAAAGCCATCCTTTTAATTGGAAAGGAGTAAATATCACTACCCTCACTCGCTCGTGACCTGAGGGTAGTGATAGCACCCTCCTTCCATCTTGTACTACTGAAGAGGATTGCAGTTAGCAATCGAAATATATAGATTCGCTTATACAACTTTCTTCTGACTGTGGTGCTATTTGTGATTTCCAAATGCGTCACTACATTGTTCACCATATGCATATATATATATATATATATATATATATATATGTGTGTGTGTGTGTGTGTGTGTGTGTGTGTGTGTGTAAGGTAACCATTTTAGAAAATAAACAAACGGAGCAGAGCGCTTTCGCATATTACATCTTCAGTGTAAATTTACACTGAAGATGTAATATACGAAAGCGCTCTGCTCCGTTTGTTTATTTTTATAAGTGGTTACCTTGCATTTATAAAACACACGTTTCTAGTGTTTTTATTGCATATATTTATATATATATATATATATATATATATATATATATATATATATATATATGTGTGTGTGTGTGTGTGTATGTGCCTGTTTGAGTGTGTGCGTGTGTGTGTCTGTATGTGTGTGTGTGCTTGTGCGTCCTTGCACATGATCTCGTCCCAACAATATCTTAGTATTAATTTTGGTGCTTTAATATCGACATTATCGACAGCAACACACAAATACATCTATTGTTTGGCGCAATGTGTTATTTGTATCTTAGTGACCTTGACACTTTCATTTGGCAATTTTTTTTTTTATTCGTATTTAAACCTAATCTTCATGATATCATTTTTATCGTCCAATCTAATATTTAACATCGAATAGAAGTGAACGAAAAGCTGGCTCCACCCACGTAAATCCACAATTAGAAGCGATTATTCGTGGGCGTTTTAGTTTGTGGACAGTGATATAGGTAAACTACCCAGATCATCATTAGGGTGGTCAAAAAAGGAAGAAAAATGTTTATATATAAACGTATACTTGTGTAACATGCGAATATGCTGTGGCGTAAATCCCAGCTAAGATTCTTCTTTGTGAATAATGACCTAGAGCGCAGGACGCTCTTAAAGGCGTTACGTGGAAGTTCACACATTTCTTGCATCCAGGGAGAGAGAAGTTCAGGCTGTCTTATATGACGTGGCCAGATTTATATACACACATATATATATATATATATATATATATATATATATATATATATATATATATATATATATATATATACAAATATGTATATGTATATATGTATATATATATATATATATATATATATATATATATATGTGTGTGTGTGTGTGTGCGCGCGCGTGTGTGTGTGTATGCATATATGTATATACAGTATAAAACGGTGGAGAGGGTAGTGGTTTTGGATTGCGGTTGGCTTGAACTTGGGAGAAAAAAATTACCCTCTTAAGGGCGATGAGAGGAATAGCCATCCACGATTGGGGACTTCATTCCTATGACATTCCCCAAAGTTTCAGCATCGGCGTCACTCCACATGTCACATTCCCCACACACATTCCAAATCACCACCTCGACGTCCTCTAAGGCACTTGGCATTCCATCTTACAACCACAGACACTCGACTTTCGAAGTGAAAATTCTTACAGCTCAGCACCGTGTTTTAAACCAATTTCCCTTTTCAAAAACCAAGTACCCAAACGTTCCCGGGTTATATGGCCTCTGAGCATACAGCTGCAAATCCTTTAAAGTGACTTGAAACGTCTTTTTAGAAATACGACCGTCAGACTCTTCGCCTCTGCCCTGCCGATGACCGCTTCTGCAACCGTTTAACGTTCGTAACGGTCCATTTCAAGGCAACACGCATCCATTAGTAGAAGAGGCGCCTTCACTGAAAAGAGTTTCTTCAGTCGATAAATTGAATCTGTCAAGTTGTTTTGTCATCATATGTCACGAGCTATAACGTAAAACACACACACACACACACACACACACACACACACACACACACACACACACACACACACACACACACACACACACACACACACACACACACTCACACACACAAACACACACTCACACACACACACACACAAATACACATTCACACACTCTCACACACACACACACACACACACACACACACACACTCACACACACACACACACACACACACACACACACACACACACACACACACACACACACACACAAACACACATACACACACACACGTGTATATATATGTATATATATATATATATATATATATATATATATATATCTTTATGTATTTATGTATGATGTGAGTGGAGTAGGAAACACAGTCTTAGTCTGAGTTTATTCCTGACTAGTTTCGCAGGTATGCTTTGGAAAAGCATTCCTGCGAAACTATGTTGGAGGGAATGATCTTACTTAATATTCTAGTTTCAAAAAACTCCATACATAGTATGGCTGCGGTACATTGATGACATCCTATGTCTGTGGCCCATTCAAGTTAATGTAAATTATCTTTATGTAAACTTAATAATTTGGTCAGTTCCATTAAGTTCACGGTGGAGATAGAGAATGTTCTTGATACAGCTTACAATCGTGCTAAAAGGACATTTCATAACTTTAGGTCAACCCAAACTTTCAGTATGAATAACTCGCTAAATCTATCGTACCAAGAGAGCCTGAAAAAATTCCAAATATATTACCCTTTTTCAACATTAATGTAATTTTTAATAATAAGAACAATGTAAGACAATTGCTCATAAATAATTCTGTCAATAGTGATAAAAGGTGTGTGTACAAAATACCTTGTAAATTTTGTGATCAGTTTTATATTGGTCAGACTGTTAAAACACTCAAAATACGAATCAATCAACACAAGAAATACGTTAGAGAGGGAAACCAGTCTCACGGCATATTCAACCACATGAACAATTTTAACCACCCAGTTGACTGGGATAACGCTAAAGTCATCACATACAACAATAACATCACAGAAAGAAATTTAATTGAATATAGTTTGATCAAATCTAGTAAGGGAATAAATGTTAATCTCCAACAAGGTTTGTACAAATTAGATAGTTATATTTGTCATGAATTTTCAAAATTATTTATATTGTAATATACCAGTTGTGAGCAATTGTCCCAAACTTTTTGGTTACCAAGAAGGTATCAAATGTCACGTGTACTTCTTCTACTACCTCCCCGAATTCCCTCTTTACCATGGCTCACTCAGACATATATTTTGTACCTTGCTTCTTCATTTTATAATTCCTTCTTTGTATCAGCACTGAAAATTTAATTATACGAAAGCGCTTTGCTTCGTTAGTTTACTTTTTTCTTGTGGTTACTTACGCATATATATATATATATATATACATATATATATATATATATATATATATATATATATATATATATATATATATATGCGGAAATCACGAGTTTATGTGATTTCTCTTGCATATATATATATATATATATATATATATATATATATATATATAGGGATATGAATTGAGTGTTTATGTGTTTTTGTGTGCGTGTGTCTATGCGCGTGCGTGCACGTGTGTCCGTATTTCTGTATACACCTACAGTATATGCACTGTGCACACAACTCGTAAGAAAATCTAACAGAACCCTGAAGCCTGTTCCCTTAGAAAAATTTCTAAATGGTCCAGATTGGTAATCCGAAGTGCTGAATCTTTTAAAGGGAAGGTGAAATATATATTTTGACCATTAACTCGACTGTATCTCGTTCCGATCTATTGATCCAGCGCACTTAAGGCAAAGGACATTTCAAGGTTATGAGCGAACGCAGAATTTTGAAATGTCAACTCAATGGACTTTTATAAATTATCGTGAACTTATGATAGTTTTCAATTGATGACGTAATTCCAATACTGAAACATTTATTTATTTCACATAAACACGCACATACACAAAAACGCGCGCTCGCGCATACCCATGCATGCACATGTACACACACACACACACACACACGCACACACATACACACACACACACACACACACACACACACACACACACACACACACACACACACACACACACATGAGCACTGAGCTCTCTTCCGGGAGGGGAATAACTGTCGATCATGAGTCCAACACGTGATCCAAGACCATGGTTAATCACACACACAGACATACACACACACACGCACACGCAAACACATACACACACACACACACACACACACACACACACACACACACACACACACACACACACACACACACACACACACACACACACACACACACACACACATTCATATACAGAGGAGATAGGTGTTGCGCGACAAGTGGTTTTTAGTAAACGAAGTTTTGCCTGATCCTTTTGTGTAATGTCTTGGCTGAATTAGGAAGTGGATCATGTAATGAAGCGGTGGGAGTACACCAGCTTCGGCTGACTGGGCCTCTTGTGGGGGTGCTGTGTCTTGCTGCATTGCTTCTGACCCGAGCAGTGGACGGGGCCTGGGATGATCCTTCATTGACAATAGATTAGATAAAAAGAAAAACAAAAGGGTGTTGGATGGAGGGCAGCCACGCGCATTGGATAGGTTATTGTTCATATAAGGGAGAAGGGGCCTTTGGTTATATGTATTATCATTATTACTGTTATTGTTATTATTATTACTATATCTATTATTAATATTATCATTATTATTATCATTAATATTATTATTATTATCATTAATATTATTATTATTATTATTATTATTATTATTATTATTATTACTATTATTATTACTACTATCATTAATATTATTATTATTATTATTATTATTATTATTATTATTATTACTATTATTATTACTACTACTATTATTATTTTCATTATTGTTATAACTCTTATCATTTTTATCTTTATGATTTTATTATTACTGCCATTTTCAGTGTTTTTGTTAGACTTATTGTTTACATTTTCCAATATCACACAACTTCTGTCCTCATCTTTGTAGAGTCCGTGACATATATAAGCGAGTCATGGGATCGAAATTCTCAGGTAAAAGTGATGAAGTCAAAAATGACGGATAGGATTGGATATTTATCATATTAGATCTTCCTATATCTACTCAAAATGTAAATGAATTACGTGCTAAAACATATATGATCGAAAGTGTTCAATGGAAAATATAGGGACAAGAGATGTATACATAACACACACACACACACACACACACACACACACACACACACACACACACACACACACACACACACACACACACACACATATATATATATATATATATACATAAATATATATATATATATATATATATATATATATATATATATATATGAGAGTGTGGGTGGAAGAAGAATAAGCGAAGATGGGCTGGAACTACTTTATTGCAACAAAGGAGTTCCAGTCCATCTTCGCTTATTCTTTCTCCACCCACACTGCCATCTGTCTGAACCATTCATCTAATATATATATTTATATACATGCATACATACATACATATATATATATTATATATATATATTATATATATATATATACATATATATGCATATATACACATACATAGAAAGACAAAGAGAGAGAGAGAGAGAGAGAGAGAGAGAGAGAGAGAGAGAGAAAGAGAGGAGGTGCGGGGATGGGGGGAAGAGGACTCCCGTGGGAGCTGAGAAGGCAAAGTTTCTGTCAGCGAAAGGAGGGGCGGGAATTCTCAGAGGGGGAGTAGTCACTCACCAAAGATTGGTTCCGTGTGTGCTACTCTTGTCTTTTCTTATGTTTTTCTGGTCTAGCTTTTCCTTTACTTATATGATATATTTATATATTTACATATATACATATATATATATATATATACATATATATATATATATATATATATATATATATATGCATAGTATATACATATGTTTGTGTGTGCATGTGTTCATGAATGTGTATGTGTGTGTGAGCGCGTGCGTGTGTACATGTTCACATGTGAACGTCTTTGTCCAATTTGTGTACGTGTGTGTTTAGAGTCCATTGCACACGATGAAATGTTCTGTAAGTAGACCTTTGGGAAAATATTTTAGAATTATTGATGGGCCATATAATTTCACCCCGGTTTCTTCTGTTCTTTGTTCATATTTCGCCATGTAATAACAGAGGAACAGTATTCATACCCTCTCTATACGTCTGCATCAGAATGCAATGTGTATGTAGGATCGTATATATGTAGGGTGTCAGATATGTGACGTCAGAAATGAGACGTCAGTGATGTGACATCAGATGTGTTACGTCAGATGTGTGACGTCAGAAGTGTGACGTCAGATACGTGATGGCAGATTTATCCTTTAGAGATGTACTTCAAGGATGTGATGTATGACTTCAGATACAAGATCTCGAATTTGCGATGCCATAGATTCTTATGCTCAACTTTATATTGGTAGTACTAAGGCAAAAACAATTTGAATACTTTTTCAGTGTTTAATAAATTGTCTGGCTGCAGACATTTGCTATAGATCTAGCTGCCGAAGACAACACTTTGCTTCCTTCATTGAAACCTGACCGTTACAGCTATAGCCAGACAATTTGATTCAGATTAGAGTAAAACATCTGTTCCCTGAAGGGTTGCCAGCCTCTTTTTTTTTTTTTTTTTTTTTTTTTTTTTTTTTTTTTTTTTTTTTTTTTTTTTTTTTTTTTTGAGTTCCGTCCCCACAATCCACTCAGTTTATTAATCGAATCATTCTGCGACAGACATCAAAGGACGCCTTTGAATTGGAGGAATGAAGTGATCTCTGCCTTTCATCTCAGACGAAACAAGCCACGCCTCCTTGACTCTCAGGCCAATCATAACGTGTTTTCCTTTGGCGCCACATTCGTGATTGGTCAGGGAATATTTGTGGGCGTGTGGTGTAATCGAGAGCGCGCTGGTCTGGGTTCGAGTCCCTCACTCTTCTCTGATTCTCAGCAGTGACTGCTACATGGTCTCCAAAGCGCATAATAAGGGAAAGGTGACGGCTTCGGCCGCAGCCACTCAGATTATCCTGGCGTAATCTTCTCACCATCTTCGACGGAGACGGTAATAACATTATCTTGTGGTTATCAAACCATATTTGTTTGAAGTGATCCAACTTTGTCAGCAGTGTCCATTGTTCTTGAACAGCTATAAATGCGTTAACGATAGAGAAGTGTCCTCAGAAAAAAATAGAATGTTGATTAAGGAAAAATTAAAGTTAGTTGGATTTTTTTGCTGCTTGTTAACAAGATGAAAAGTTCCTACGTGGTAAAGACGTCATTTCCGGAGAAAATTAGCTTAAAAGGGATTTTTTTAGTCGATTAGAAACGGTGATGGAATTAGATGAAGAGGAGAAGAAGGGTGAAACGGTCGTGTGTAAGTGAAAATGTGAAAATGTTTAACTTCGAAGGACCCGTGCAGGATCCCCGGTCTAGTCACTTGCTGGGTGACACAGCCTTTGTGTCTCTCTACATGTGGAGGAAGGAAGAAGTTGGGGAACCACAAAAGGGTAAATGTCACCTGTTATTGAGGGGGTCATAGGGTTTGAACCTTGAAACTTTGAGTTTTAGATATTTATACTTTGGGTCTAAGACTTTATTTAGAAGAGATGAAATTCACTAATTTAGTTTTATTGCCAAGATTATAGGCGTTAGCCTTTTCAAACCCAAGTAGTGTGTGTGTGTGTGTGTGTGTGTGTGTGTGTGTGTAGGGGGGTTAGTGATCTCCAGTGCTGAATAGAATAGTCTGACGTTAACCATAAGAAAGATTTCAAAGTACGCCACGGTACGGAATTCATTTTTCCGCGCGATTTTGAAGCCAGTCGGATTTAGGGATTCCTTTAAAGTTTAATAAAGCTGTCTGATTTTAGAACGAAAGCTTCTGTACACGTCTTCGTCCTCGTCTTTGTCTTCTTCTTTCTCTTCTTCTTCTTCTTCTTCTTCTTCTTCTTTTTCTTCTTCTTCGTCTTCTTCTTTTTCTTCACAATAAGAAAAAATACTACCTGATAGGTAAGAAGTACAGGGATAATATACAACACTAGGACAATTTTGACAGCTCAATCTGAAGCTCTAATGAGAAAAAACTCTTTGTTCATCATTATGTTGTATCCAGTTTCGTTATAGACCAGACAATCTCCTTCAGCACAGCATTGCATTGCAAAGAGCGAATGAGCCCGTGGAAGTGTGACACACATGTACGAGATAAGAAAACATCCAATACTAAGTTGCTTCAGGAAAGCTCCGATGTTGTTGACGATATGAAAAAATAACGAGCAGTACAGTTGATGAAGCGTGTCTCTTAATGACATCACGTACTGATGAACGATTGCATTGAAAAGCCAAGTTACTGCGGGAAGAACGGAGTAGTGATAGATTGTTATCAATGGCATAGACTATTCAACAAAAGTGGGTTTGTAGGGAAAAATAGATTGTGGTACAAAAGAGGGAGACATTTTTTAGGGGGACTGTGTAGGTATAGACTTTATAATATTTTTATGTTGCAAAAGAAAGTTTCTCACAGAGAAGAAGTTTTAATTATTCATTAACAGTGACCTGGGTTGGTGGGTATGCTTTTACTTTTTTAATATATTTTCATTATCTACTTATTTAATTCATATATTTTCATTTATTTATTCACATATTCATCAATCTATTTATTTGTGTATTTTCTATTTATCTACTTATTCATACACTTTATTTATTTATTTTTATTTATCTACTTATTCATACACTTTATTTATTCAACTATGTATGTGCTTATTCATTTATATGTTTAATGTCAATTTATTTGTTCATTTATTTATTCATATTTTAGTTTTTGTGTTTTTGCATTTATGTATTTAAATATCCATGTATCCATGTTCATTTTACTTTGTTATTTTTAATTTATTTTATTACATATATATATATATATATATATATATATATATATATATATATATATATATTAGATTATATATTTTTATATATATATATATATATATATATGAATATATATATATATATATTTTTTTTTTTTTTTCTTCTTTTCTTTCTTTAGTACGCTCGCTGTATACCAGTGCCAAATGGGTAGGGTGGGATACTACCCCATTGCATAGGGACACGAGACTAATGGAAATATGTTCTCCGATTGGGATTCGAGCTCATGCATGAGCGACTGCTTCTTACGAGGCAAGAGTGATACCGTTGCACTAATCCATTGACCGTTAAATGGAGCGACTCGTGCAGGAATTCGAATCCCACTCGTAGAACACATTTCCATTTGTCATAACGACTCGCTAGAGACTTAAACAGGTTTCTTCATCATGAAAGGAACTCGATGACGAGGGTTGCTAGTTCTTTATGAATGTTGAGTTTTTCTTAGCCACGTCCGATGATGTCGAGGTACTGGGTTCCAAGCGCCCCGTGGGGTCGATTCGAACCCATGGTCTGAGGATCGAACTTGAGGATAGACTAAGTGAGGACCTTTGATGCTGGAGACAGGGTGCCAGCGAAAGTTTGCTGTTCGGTACGTCGCCTGAGTTCCTCGTTTGGGATGCTGTACCACTTGGCGTTCCCAAGCATCCTGAAGACTCTATTCTCGAAACTATCGACTGTAAAGGTTAGGGTGGGGGTGGGGGGAGAGAGGCATGTTTCAGCGTCATAAAGTACTACAGATCGATTCGATTTGTTATCGATTCGTAACTCCGTCTAGGGTTCCGCAAGAGTCGGGATTTCTTGGTTGTGAATGCAATTCCCCGTCTTTTGTCGATTATATTATGCCTCAGGTCGTTTTTTTTTTTTTTTCTTTTTTTTTTTTTTTTTTTTTTTAATAAGAGATCCATATAGGTGGATGAAGAAATCCAGTAATTCTATCTTATCATCACCGAAGTTGGAATTTGGCCATCGCCAGTGAGCATTGCCCATGTCTTTGACAAATTGACGTAATACCTCAGTATGTTGGGCTTTTCTTGATAAATCACAGGGGCGTCCCTCAATTGGTTTGCGGTAGAGGAGAGTACCAAGTCATCTATACACTCCAAGTCACCTGGATGGTAGTTACCACATTGCACTTCAGATGTGGGAGATAGATGGTAATGGATATGGAACTGCCTAGTATAGGACTTATGGTCTCTTGTAGTCTTGTTTTCTTATGAATTCCTTTACGTACTTTAATCATGGGATAGTTTGTGACACAGTTGAAGAAGTCGAAGAAAGCTTCTTCTCATTTCGCTGTCGGGCGAGGATCATTGGGGTCCTGATTTCTGATGCGAACACAGCTTTCAGTTACCAAAGAGCTTTTCGAAAAGGGACGAAATATTTTTTGGGACACCAAAACTTTTGCGGGCGTTCCTATGTATGGGTTTTTCGTGTTTACATATCAACTCGTGGGTTTACTTGTATGTTTATCTATGTTCTTTTGGTGTTCAACTATAACGAAAGATAACAGACACAAAAAATAGTGTGATAAAGTCAAGGACTTCCTCAGGAGAGTCTGTGAATTCGCTGGGTGTATCTGGAGTTGGAAATGGTGTCTGGAAAGGCATGTATCGATGACAAAACTTTGGAATTAAATTTACATATGATTAGCCTTCCTCACCCGAGTTTTCCAGCGAAGTCACTTCCATCGGTTTGTATCTCTTTTATTTATTTATTCGTTTATTCATATCTATTTACCTTTTTATTCGTTTATCTGCCCTTATTTATCTACTACATTGGTTTTAAATTTCTTATTATGTAGTATTAATTCTATCATTACTTTTCTTTGATATATTCATATATCCTATCAAAGTGAATATTGTAACATATATTGAATGAACTAAAAAAGAAATGGAGAGAGGAAAGAATGTAAAACAGATAAAATGTCTATTTCTTGCGACCACAGTCTTTGATCCTGTTAGATCAACTCTTTACCTTTTCTCCGAATGTGTGTTTTTTGTTTAATCATATGTACTTGTTTTTATTTACTGACTTGTTCCTTGTTCATTTATCTATTTCATATTTATCTATATGTTTGTTATTATTTCATTTATATGCCAGTCCTACATCTCTAAGAATATATGTATATATATATTTGCCATTCTTAGGATACTTGAAAGTTTACATCACAGTGATTGTCCTTTCTTGAGCTTCTTAGGGCGGAGGAGGGGGGGTCATCTAATAACTAATAAATGATATATATTATATTTCTTATTATTTATCTTATTATTTATTTATATCTTATATCTATATATTTTTATTAGATTTTTTTTTATATAAAGTTATTAATAAAAGAGTAATAGATAATTAAGAAAGGTAGACATTGTGTCACCACGTTGAGGGGATTAATGAAGACAACGCTAATCACCCCTTACGCAGTATTGGATCCACATGTCTTATGCAGCCACTTTTCTAGGAGCTTTAGTGACACATCTATGGACCAGAGGCACGCATGGAAATTAATTTACACTCAAATGAGAATACTGATCACTGAACTTCTACTGATTCTCAATTTCAGATAATGTCCTTAAGTCTCTCACATTTTGGGGATAATAATGTCCAAACGATAGAAGCGCTGGTTATTGCCAAAAAAAAATAAAAAGATTATTAGGTTATCAAATGAATGATAAAAAACTCTTCGACTCAATGAAATAATCAAACTTCAGCCAGAACAAGGTTAATCAAATATACACAAATGTCAATTTTCATTTGATATTTGTCTGTTAATTATGTCGTGGGCCTCATTTGTGAAGGAGTGATGAGTTGGGTTGCTGTTGTTGTTGTTTTTGTTCTTGTTCTTGCGGAGTAGTGGGAGTGTTGCCAACGAAAGGTTCGTTAACAAGCTTCCTGTCACGTGCATGGGGGTTCTTGACTTGCGCTACATTGATATCTGCTTCTGTCGCGTTGCTCTGAAATAGTTATTAATTTTTTTCAACATTTCTGTTACTTGATCTTGTGTTTTTTCTTACTTTTTTATATAGTGCTGTCTTTTTTAAAGTAGATTGTTGTGTATAAGTTCCTGCGTTATTTACATATGTTTTGGTAATTGATTTGTTAGGTTGTAGTTACTATAGATTCTTTCGTTATTATTGAAGTCACGATATACCTCAGTATCATTATCACTACCATCGCTATCTTAATTGCCATCGCAATCGACAGAATATATCATTATTGTTATTGGCAGCACTATTACTTCTAGCACTACTATCATTGTCACCATCATCATTGTAATCATTATCATCATCGTCATCGGCGTTGGCGTTGTCCTCGCCACCTCCATCATCACTGTCACTATCATCATTATTGATTTATATCTTAATCAATTTTTTCCTTTTTTTATTTATTTTTTGTTTATTTATTTTTTAGTTTTTGTGATTGTTTGTTTGATTATATGTTCTATATTCTTGTATCACTTAATTTCTCCTTGCAGTTAGGTTACTTATTATTTATTTACACACATACACATACATGCACACACACACACACACACACACACACACACACACACACACACACACACACATATATATATATATATACACACACACACACATATATATATATATATTGTGTGTACGTATATATATATATATATGTATATATATATATATATATATATATATATATATATATATGTGTGTGTGTGTGTGTGTGTGTGTGTGTGTGTGTGTGTGTGTGTGTGTGTGTGTGTGTGTGTGTGTGTGTGTGTGTGTGTGTGCAACGTAGACCACTTGGAAAAAGAAACTAACGAAACAGAGCGCTTTCGTATATTACATCAGTGCACTACTGAAGATGTAATATACGAAAGCGCTCTGCTTCGTTAGTTTCTTTTTCTAAGTGGTCTACTTTGCATAAGCGAACACACGTTCCCGTGTTCTTATTAGCATATATATATACGTGTATATATATATGTGTGTGTGTGTGTGCGTGTGTTTGTTCTGTTAATTCATATTTACGTATTTATCTATTTTTGTACTTATTTATCCACTTTATTTACCTATTTACTTGTTTCTTTTTGCTTTGTCCTCGAGTTTGGGTTTGACAAATCGCTCGGACAAGTTCTTTCTGATTTTCTGCAGCTTTCGGATTTCTCTTCTGTGGACTCCATACCATAATACTCAATATATTTGAGACAAAAAAAGAAAAAAAAAAACCACCATCGAAATGTTCATCTTTATTTCTTTCCTAGTCTCTTAACCCGTTCCCTGGACCGACTGATTTCATTCTAGTTAAAAACCAGTTAATCTTATTCGGTTGGCGAGACGACATTCGGGAGAAATATATTGGAGCATCGTTGGGGCGAGGAACCTCGAGTCTGTTCCTTAAGCGCACAAAAGTGTAAGGCTTTGGCCAAGCCAATTTCTCTACGTTTACTGGGGCGAAAGAATAAATGGACTTTTCAAACAAGAGCTATCAACATTCCCTCTCCCTCTCTCTCTCCCTCTCTTTCTCTCTCTTTTCCTCTCTTTCTTTCCATCTCTCTTTCTTTGACTATCTTTGTCTTCCATCTCTCTCTTTCTCCCTCTATGTCTCTGTCTCCCCATCTCTCGCTCCCTCTTTCTCTCTCTCTCTCTCTCTCTCTCTCTCTCTCTCTCTCTCTCTCTCTCTCTCTCTCTCTCTCTCTCTCTCTCTCTCTCTTTCACTCTCTTTGTCTCCTATGTCTCTCTTCTATCCATCTCTCTATCTATCTATCTATCTATCTATCTACCTCTCTTTCTCTCTCTCTCTCTCTCTCTCTCTCTCTCTCTCTTTCTCTCTCTTTCCCTCCCTCTCTTGCCCTCCCTCTCCCCTTTCTCTCTCCCTGCCCCCCACTCTCTCTCTATCTATCAATCTCTCTCTTTCTCTCTCTCTCTCTCTCCCTCTCCCTTTCTCTCTCTCCCTCCAGCTCTCTCTCTCTCTCTCTCTCTCTCTCTCTCTCTCTCTCTCTCTCTCTCTCTCTCTCTCTCTCTCTCTCTCTCTCTCTCTCTCTTACTCTATACGTTTTTCTTTCTAAACCCTTTTTTTTTTTGCCAAAGGATTTCGAAAACAAAGAATGTCATAAAGTTGCTTTATTGCTTATGTTCGTCATTCTAACACAATATTGTGCATAAACTTTTCCATGAAGGCAAATGCGAATGTTATTAAAACTACATTAAACCCTCTCAATACACGGACATTGCTGTCGTAAGACAGAATAGAGCTTTAAAGGGACATTCTTCATCAAAGTAAATGTTAGAAAGGACAATGGAATGACATTGCGTTAGCTTACTGAGACTCACGTTTGGCTTCTTCAGGTCGAAGTTCCTCCCTCAGAACCTCCCTGTCGTTAAGCAGAAGAAAATCTCAAAATAAATTTGTCTAAACGGAAGAGTAAATTAGTAGAGGGACCTGCCACATAGATGAATGGGAATTCTAGAACGAGCAGAGCTGAATCTAGTTTTCGGGCGGAAACTAAAGTTAGTGAGGAACTGCTCGATCAAGGATTAAATCGAGAAAGAGTTAATTCTTACTGAGGAGAGGATGACTTCTGTTGGAGTTTAACTAAGACGTATACATTTATTAAAATTCTGCATTAGATTTCTTTCTTTTATGGTACATTGTGTCTCTGTGTGTGTGTTTGTGTGTATTTACCTAGTTGTATTTTACGGGACGAGAGCTATGCTCGTAGTGACCCGTTTTCGTATCTCTCCACATCCAGTTTGTTCTTAAAATCGTGTATAGTTCTGGCATTCACTGTTTCTCTGTTCAGTTATTTCCAGACATCGATCACTCTATGTAGGAAGCTATATTTACAGGTCTCTTCTGTAACTGTCTTTCTTTAGTTTCTTTTCGTGTCCTCGAGTGTGTGTGTATGTGTGTGTGTGTGTGCGTGTGTATGTGTGTTTGTGTGTGTGTGTGTGTGTGTGTGTGTGTATGTGTATGTGCATGTGTATAGGTCCAAGTATACATACCCGACATAGCCCTCCCTCACTTCTAGCACATCAACTGCTTTTGGAGTAAAAAGTATATAGATCAGATATAGACGAGCTTCCAGGTGCCAGCATGACCATCTATTCAGGGTATTAAAACCATCTACCTTGCACAATGCAATGAGCTTTCCTTTACGTCCTCATCTATGAATTGATACCCTTTGAGTTATTTTCCATTCCTGTGGTACAAGACTTCGTTTGAATTGAATTCACCGATAGACGTTGAATTATGCACACCATTAGTTTTCAATATTTCTTAGATATTCAGTTTGAGATCTAGTATATTAGGTAATTAGATTTTTCTCACTTCCAGGGTCTACGTCAGTTTGTGCACTTTCTTTACCTCTATATTTATACCTTTTATATCAACATTGCTATGCAAAAGTATTTCAGGTATAAAGTCAGTGAAAAAAATATTGGAGTCTTTTGTTCATTTTTATCTTGATTTGATACCTTTTCATAGGCCTTTCATAACATTATTAGCTCAGATATTCATTCCCTATGTGAGCGTGTGTGTATGTGTGTGTATGTGTGTGTGTACGTATGTGTTTGAATATGTGTGCATGTGTGAGTGCTTCCATTTGTATGCACGGTTGGAAAGAAAAAACTTACGTGTATCAGAGATAGGACCGAATAGTGATAGACGCGGACAGAAGCCCCGGTGAAGTGTGTACGTATGCGTTTGAATATGTGTACATGTGTGATGGCTTTCATGTGTATGTACGCTTGGGAAGAAAAAATTCGTGTGTATCTTAGATGGGACTAAATGGTGACAGACGCGGACAGAAGCCCCGGTGAAGTGTGTACGTATGCGTTTGAATATGTGTACATGTGTGAGTGCTTTCATGTGTATGTACGCTTGGGAAGAAAAAAATCGTGTGTATCTTAGATGGGACTAAATGGTGATAGACGTGGACAGACGCACCCGATGGAGTTCACGGACACGTGACACCCGCGCAGTGGGTGACATCTTCTAAATAATTTCCCTTGGGATCCCGAACTCCGTTTTCTGAATCAAAATGTATTCATCCCTGGAGGGAAGAAGATTATTACTTTTTTTTTTTTTTTTTTTTTTTTTTTTTTTTTTTTTTTTTTTTTTTTTTTTTTTTTTTTTTTTTTTTTTTTTTTTTTTTTTTTTTTTTTTTTTTTTTTTTTTTTTTTTTTTTTTTTTTTTTTTTTTTGACTTGTAAAAATGCACATCTTTGTTTCCAGAGTGTAGGCGTTTACTTGAATTTGTTTTCGAGAAAATGGATTGCGTTGGTTTCCACTTTATACAACTTACATTTCTTTTCTTCACAATTTCCTGCGTTTAGGACGACGACATAACAGGTATATAGAGATTTCCGTAAGCTGAATGAAGTCCAGCTAGAAATAAATCTTGAAAGTGGACAAAAGTCTTCAGGGCTTTAATCTTTTGTTCATTTCTAGCTCCTGACGTGTATGTATTTCTCCTACAATATATTCTAGTTCCCATACTAGATATAATTGGCAAATGTTCTATTTAGTATTTTGTCAGCAATGACCAGCGCTTCTTTCCTTGGGGACAAGATCTTACCGAAGAGGTAGAGTTATAGACGTGGTGAGGAGGAGGTCTGAAGAAGGCAACACACTTGAAGTATAACACAAGTTACCAGATCCTTACCAAATCACACACGTATTTTCTTTACTTAAGTCACCAATCCTAAAATAAGACTGTGTTACTCTGATCCGTAGGGATATCATTACAGTTTATAGGATACTGACGGAATAAGTCTTAGTTTACCATATAAGGGAGGACGAATGCTTTGATTCACTATTATAAATTTTGGTTTCCATACTGGTCCTCTATGTAATATTTTTCAAGTGTTATTTAAAAGCACGAAGAGTTTGACGCGCATAATACTCATAAATCAAAATCATACTCATATTTTTCTATTTTTGATACATTCTGCCTCCTATTTCTTTGAGTGACGTATTTAATGTTTTGATTAAAACATTTGTAAAAGAAATTAAATTACTCTACCTTTACATGGATCTTGATACCTTTTATATATATATATATATATATATATATATATATATATATATATATATATGTATATATATATGTATATATATATATACAGGTATATATATATATATATATATATATATATATATATATATATTTATATACATGCGTTATGTTTGGTTTGTTAATATGAATGATATATTACTTCAAGTGTCACTGAAGACAATCTGCAAACTTTAGTAGCCAGTAACAGTGCTCCGGTGTTTTCTTAAGATGTAGCTGGGTCACCATTTGTTAAATGATCAAAATTTGTAGCTCCTTTTGTAACTGAAATTGTAGATACTGTTAGTGTTTATATAACATATAATTTGTCAATTTAGGTGGCCAGACCAGAGTCAACAAAACGGAGAAGGAAAGGAGTAAGATTGCACGGTATGGGTTCCTTAACCCATTAAACTTCGATGATAAGATTCTTGTCATTTGGTCAAATAAAACAAAAAATCATAAAACACCAAAATGTTTGATCAAACACCAGAAAAACATGACGTCAGTCCTCGGTTCGCGCGAGGACTGACGTCATATTTTTCTGGTGTTTGATCAAACATTTTGGTGTTTTATGATTTTTTGTTTTATTTGATCAAATGACAAAACATCTTGTCAACGGAGTTTAATGAGTTAAGGACACTGACAAGGTTGATGTATTTACTGTCCCTGGGTACGTTAATTCTTGTGTCATCGGCTGATAGGAGGAACGGTTGGAAGGAACTGCCACCATATGTATGTTCTCCTTGTGTGGAAAAGTTAGGTTGGGAAGGGGAATTGATGGAGTTGATGTATGTCTGGAGCTCAGTTCCGGGGACAAAGTGACGGTAGACATAGTTGTACCTCCAAATAGAGGTAAGGATGATGATAAGTTTTGAAAATGGGCGGCAGGGAGATGATTCTTGTCGACGTCCTTCTTGCAGGACTACCACTACCACCAAATAATTTTGTCATCACCATTATCATTACCGCTATCACCGTCATTACCACTATCACAATTACCATTACTATCATCACCATTACCACCATCACTATAGGTATCGCTATTATTATCAATGGTGGCTGGGTCCTGTATTTACTAATTTACGTTCAAGTGAGTTTGTACACTTATACCTCGAGTTTCTGAAGATTCCAATGATGAGCTAGTTTTACCCCTGATGAGGTTGCTTACTATACCAGGGAAGAAGGGTGATATCCAAATAGTAGGCACGAGTAATTCAAATTGGGAAATTGATATAGGAATTGTGATGGATTGCCCCGTCCGCCATGACATACATAATACATATAGAATAGTTAAACGCTTTGTATAGCGTATGCAAATAAAACTATATATAAATACATTTAT
>NC_134797.1:22851280-22888780 GCF_046742065.1 Oratosquilla oratoria
TACAATACTAGGACTTCATTACAGCACCAAAACATCACACCATAATTGTGCAAAATGAGGAACATGTTGGTACAAATGCATTAGGCCAGATCCTACAAGCGTTGCAGCCCCTCCCATCGGCTTAATAGGTTCTTATGGTCCTAAGCTAGTGCGATTACCTCTGCACAGGGCAAGGAGCATCCTATAAAGCTAAATAAGGATCTCTGGCCATGGCAAAGTATGGAAATGAATCCTGTGCTTAAGTATAAAGGAGAGTCGGATAGACCGTAGAAGAGTATAGATTCTTAAGATGAGTAAAATAACTATGTATCACTAGAAATAAAATAGTAAACTAGCTATTGGAAACTTAGAGGACCAATATCGATAGCTTTCAATCCTACGAGGAACACAAGATTCGTTGTATGCGTATATATATACGCATACAATAAAGAACAAAATTATACATTAAAGAACAAATTTATAATGTAAGGCATCATGTTGAAATACAAAACGTGTCAAAAAATAATCATGAGTTTTTTAACACCATGCACTTTAATGCTCCTAGTATTAGGAATAAATTTCAAGAAATACAGGCATATGTCAAAATTGAAAATCTCGATATGAATAACCGAGACATGGTTAAATGGTGAAGAGTTTGAAGCTCAAATAATATTGCGGGATTTAAACACTTTCTTCAGGATAGAAACACCAAGAAAGGTGGGGGTGTTCTGTTATACGTTAGAAATATTGTCCATGCCTATGTTTTAGAGGAAGTAAAACAGAACGCATATGATAGTTTGTGGGTAAAATTAACCCAAACAAATGGATAAAAAATTAATCTAGGTGTAATATATAGGCCAAAAATATCATTAGCAGACGACAAACTGTTGTTTCAAGAACTGTCTAGTTTCTGCAACCGGGACTTATTGATAATGGGTGATTTCATTTTACTGACATTGATTGGATGACACTTGAACATGGCCACACAGGTAGTCGCTTAATAGGTTTTCTCGGTGACAATTACTTAGTTCAGCACGTAAACTTACTACGGTAAAAAAAAAAAAAAAAAAAAAAAATTAAAAGGTGTATAAAGGCACCCAAAATTAATAAAACACCAGGTTCCGATCCTTACCCCTTGCCAACTGGTGGATTTGGACCTTGTGTAAAACAGGAATTGGGGCCCAGATTAGTGATCTTTCCTATCCTCGGGAATCAGTTCGATTTCAGGTTTCAAGGCTTTTAAGTCTCTATTGGTGTAGTGGGCTAAGGCTCTGTGAAGATGATCTTACGTGTGGCCGATAGCAGTGGGTTCGAATCCTGCATGCGACTGTCATAAAAATTATCGTATATATATATATATATATATATATATATATATATATATATATATATATATGCATATATACATACATACATACACACATACATACATACATACATACATACATGCATACATACATACAAGAGTGCAGATATATGTAGGTGATCAATAAGTACCACATTTCAAGCTATGAAAATTCTTTTAGTTGACGGTTTCAGCGAGCTGTCAATACGCGTCACGAAGAAAGAAGTCATCTAGGTAAAATTGAATTTTCTGACAGGTTTTTAATCTCTTGCACCCATGACATTTCTTAATCAAGATTTTCTTTTCACTCCGGACAATGAGGGAAATCAAAATTTCCTTTTGATGTCGACGATTTGAGGAAAAGTGTCGTCGCTCGCACAATTAATTGACTCCTTTTCAGCAGAGGCTGCAAGAACCCATGTGGCAATTATGACCATATCAATATGTGTATCATATGTATGATCATATGTTAACCTGTGAAGCACAACTATTTATATATATATATATATATATATATATATATATATATATATATATATATATATATATATATATATATTTTTTATATATATATATTTTATATTATATATATATTATTTTTTTATTTATATATATATATATATATACATATATATATATATATATATATATATATATATATACACACATATATGCCGTATGTGTGAGTGTACAGTGCACAATACATCAATCGGTTAATCCTCGTTCAGGCCGTTGTTCCACATTTCAGCTCAGTATAGTAGTCTAGCGTTTGCTAAAACACAGTTTCCCGTTCGTCACCATATAATATATGTAGATTGCCTCTTTGCTATCGAGATGGACCCACCGAGGTGAATAAACCATCATTGTGTCGTTCAAAAAAAAAAAAAAAAAAAAAAAAATGGCCGCGTGTTTCAGAAGAAGTTAATTAAGGTATGCTAAAACCTCTTCGCTAACAGTGAGGGTTCCACGGTGATGAACAGCATAACCTTGCAACAGCTAGACGGAAAGGAAAAGTGTTACTCGGTGTGAAAGGGGTGTATATGTATGAAAGAACGATCCTGTCAATGACGTAGGCCGTGTTATGCTGTCGTTGAGAAACGATCCGCAGCTCGACGCAGGCGTAAGACTAAAGCTGACCTGTAGGCGTATAAAGACATAAAAGGTCTGTCCTGGAGATGGAAGCGCTAAGATAAGTGACATGATGCGCAGTTAATGTTGGACGAGACAAGTAATCTACCTTTTCACCGTTCGCAAGCGTATGATTTTACCGTCAGTGTTTGGTCGTGGTTATAATGTTCTCTGGTATACTCGTAGATAAAGCACAATTGGATTTACATAAGAACATAAGAATAAAGGAGACTGCAAGAGACCATAAGACCTACACTAGGCAGCTCCGTATCCATCACCACCTGTCATCCCCATCCATAAAGTTGTCTAATCGTTTTTTAAAACAACTGATAGTTTCAGCGCTTACTACGTGGTTACTCCCGAGTGAACACGGCTTCTGAACATGAATCATGTCTGCCTGAGTCAGTGGGGATGGGTCGGGTGTCTTCACGGAAGCTTTACAGGAATTGAACGCATCTGAGCACAGCTGAGTTTGGCCTCTATTATATTCTTCGTCACTTGAGGTAAAATGTTGCTAGGAAATGTATAGATTAATCAGTCTAATTATCAATTCAACACCAGCCTCTGCTCGCTATGTCCGTGTGAATACACTGGGAGATGGAGGGCTTACACAAGGAGGCTTTTAACTGCATCCAAAGCCATAACCTTTACCCTTTGTGTTAGGGAAGCCAGGGTAAGTGACATAAACAGATAGCTGTTGGGCATTCAACTAAGGACTACGTAGTCATGAAGTGGATTTAGAATATGAAATACAAATAAGAATTTTATAAACAAGATGAGGTAGTTTAAA
Organism: Oratosquilla oratoria; assembly: GCF_046742065.1. Classification (NCBI taxonomy): domain Eukaryota; kingdom Metazoa; phylum Arthropoda; class Malacostraca; order Stomatopoda; family Squillidae; genus Oratosquilla; species Oratosquilla oratoria. The sequence continues at coordinate 22,854,523 of NC_134797.1, forward strand.
GACTTTGCTCTGGGTCATGTCAGGCTGCTATTAGAATCTGGATACGAGACAGAAGTCTCAATAAGACCCCAAGTTAACTTCTCTAAACTTCCTCTAAGATCCCCTCCCTCTCCCCAAAATTACCCTTCCCTCCTACCAAGTTCCCCTTCCCTTTCCCCCTAAGTTCCCCTCCTCATTCCCAAGGTCCTCTTCTTTTCCCCCAAATTCTCCCCCCCCTTCTCTCATGTTCCCCTTCTCTTCCCCGAAGTTCCCTTTCTCTTCTGTCTCCATCCCCCAAGTTCCCTTCCCCTTCCCCTAAGTTCCCCTCCCCCTCCCTTAAGTTCCCAGCCCTTCCCCTAAGTTCTATTCCCCTCCCCTCATGTTACCCTCCCCTTCCCCTGAGTTCCCCTCCCCCTCCCTTAAGTTCCCAACACTTCCCCTAAGTTCCATTCCCCTCCTCTCATGTTCCCCTCCCCTTCCCCCCTTCCCCTAAGTTCCCTTCCCCCTCCCTTCACGTTCCCCTCTCCTTCCCCTAAGTTCCCCTCCCCTCCCTTAAGTTCCCAACCCTTCCCCTAAGTTCCATTCCCCTCCCTTCATGTTCCCCTCCCTTCCCCTACGTTCCTTTCCCCTTCCCCCAAGTTCCCCTCCCCTTTCTGCAAGTTCCCATTCCCCCAAGTTCTCCTCCCCTTCCTCCAAGTTCCCCTCCTTTACCCCAAAGCTCCCCTCCCTTTCCCCCAAGTTCCCCTCACCTTCCCCCTAGTTCCTCTTCTCCCCTAAGTTCCCCTCCCCTTCCCCCTAGTTCCCCTTCTCTTCCCCTAAGTTCCCCTCCCCTTCCCCCTAGTTCCCCTTCTCTTTTCCTGAGTTCAATTCCCTTTCCCCCCAAGTTCTCTTCTCTTTCCTTAAGTTCCCTTCCCCTCCCCCAAGCTCCCATTCACTCAAGTTCTCCTTCCCTTCCCCCAAGTCCCCCCTCCTCTACCCCCAAGTTTCCCTCCTCTTTCCCCACCTTCCCTTTCCCTTCCCCACTGTTCCCCCTTCCCCCTTCCCCTTCTCTTCCCCCCATCCCTCCTAGTCCACCCTCCCTCTGTGGTGCCGCCGATTGATTTAGTGTTTAACCAAGAGCACCTCCAATGGGAGTGATCAGAGATACCCACATAAGAACGATTTGGGAAATAAAAAAAATCAAGGTATACGCTGCCACCACCCAATCGTCTATATGGATATATCTGACCATAAATGGAAACTGCTCCTTGTTATTCACGTCTGACTCCGTCCCCTTTCCTCAGGTCGTTCGGGGTTGGTTCTGGGTAGCGAAAAGGCCTATGCCCAAGTGGGGGTAGTAAAAGAAAATAAGCGAAGGTCTGCTATGTGTTAATTATTACACTGAAGCAAAAATATAGTAAGGAAATACAAAAGTATATTGTGGTTTTCTCCAACTAATCTATTGATCCTTACAATATGAAAAATATATGGGTATGCGAGACATTTAATAACACAGTTTTTTCTTTCTTATGGGCATCATAAGTAAGGTCACAGGCACGTGGAAAAACGTAGTTATTTACGCTCCAACCTTCCGGTCACTGTATAAGTCTACTTACAATATTGTGTCTACCTTCAAGCACTGTGTCTACCTTCAACCCCGTATTCTTATTAGAGAACGATCACAGACCGAATTGTACTCTAAGGATTACACTCTCATAGCTAATGTATATACGCAAAGTGTTTGTGAAGTACACTCCCTTAAACCCCTTTTTCCATATCTGTTATCGGAATCATTTTTGGCATCAGATTCAAAACTTAATAATAATAATAACTATCTACCTACTATATCTGCACTATATCATTTAACTCACATATTGACATTTGTTTTCATTAATCTTACAGAACGTGTTCATACCTGTTATCGGAATCATTTTTGGCATCAGATTAAAATTTTAGCTGCGCACAAAGAGAACGAGACGGCTATGTGTTCGTATCTATGGGTAAACTACTAACCTCCCTGTTGTATTATTTCGTAAAACTTCATTTCGCTTCTCAACAGAGCCCCTAGCTGCTACAATCTCTCCCTAAACTATTTCTCTAGTGGAATCCTGAACTGAAAGTTGGGAATTTTTCCTATTACTCTTAAAATTAATGGCCTTAGTTTACGCCTCTGTCCGAACGTTTAGTGACGTCACGGGTGGGCGGAGCTACGGTGCCCGCGCTATGTTCGAGAACATTCTAATGTCGCGTCGAAACTCAGTTTAACCAAAATCAGCTGAAATATATTTGTAGCTATCTCCTATTGTATGTTCTTCTTCAATGATTATAGTAAGGCTCTTTGCCAACACATCTTGATAGGCAGACATAGAATAGAATAAATTCATGGTCTATTAAGGCTCTATTTTCTACTTTGCTTCTTGGTTGAGTAAAACCGTTACGACGTCCATAATACCCAGTCTCTCAAATCAACACTCAAATAAATAAATAGATAAATAAAACGAAATTCCAAAAATAATACCCCTTCAAAATTCCTGTCCTTACATGGCCCTACGCCTCCCCGTAAGAAAAATTCCGCAACATCACGTGAAGGATTCTATTTGGTGTGGTCCAAATCCCTCTGCAAAAGAAAAAAAAATCCATCCTGCATCAGAGAGCGATTATCCTTTTGATAGCTTGACGAGGCACTCTCTCCTCAGCACACTCGTAGGTGTACGAATCTCAGGTGACCCGGGGGTACACCAATTTACTGTGGATGTCTCCGTGGACTTTTCCATCAGTCTTCGTATTGGCTGGATTCCCCAATTGACCTCTTACATACTACTTGACTGGACATGCATAGCCGCTACGACCGAGCTAAGCCACGACTCTCTCTTGTGGATTCGCCCCATGGGTGGCACACTACTTCCCCTTCTGTGGGCTCACCTCTGGGCAATCGGCGATTGTCCACCAGGTCCTGAAGTCCTACACCCCTGTCAAGCGGGCAATTGTGAATTGAGTTGGGTTCATGATCCCAACTCGAGCTAAAGAATTTCCCCATTTTCCAATACTACTCCGAATGAAAGTGCTCGCTAACCATCGTTTGTAGTCCCTCTCCTAGGCTAATATTGACTTCTTTATCCCCCCCCCTAAGTTGACATTTAGTTCCTTCACCTGGCTGTTGCTGAAATTTCCTTTTACAACATATGAAATATATGCATCCTTAATCCTAGGACATCTCAACCTTACACATGTATAAAAGTATAGGTGGGTTACATTTAAGCCTTATGGTCCAATATATAGGAACATTGAGGGCATCTTTGCATTAATTTGCACGAGCATTCGTTTTTCTTTGGACATATACTGGCACGATATGATCCCTACATTTCCTATTGCAGTTAACTACTGTCATCTTAGCACCTTAAATCACTAGATATGGGACCAACTGGTCGGGTTGCTCCAGTTGATTTCTTCAGCATTCCTCGATGAGCCGTCTTGGTGCACGACGCATCCTTGGTGGTAGTATTTCCACTTCCGGGTCTGGGTGGAACTCTTTTTCAACAGGCTCCACCAACCACTCTTCGGAACCAAAGTAAGGTTTCACTTGAGCAGCAGCTCTCCTTGTCTCCTTTCCTGTGAAGGGATTTCTTAGTCCATATACACTATGTTCTGCTACCACCTCTACCACTGTATAGGGTCCTTCCCACTTGGGATTCAGCTTGCGGCAGGTACCCGGCATCGTAGTTTCTTTCCGGATCCATACTAAAGCTCCCACTTCCACTTTTTGCTCGCCTCTCCTGCGGTTAGCCACATTCTGGTACTCCGTTGTCATCTTGTGGTGGGTCTCTCGGATGATTCGATGAGCGATCTCTGCTTCATCTTCCGTTCCATCCACACCGGGGAGTCTGTGTCCGGCTAATCTGGGTGGATGTCTTCCGAAGAAGGCGAAGTAGGGAGTATGTCCAGTGGAGGTGTGTGTGGCTCCATTCATCTTCCTCTGACAGGCCTGCAGTAGACCCGGCCATTGGTTCGGGTGGCCCTGGCAGAGCGTTGCCAGGATGCTCTTCAATGTTCGATGCATCCGCTCCACCATTCCATTCGCTTGGGGATGGTATGGGGTAGTGTAGAGCAGGGTGATTTGCTGTTCTCCACACAACTTCTTGAAAGCCATGTTGGTGAATTCTGCTCCATTGTCTGCTACGATTCTCTCTGGGGTGCCGTAGTCTGCGAAGAACTGGGTTAGGGAGTGTAGTATGTGTTGGTGGTGTTTTGTTCTCAATGGGAAAAACCTAACGAACCTACTGTAGTGATCGATTATTGTCATAATATACCTATATCTCTGCGTCCCGGACACCATATCTGTTAGGTCTATGCCTATTCTCTCCATTGCCTTTGTAGCAGGGGGGACCTCTTTGTATTGCTGTGACAACCCTTGTGTACCCTTGAACCTCTGACAAGTAATGCATTTCTTTACAAAATTACATACATCTACCTTTAAATTTGGCCAATAGAACAGCTCCTCCTGGGTTAGATTCCCATTCATGTCTATCTTCCATCCTCGCTCTCGTCTCTTCTTCCTCTCCCGAATTAGATTCCCATTCCGTTTTATTGTTCATTTTTACCTGACTGCCTTTAATTATGTGTAGTTCCACCTTAACACGTCACTTCCCCACACAATCTCATCCGCTATTTCTATATGGGATATATTCTGTCTCTGATGACTGTACTGCCAATCCACAGGGTACACAAGCTTTGTCTAGGTCGACACACAGATAAGTGAGCTTCAGGTTGGTTAATAGCGTAAATCCCACCGCTGCCACCAATAATGTGGGGGTAGTAAAAGAATATAAGTGAAGGTCTGCTATGTGTTAATTATTACACTGAAGCAAAAATATAGTAAGGAAATACAAAAGTATATTGTGGTTTTCTCCAACTAATCTATTGATCCTTACAATATGAAAAATATATGGGTATGCGAGACATTTAATAACACAGTTTTTTCTTTCTTATGGGCATCATAAGTAAGGTCACAGGCACGTGGAAAAACGTAGTTATTTACGCTCCAACCTTCCGGTCACTGTATAAGTCTACTTACAATATTGTGTCTACCTTCAAGCACTGTGTCTACCTTCAACCCCGTATTCTTATTAGAGAACGATCACAGACCGAATTGTACTCTAAGGATTACACTCTCATAGCTAATGTATATACGCAAAGTGTTTGTGAAGTACACTCCCTTAAACCCCTGTTTCCATATCTGTTATCGGAATCATTTTTGGCATCAGATTCAAAACTTAATAATAATAATAACTATCTACCTACTATATCTGCACTATATCATTTAACTCACATATTGACATTTGTTTTCATTAATCTTACAGAACGTGTTCATACCTGTTATCGGAATCATTTTTGGCATCAGATTAAAATTTTAGCTGCGCACAAAGAGAACGAGACGGCTATGTGTTCGTATCTATGGGTAAACTACTAACCTCCCTGTTGTATTATTTCGTAAAACTTCATTTCGCTTCTCAACAGAGCCCCTAGCTGCTACAATCTCTCCCTAAACTATTTCTCTAGTGGAATCCTGAACTGAAAGTTGGGAATTTTTCCTATTACTCTTAAAATTAATGGCCTTAGTTTACGCCTCTGTCCGAACGTTTAGTGACGTCACGGGTGGGCGGAGCTACGGTGCCCGCGCTATGTTCGAGAACATTCTAATGTCGCGTCGAAACTCAGTTTAACCAAAATCAGCTGAAATATATTTGTAGCTATCTCCTATTGTATGTTCTTCTTCAATGATTATAGTAAGGCTCTTTGCCAACACATCTTGATAGGCAGACATAGAATAGAATAAATTCATGGTCTATTAAGGCTCTATTTTCTACTTTGCTTCTTGGTTGAGTAAAACCGTTACGACGTCCATAATACCCAGTCTCTCAAATCAACACTCAAATAAATAAATAGATAAATAAAACGAAATTCCAAAAATAATACCCCTTCAAAATTCCTGTCCTTACATGGCCCTACGCCTCCCCGTAAGAAAAATTCCGCAACATCACGTGAAGGATTCTATTTGGTGTGGTCCAAATCCCTCTGCAAAAGAAAAAAAAATCCATCCTGCATCAGAGAGCGATTATCCTTTTGATAGCTTGACGAGGCACTCTCTCCTCAGCACACTCGTAGGTGTACGAATCTCAGGTGACCCGGGGGTACACCAATTTACTGTGGATGTCTCCGTGGACTTTTCCATCAGTCTTCGTATTGGCTGGATTCCCCAATTGACCTCTTACATACTACTTGACTGGACATGCATAGCCGCTACGACCGAGCTAAGCCACGACTCTCTCTTGTGGATTCGCCCCATGGGTGGCACACTACTTCCCCTTCTGTGGGCTCACCTCTGGGCAATCGGCGATTGTCCACCAGGTCCTGAAGTCCTACACCCCTGTCAAGCGGGCAATTGTGAATTGAGTTGGGTTCATGATCCCAACTCGAGCTAAAGAATTTCCCCATTTTCCAATACTACTCCGAATGAAAGTGCTCGCTAACCATCGTTTGTAGTCCCTCTCCTAGGCTAATATTGACTTCTTTATCCCCCCCCCTAAGTTGACATTTAGTTCCTTCACCTGGCTGTTGCTGAAATTTCCTTTTACAACATATGAAATATATGCATCCTTAATCCTAGGACATCTCAACCTTACACATGTATAAAAGTATAGGTGGGTTACATTTAAGCCTTATGGTCCAATATATAGGAACATTGAGGGCATCTTTGCATTAATTTGCACGAGCATTCGTTTTTCTTTGGACATATACTGGCACGATATGATCCCTACATTTCCTATTGCAGTTAACTACTGTCATCTTAGCACCTTAAATCACTAGATATGGGACCAACTGGTCGGGTTGCTCCAGTTGATTTCTTCAGCATTCCTCGATGAGCCGTCTTGGTGCACGACGCATCCTTGGTGGTAGTATTTCCACTTCCGGGTCTGGGTGGAACTCTTTTTCAACAGGCTCCACCAACCACTCTTCGGAACCAAAGTAAGGTTTCACTTGAGCAGCAGCTCTCCTTGTCTCCTTTCCTGTGAAGGGATTTCTTAGTCCATATACACTATGTTCTGCTACCACCTCTACCACTGTATAGGGTCCTTCCCACTTGGGATTCAGCTTGCGGCAGGTACCCGGCATCGTAGTTTCTTTCCGGATCCATACTAAAGCTCCCACTTCCACTTTTTGCTCGCCTCTCCTGCGGTTAGCCACATTCTGGTACTCCGTTGTCATCTTGTGGTGGGTCTCTCGGATGATTCGATGAGCGATCTCTGCTTCATCTTCCGTTCCATCCACACCGGGGAGTCTGTGTCCGGCTAATCTGGGTGGATGTCTTCCGAAGAAGGCGAAGTAGGGAGTATGTCCAGTGGAGGTGTGTGTGGCTCCATTCATCTTCCTCTGACAGGCCTGCAGTAGACCCGGCCATTGGTTCGGGTGGCCCTGGCAGAGCGTTGCCAGGATGCTCTTCAATGTTCGATGCATCCGCTCCACCATTCCATTCGCTTGGGGATGGTATGGGGTAGTGTAGAGCAGGGTGATTTGCTGTTCTCCACACAACTTCTTGAAAGCCATGTTGGTGAATTCTGCTCCATTGTCTGCTACGATTCTCTCTGGGGTGCCGTAGTCTGCGAAGAACTGGGTTAGGGAGTGTAGTATGTGTTGGTGGTGTTTTGTTCTCAATGGGAAAAAACCTAACGAACCTACTGTAGTGATCGATTATTGTCATAATATACCTATATCTCTGCGTCCCGGACACCATATCTGTTAGGTCTATGCCTATTCTCTCCATTGCCTTTGTAGCAGGGGGGACCTCTTTGTATTGCTGTGACAACCCTTGTGTACCCTTGAACCTCTGACAAGTAATGCATTTCTTTACAAAATTACATACATCTACCTTTAAATTTGGCCAATAGAACAGCTCCTCCTGGGTTAGATTCCCATTCATGTCTATCTTCCATCCTCGCTCTCGTCTCTTCTTCCTCTCCCGAATTAGATTCCCATTCCGTTTTATTGTTCATTTTTACCTGACTGCCTTTAATTATGTGTAGTTCCACCTTAACACGTCACTTCCCCACACAATCTCATCCGCTATTTCTATATGGGATATATTCTGTCTCTGATGACTGTACTGCCAATCCACAGGGTACACAAGCTTTGTCTAGGTCGACACACAGATAAGTGAGCTTCAGGTTGGTTAATAGCGTAAATCCCACCGCTGCCACCAATAATGTGGGGGTAGTAAAAGAATATAAGTGAAGGTCTGCTATGTGTTAATTATTACACTGAAGCAAAAATATAGTAAGGAAATACAAAAGTATATTGTGGTTTTCTCCAACTAATCTATTGATCCTTACAATATGAAAAATATATGGGTATGCGAGACATTTAATAACACAGTTTTTTCTTTCTTATGGGCATCATAAGTAAGGTCACAGGCACGTGGAAAAACGTAGTTATTTACGCTCCAACCTTCCGGTCACTGTATAAGTCTACTTACAATATTGTGTCTACCTTCAAGCACTGTGTCTACCTTCAACCCCGTATTCTTATTAGAGAACGATCACAGACCGAATTGTACTCTAAGGATTACACTCTCATAGCTAATGTATATACGCAAAGTGTTTGTGAAGTACACTCCCTTAAACCCCTGTTTCCATATCTGTTATCGGAATCATTTTTGGCATCAGATTCAAAACTTAATAATAATAATAACTATCTACCTACTATATCTGCACTATATCATTTAACTCACATATTGACATTTGTTTTCATTAATCTTACAGAACGTGTTCATACCTGTTATCGGAATCATTTTTGGCATCAGATTAAAATTTTAGCTGCGCACAAAGAGAACGAGACGGCTATGTGTTCGTATCTATGGGTAAACTACTAACCTCCCTGTTGTATTATTTCGTAAAACTTCATTTCGCTTCTCAACAGAGCCCCTAGCTGCTACAATCTCTCCCTAAACTATTTCTCTAGTGGAATCCTGAACTGAAAGTTGGGAATTTTTCCTATTACTCTTAAAATTAATGGCCTTAGTTTACGCCTCTGTCCGAACGTTTAGTGACGTCACGGGTGGGCGGAGCTACGGTGCCCGCGCTATGTTCGAGAACATTCTAATGTCGCGTCGAAACTCAGTTTAACCAAAATCAGCTGAAATATATTTGTAGCTATCTCCTATTGTATGTTCTTCTTCAATGATTATAGTAAGGCTCTTTGCCAACACATCTTGATAGGCAGACATAGAATAGAATAAATTCATGGTCTATTAAGGCTCTATTTTCTACTTTGCTTCTTGGTTGAGTAAAACCGTTACGACGTCCATAATACCCAGTCTCTCAAATCAACACTCAAATAAATAAATAGATAAATAAAACGAAATTCCAAAAATAATACCCCTTCAAAATTCCTGTCCTTACATGGCCCTACGCCTCCCCGTAAGAAAAATTCCGCAACATCACGTGAAGGATTCTATTTGGTGTGGTCCAAATCCCTCTGCAAAAGAAAAAAAAAATCCATCCTGCATCAGAGAGCGATTATCCTTTTGATAGCTTGACGAGGCACTCTCTCCTCAGCACACTCGTAGGTGTACGAATCTCAGGTGACCCGGGGGTACACCAATTTACTGTGGATGTCTCCGTGGACTTTTCCATCAGTCTTCGTATTGGCTGGATTCCCCAATTGACCTCTTACATACTACTTGACTGGACATGCATAGCCGCTACGACCGAGCTAAGCCACGACTCTCTCTTGTGGATTCGCCCCATGGGTGGCACACTACTTCCCCTTCTGTGGGCTCACCTCTGGGCAATCGGCGATTGTCCACCAGGTCCTGAAGTCCTACACCCCTGTCAAGCGGGCAATTGTGAATTGAGTTGGGTTCATGATCCCAACTCGAGCTAAAGAATTTCCCCATTTTCCAATACTACTCCGAATGAAAGTGCTCGCTAACCATCGTTTGTAGTCCCTCTCCTAGGCTAATATTGACTTCTTTATCCCCCCCCCTAAGTTGACATTTAGTTCCTTCACCTGGCTGTTGCTGAAATTTCCTTTTACAACATATGAAATATATGCATCCTTAATCCTAGGACATCTCAACCTTACACATGTATAAAAGTATAGGTGGGTTACATTTAAGCCTTATGGTCCAATATATAGGAACATTGAGGGCATCTTTGCATTAATTTGCACGAGCATTCGTTTTTCTTTGGACATATACTGGCACGATATGATCCCTACATTTCCTATTGCAGTTAACTACTGTCATCTTAGCACCTTAAATCACTAGATATGGGACCAACTGGTCGGGTTGCTCCAGTTGATTTCTTCAGCATTCCTCGATGAGCCGTCTTGGTGCACGACGCATCCTTGGTGGTAGTATTTCCACTTCCGGGTCTGGGTGGAACTCTTTTTCAACAGGCTCCACCAACCACTCTTCGGAACCAAAGTAAGGTTTCACTTGAGCAGCAGCTCTCCTTGTCTCCTTTCCTGTGAAGGGATTTCTTAGTCCATATACACTATGTCCTGCTACCACCTCTACCACTGTATAGGGTCCTTCCCACTTGGGATTCAGCTTGCGGCAGGTACCCGGCATCGTAGTTTCTTTCCGGATCCATACTAAAGCTCCCACTTCCACTTTTTGCTCGCCTCTCCTGCGGTTAGCCACATTCTGGTACTCCGTTGTCATCTTGTGGTGGGTCTCTCGGATGATTCGATGAGCGATCTCTGCTTCATCTTCCGTTCCATCCACACCGGGGAGTCTGTGTCCGGCTAATCTGGGTGGATGTCTTCCGAAGAAGGCGAAGTAGGGAGTATGTCCAGTGGAGGTGTGTGTGGCTCCATTCATCTTCCTCTGACAGGCCTGCAGTAGACCCGGCCATTGGTTCGGGTGGCCCTGGCAGAGCGTTGCCAGGATGCTCTTCAATGTTCGATGCATCCGCTCCACCATTCCATTCGCTTGGGGATGGTATGGGGTAGTGTAGAGCAGGGTGATTTGCTGTTCTCCACACAACTTCTTGAAAGCCATGTTGGTGAATTCTGCTCCATTGTCTGCTACGATTCTCTCTGGGGTGCCGTAGTCTGCGAAGAACTGGGTTAGGGAGTGTAGTATGTGTTGGTGGTGTTTTGTTCTCAATGGGAAAAACCTAACGAACCTACTGTAGTGATCGATTATTGTCATAATATACCTATATCTCTGCGTCCCGGACACCATATCTGTTAGGTCTATGCCTATTCTCTCCATTGCCTTTGTAGCAGGGGGGACCTCTTTGTATTGCTGTGACAACCCTTGTGTACCCTTGAACCTCTGACAAGTAATGCATTTCTTTACAAAATTACATACATCTACCTTTAAATTTGGCCAATAGAACAGCTCCTCCTGGGTTAGATTCCCATTCATTTCTATCTTCCATCCTCGTTCTCGCATGTAAGGACAGGAATTTTGAAGGGATATTATTTTTGGAATTTCGTTTTATTTATCTATTTATTTATTTGAGTGTTGATTTGAGAGACTGGGTATTATGGACGTCGTGACGGTTTTACTCAACCAAGAAGCAAAGTAGAAAATAGAGCCTTAATAGACCATGAATTTATTCTATTCTATGTCTGCCTATCAAGATGTGTTGGCAAAGAGCTTTACTATAATCATTGAAGAAAAACATACAATAGGAGATAGCTACAAATATATTTCAGCTGATTTTGGTTAAACTGAGTTTCGACGCGACATTAGAATGTTCTCGAACATAGCGCGGGCACCGTAGCTCCGCCCACCCGTGACGTCACTAAACGTTCGGACAGAGGCGTAAGCTAAGGCCATTAATTTTAAGAGTAATAGGAAAAATTCCCAACTTTCAGTTCAGGATTCCACTAGAGAAATAGTGTAGGGAGAGATTGTAGCAGCTAGGGGCTCTGTTGAGAAGCGAAATGAAGTTTTACGAAATAATACAACAGGGAGGTTAGTAGTTTACCCATAGATACGAACACATAGCCGTCTCGTTCTCTTTGTGCGCAGCTAAAATTTTAATCTGATGCCAAAAATGATTCCGATAACAGGTATGAACACGTTCTGTAAGATTAATGAAAACAAATGTCAATATGTGAGTTAAATGATATAGTGCAGATATAGTAGGTAGATAGTTATTATTATTATTATTAAGTTTTGAATCTGATGCCAAAAATGATTCCGATAACAGATATGGAAAAAGGGGTTTAAGGGAGTGTACTTCACAAACACTTTGCGTATATACATTTAACATTAGCTATGAGAGTGTAATCCTTAGAGTACAATTCTGTCTGTGATCGTTCTCTAATAAGAATACGGGGTTGAAGGTAGACACAGTGCTTGAAGGTAGACACAATATTGTAAGTAGACTTATACAGTGACCGGAAGGTTGGAGCGTAAATAACTACGTTTTTCCACGTGCCTGTGACCTTACTTATGATGCCCATAAGAAAGAAAAAACTGTTATTAAATGCCTCGCATACCCATATATTTTTCATATTGTAAGGATCAATAGATTAGTTGGAGAAAACCACAATATACTTTTGTATTTCCTTACTATATTTTTGCTTCAGTGTAATAATTAACACATAGCAGACCTTCGCTTATTTTCTTTTACTACCCCCACATTATTGGTGGCCGAGCGGTGGGATTTACGCTATTAACCAACCTGAAGCTCACTTATCTGTGTGTCGACCTAGACAAAGCTTGTGTACCCTGTGGATTGGCAGTACAGTCATCAGAGACAGAATAGATCCTCGGCAGTCACTAAGAGTATAGAAATAGCGGATGAGATTGTGTGGGGAAGTGACGTGTTAAGGTGGAACTACACATAATTAAAGGCAGTCAGGTAAAAATGAACAATAAAACGGAATGGGAATCTAATTCGGGAGAGGAAGAAGAGACGAGAGCGAGGATGGAAGATAGACATGAATGGGAATCTAACCCAGGAGGAGCTGTTCTATTGGCCAAATTTAAAGGTAGATGTATGTAATTTTGTAAAGAAATGCATTACTTGTCAGAGGTTCAAGGGTACACAAGGGTTGTCACAGCAATACAAAGAGGTCCCCCCTGCTACAAAGGCAATGGAGAGAATAGGCATAGACCTAACAGATATGGTGTCCGGGACGCAGAGGTATAGGTATATTATGACAATAATCGATCACTACAGTAGGTTCGTTAGGTTCTTCCCATTGAGAACAAAACACCACCAACACATACTACACTCCCTAACCCAGTTCTTCGCAGACTACAGCACCCCAGAGAGCATCATAACAGATAATGGAGCAGAATTCACCAACACGGCTTACAAGAAGTTGTGTGGAGAAAAGCAAATCACCCTGCTCTACACTACCCCAGACCATCCCCAAGCGAATGGAATGGTGGAGCGGATGCATCGAACATTGAAGAACATTGAAGACGGCTCATCGAAGAATACTGAAGAGAATCAATTGGAACAATCCGCCCAGTTGGCGCCATATCTAGTGATTTAAGGTGCTAAGATGACAGTAGTTAACTGCAATAGGAAATGTAGGGATCATATCGTGCCAGTAATGTCCAAAGAAAAACGAATGCTCGTGCAAATTAATGCAAAGATGCCCTCAATGTTCCTATATATTGGACCATAAAGCTTAAATGTAACCCACCTATACTTTTATACATGTGTAAGGTTGAGAAGTCCTAGGATTAAGGATGCATATATTTCATATGTTGTAAAAGGAAATTTCAGCAACAGCCAGGTGAAGGAACTAAAGGTCAACTTAGGGGGGGGGATAAAGAAGTCAATATTAGCCTAGGAGAGGGACTACAAACGATGGTTAGCGAGCACTTTCATTCGGAGTAGTATTGGAAAATGGGGAAATTCTTTAGCTCGAGTTGGGATCATGAACCCAACTCAATTCACAATTGCCCGCTTGACAGGGGTGTAGGACTTCAGGACCTGGTGGACAATCGCCGATTGCCCAGAGGTGAGCCCACAGAAGGGGAAGTAGTGTGCCACCCATGGGGCGAATCCACAAGAGAGAGTCGTGGCTTAGCTCGGTCGTAGCGGCTATGCATGTCCAGTCAAGTAGTATGTAAGAGGTCAATTGGGGAATCCAGCCAATACGAAGACTGATGGAAAAGTCCACGGAGACATCCACAGTAAATTGGTGTACCCCCGGGTCACCTGAGATTCGTACACCTACGAGTGTGCTGAGGAGAGAGTGCCTCGTCAAGCTATCAAAAGGATAATCGCTCTCTGATGCAGGATGGATTTTTTTTTCTTTTGCAGGGGGATTTGGACCACACCAAATAGAATCCTTCACGTGATGTTGCGGAATTTTTCTTTCAGAGGGGCGTAGAGCCATGTAAGGACAGGAATTTTGAAGGGATATTATTTTTGGAATTTCGTTTTATTTATCTATTTATTTATTTGAGTGTTGATTTGAGAGACTGGGTATTATGGACGTCGTGACGGTTTTACTCAACCAAGAAGCAAAGTAGAAAATAGAGCCTTAATAGACCATGAATTTATTCTATTCTATGTCTGCCTATCAAGATGTGTTGGCAAAGAGCTTTACTATAATCATTGAAGAAAAACATACAATAGGAGATAGCTACAAATATATTTCAGCTGATTTTGGTTAAACTGAGTTTCGACGCGACATTAGAATGTTCTCGAACATAGCGCGGGCACCGTAGCTCCGCCCACCCGTGACGTCACTAAACGTTCGGACAGAGGCGTAAGCTAAGGCCATTAATTTTAAGAGTAATAGGAAAAATTCCCAACTTTCAGTTCAGGATTCCACTAGAGAAATAGTGTAGGGAGAGATTGTAGCAGCTAGGGGCTCTGTTGAGAAGCGAAATGAAGTTTTACGAAATAATACAACAGGGAGGTTAGTAGTTTACCCATAGATACGAACACATAGCCGTCTCGTTCTCTTTGTGCGCAGCTAAAATTTTAATCTGATGCCAAAAATGATTCCGATAACAGGTATGAACACGTTCTGTAAGATTAATGAAAACAAATGGGGTGCCGTAGTCTGCGAAGAACTGGGTTAGGGAGTGTAGTATGTGTTGGTGGTGTTTTGTTCTCAATGGGAAAAACCTAACGAACCTACTGTAGTGATCGATTATTGTCATAATATACCTATATCTCTGCGTCCCGGACACCATATCTGTTAGGTCTATGCCTATTCTCTCCATTGCCTTTGTAGCAGGGGGGACCTCTTTGTATTGCTGTGACAACCCTTGTGTACCCTTGAACCTCTGACAAGTAATGCATTTCTTTACAAAATTACATACATCTACCTTTAAATTTGGCCAATAGAACAGCTCCTCCTGGGTTAGATTCCCATTCATGTCTATCTTCCATCCTCGCTCTCGTCTCTTCTTCCTCTCCCGAATTAGATTCCCATTCCGTTTTATTGTTCATTTTTACCTGACTGCCTTTAATTATGTGTAGTTCCACCTTAACACGTCACTTCCCCACACAATCTCATCCGCTATTTCTATATGGGATATATTCTGTCTCTGATGACTGTACTGCCAATCCACAGGGTACACAAGCTTTGTCTAGGTCGACACACAGATAAGTGAGCTTCAGGTTGGCTAATAGCGTAAATCCCACCGCTGCCACCAATAATGTGGTGCCGTCGATTGATTTAGTGTTTAACCAAGAGCACCTCCAATGGGAGTGATCAGAGATACCCACATAAGAACGATTTGGGAAATAAAAAAAATCAAGGTATACGCTGCCACCACCCAATCGTCTATATGGATATATCTGACCATAAATGGAAACTGCTCCTTGTTATTCACGTCTGACTCCGTCCCCTTTCCTCAGGTCGTTCGGGGTTGGTTCTGGGTAGCGAAAAGGCCTATGCCCAAGTGGGGGTAGTAAAAGAAAATAAGCGAAGGTCTGCTATGTGTTAATTATTACACTGAAGCAAAAATATAGTAAGGAAATACAAAAGTATATTGTGGTTTTCTCCAACTAATCTATTGATCCTTACAATATGAAAAATATATGGGTATGCGAGACATTTAATAACACAGTTTTTTCTTTCTTATGGGCATCATAAGTAAGGTCACAGGCACGTGGAAAAACGTAGTTATTTACGCTCCAACCTTCCGGTCACTGTATAAGTCTACTTACAATATTGTGTCTACCTTCAAGCACTGTGTCTACCTTCAACCCCGTATTCTTATTAGAGAACGATCACAGACCGAATTGTACTCTAAGGATTACACTCTCATAGCTAATGTATATACGCAAAGTGTTTGTGAAGTACACTCCCTTAAACCCCTTTTTCCATATCTGTTATCGGAATCATTTTTGGCATCAGATTCAAAACTTAATAATAATAATAACTATCTACCTACTATATCTGCACTATATCATTTAACTCACATATTGACATTTGTTTTCATTAATCTTACAGAACGTGTTCATACCTGTTATCGGAATCATTTTTGGCATCAGATTAAAATTTTAGCTGCGCACAAAGAGAACGAGACGGCTATGTGTTCGTATCTATGGGTAAACTACTAACCTCCCTGTTGTATTATTTCGTAAAACTTCATTTCACTTCTCAACAGAGCCCCTAGCTGCTACAATCTCTCCCTAAACTATTTCTCTAGTGGAATCCTGAACTGAAAGTTGGGAATTTTTCCTATTACTCTTAAAATTAATGGCCTTAGATTACGCCTCTGTCCGAACGTTTAGTGACGTCACGGGTGGGCGGAGCTACGGTGCCCGCGCTATGTTCGAGAACATTCTAATGTCGCGTCGAAACTCAGTTTAACCAAAATCAGCTGAAATATATTTGTAGCTATCTCCTATTGTATGTTCTTCTTCAATGATTATAGTAAGGCTCTTTGCCAACACATCTTGATAGGCAGACATAGAATAGAATAAATTCATGGTCTATTAAGGCTCTATTTTCTACTTTGCTTCTTGGTTGAGTAAAACCGTTACGACGTCCATAATACCCAGTCTCTCAAATCAACACTCAAATAAATAAATAGATAAATAAAACGAAATTCCAAAAATAATACCCCTTCAAAATTCCTGTCCTTACACCTCTCCCTCCCTTCACCCTCTACGCTCTGCAGTTAAATAAAACCGTTTTACATCAGTTAGGACAGCAATCCATAAAGTAAGTCACTGTGACAAAGGAGTTGGAGACGTGTGCAGGGTGGACACAAATGGGTTTTCACTTTAGTTGTAAACGACGTAGTTACTGAGGGAAACTGCTACACAAAGAAAAGCGTCACAGAAGCAAATTAAAGTTGAACAGGTGACACGTACATTCATTCTGAAAGAATTATTTTTATATTTGTGGTAAAAATGAAGAAATGAGTAAGTGAAGATGGAGTTAAGAATGGTGTTGGTTTTAAGAAATGGCATGGTGAAGAACAATTATATACAAGAATAACTGTCCTTAAAATGTTGGAGAACGATGATGTAACTGAATCAAAGCCTACGAAGGAATAAAAATTATATATTAAATCTATTTTTTTCATAATTCAAACAATAAAAAATTCATATTCCGAATATAGAGTTTCATGACTAAGTTGTAATAAGAAAAAGTCCTGAATAAGTTATAAAACGCACGGAAATCGAACGTAAGAAAAATGACGACAAAATCAAGAAACGATGGAAGTGGTGCAGAGAGAGAGAGAGGACGTGCGAATTATTCAGTAATTGAAATTAATTCGTGTGAGGAAGAGGCCTTTTGGCTTAAGGAAACGCAGAAGAATTACACGACCATTACGCAGCTTCCCACTCAGCGGCCACATCGAAGTAGAACGGTTGTCTTCCACTGAGTAGGCTTTCAGGTAACAGTTTTACTGCGTCCTACGTACGAACTTATACCTAGGTTTATCATAGATGGATAGATAGACAGATTGATAGATATATATATATATACAAATATACATATACATACACATACATATACATGAATACATACACATACATGTACATACATATACATGTACATATAGATGTATATATGCATACATATTTACATTACGTGTATTACTCGATCAACACCCACCCACCCACCCTCCATCCCCCGCCTCCCACAACGGAAATAAATATCGGCTTGAGAGAGCCCCGAGCCTTACTCGGTCCAACTGTGACTGTCACCATGTCACGTGGTATAGATGTATGTAACTTACATGGATACAAGAATGACGCACTTGTACACGCTTCTACCGAGGGATACAGAGATTGTATATTCTTACCCAGAGCTAAATAAAATAAAGTATTAATATGTATATATATATATATATATATATATATATATATAATATATATATATATATATATATATATATGTAGAATCTTAACATCATTGGGGGAGCTTTTTCAAAATTGCTTTCATCGAAACTTGATCTTGGGATACCTTCATTAGCTGAATAAAATCGTTTGGGGATAGGATGTTACCACGTCGAAATGAGGTTATTGAAAAAAATCCGATAGCAAAGGGTCTGCCTTGAAGATGGAAGAAATAGCATAAATCCCTGGTCACACTGTCACGACTCAAGTGAATTCATTTGAGTAGAAACGGCTTCGTTCACATTTTTTATCTTTCGAATCTCCAAATGTCATATTACCTTTGCGTCATATGTTGAGAAGCAGAATGACGAGCTAAGAGAAGCTAAATATATGTGAATGTTAGACACATTGTTGTATTGCCCTTAGCGAAGTCTAAGATATTTTAGGCGAAGTCTTTCTGCAGCTTTTCAAATCCACAACATTTGACGAGAATCGTGATAGTGTGACAGGGGCGGAACAAAAATAACAACAAAGATAAAGAGGTTAACAAAACCACCAAGACAGGTCCCAACCCAACCTTCACCTTTATAAAAAAAAAGTAAATAAAAAATATAAATCGTAACGTGAACCAGAACAAAATATACAATGTACATCGTTTTGAAGTGGCATGGTCATCATGTAACTGTGAGCTGTGCGAACGTAAGTCATAGAAGTTGACGGGGGCAGTCTAATCCTAATTACAGCTTGCCTCTTTCTGTATATCATGAAAGGCTAATTGCAGTAAATGCATGCTTGCAACACAGTTGTTTATCGAGGTAGGAATATGAGGTGTTACAGAGGGTCCCAGAGCGTGGAACGCAAATGAGTTGTGTGCAATTTGCACGGGATCATTTTTCATAAAGAAGGAATGCTTTCCAAATGAAATAATAGTATTGGGGATGTGCTCTGTTTATTTATTCTGAAATGGTAATAATAATTATGATGATAATAATGATGATGATGATGGTAATAATAAAAATAATAATGATAATGATAATAATAATAATGATAATTCATAATGACAATATCAATAATAGTGATGATGATAATGATAATAACAATAATAATAATGATAACAATAATAATAATTATGATGATATAAAACAGTGATAATGATAATCTTATTCATTATCATCAACATTGTTATCATATACATCATGTTATGTTATATTACATTACATTACGTTATATGCTATACTTACCCTGTCAGTACATATTCTATTCCAATTGATTGTTTGGGCCCTTGATATATATCATTAAT
This sequence comes from Oratosquilla oratoria, assembly GCF_046742065.1. Taxonomy (NCBI): domain Eukaryota; kingdom Metazoa; phylum Arthropoda; class Malacostraca; order Stomatopoda; family Squillidae; genus Oratosquilla; species Oratosquilla oratoria. The sequence goes on from NC_134797.1 coordinate 22,874,080, forward strand.
TGTTGGATCATTCTTTCCAGGGATTTCTCTAATTAAGACGACTGAATATGACCCATCAACTAAGACCAATTACCAAGCAGCCAATTAGCTTACGACCAAGGCTTCGTAATGAAAGGAACAATGGTTTCGATCGAAAAAAATAAGCTAATTTCCCTAATCGGGTTTAATCGATGTAAATTAATTCTCTTAGCCAGGTTTAGTACATTAATTGTTTTGACAGAAATTCAATTTGCATATTGCCTCATCTATGATTAACGAAGAAAAAGTAAATTCACCTTTCACAACTTCATATGGTTGTCAGTGATGTCTTCAGATATTGTGATCTCTTTGGTTATAAAGAAAACTGACGTTCAGACCCAAAACACAAACGCTTCAGCTGAATAAAAATCCTCTGACGTTGACCAGAATGGAGCTCATAAAGTGCGGCACCCTGTCGAACCACTAGGTAGAGATAATCACTCATTCAGCATAGCAAACCCCCCCCAAAAAAACAAAACAAAAAAACTTTCCATGCTTTCCAGGATGGAAATTCCTGGAACCTTAGTCTTGAAAACACGCTGGGTCTCGTGTAGCTTCTTTATGATCAATACTCTTACTCTGTTTTGCTCAGTATCGGTGTCATTGTAAGAATGGTGCTCACCGAGCTATGTAGAAGACTTGCACACCACACATGGTAATTGTTTATCTGTATTTATTTATTTACTTGTGTATCCATTTACCTTTTTATTTGTGTTTTTGTGTGTTTATAGCTTCCCTAAGCTACTTTGTAATATATATATATATATATATATATATATATATATATATATGTGTGTCTGTGTGTCTGTGTGTGTGTGTGTGTGTGTGTGTGTGTGTGTGTGTGTGTGTGTGTATGTGCATATATATATGTATGTGTATACACACACACACACACACACACACACACACACACACACACACACACACACACACACACACACACACACACACACACACACACACACACACACACGTCACGTCGGCCCCGACGATATAGAGATGTTAGCAGCTGATCGGAGAGTCTGGAGTCATCTTGTTGTTTCGGCCAGGGGCCTCAGTGGATCTATATCGGCAGAGGAGTAGTAGTAATATATATATATATATATATAATATATATATATATATATATATATATATATATATATATATATATATATATATATATATATATATATATATGTGTGTGTGTGTGTGTGTGTGTGTGTGTGTGTGTGTGTGTGTGTATGTGTCTACGTGTGTGCAAGATTAACCACTTTGGCGATAAACAACCGGGGCAGAGCGTTTTCGTGTATTACATCGTCAATAGAGAAATACATGTATTTCTGCACTGACGATGTAATACTCGTATGCAAATGTGCTCTGCTCCGGTTGTTGCTCTTCAATGTGGTTAATCTTGCATTTCTAGAACACACGTCTCTAGTGTTTTATTGGATGCACACACACATACACACACACACACACGCACACACACACACACACACACACACACACACACACACACACACACACACACACACACACACACACACACACACATATATATATATATATATGTGTGTGTGTGTGTTTGTGTGTGCGCGCGCGTGTGTGTGTGAGTGTGCGTGCGTGTGTGTGTGTGTTTAGAAATAGGTTTATATATATATATATATATATATATACATATATATATATATATATATATATATATATATATACATATATATATATATATGATTTGGCTTCACCCACAAAAGTCAGGCAATTCCAGAAAACCAACGAACGTGATGATCAAGCATGTTTGAAGTAAAATAACCCATTTGCACGATCAAACGGACTCCGAAACTGCGTCCCATCAAATATGTTGTCACCGGGCCCGGTGGCTCGTGTTAAACAAAAAAGCAACTCGGTTCAACGTTTTGCAACCAACCTCGATTAAAAGCAGGTTAACCTCGCCGTGGAGAGGAATAAAGTAACCTGGCGGCAGACGGGGTAGGAGAGGGTTCTTGGCACCCGGTACAGAAAGAGTTCGTTTCCGCCCAATTAGAGGCCGTGTTGTTGCGAGTTGATTTGCACGTAGTTCTCGGTGATTCACCCGAGCGCCTCACTCATTCACTCACGCAGGGATTCACGACTAATGACCCAATTAGAGGTGAAGTCGATTAGCCGTAGGTTGGTGCTTTCCCTTGCGGTTGAACTGAGCTGTTGTTATTGATGATAATGTTATTGTTGTTGTTGTTATTGTTGATGTTAATGCTGATGGTGATATCATTGTGGTGGCGGTGATGATATTGATGTTGTTGTTGGTGGTGGTAATGGTGGTGATGTTGTTGTTGTTATTGATGCGTCGTTGTTGTTGATATTGGTTAATAACGCTGAGTAGAGAAGGAGACGGATCGACCTGTCGGGCTTCTCCCAGGGCTCCTCCACCCAGCATATATTATGATTATGCATATATATTGCTAGTGCTGAACAGCATGTACTGTGTACGTTGTCGTGCCTAGGGCAGTCTGGCAGTGTGTACACATGTAACCTTTTATATAAACTAAGCTGTGCTTGTTCGTGTATCTATATATGTATATATGTATATGTATATATATATATATATATATATATATATATATTTGTAGATATTGAAATTCCAGCAGGAAACTGGAGACGTAATGTGAATAGTTGGATTAGCCCTACTTTTCATATATATGTATAAATATATATATATATATATATATATATATATGTATACACATATATGAAGAGTAAGCCTTCTCGATACCTTAGGAGTAGGCATATCAATATACGACGAATAAGGCCCACAGTTCTCATGTTGGCATACAAATTTGTATACGAAATGACAACGTTGAAGGAGAAGGCGTTCAGGAGTGGTGTTATTTCTCATGATCAGGTTACTAATCCTCTTAGTTTTATAGAAAACTACATAATTTATCCTATCAGCGCTGGTTCAGGGATTTTCAACTTTGGGGTAGACACGTCACGATATACTCTGCCCAAAATAGAATTAATAATTAAATTTATGGGAACATTCGTAAAGAGACTCTCCACATCGAGCGAGGCAATATGCTTGCTAGAGTCTAAACCTTTTACAAACTCCAGAAAGTCAGACGAAGAAGTCACGCTGTATCTGTCTGGAAGGTATGGTGTCGGAATGGTGGCGAAGTTCCTTCTTGAAATCTGTACCAAAGAAGCTCCTTGCAGATGCCCAAGAGGAAGAATGTATGTCCAAAGAAATGGCGTTGCCATGGGATCTCCATTGGAAGTTCTCATCGCAAACTTCTTTATGGGTACTGTGGAGGAACAAGTCTTAGGTGACATCCAGAGGGCTAGCACGTATTGCCAGTACATCGACGACATATTTATTTGTTCTTGGAGTAATCTTCTCTCTGATACAATTCTTGTTAAATTGAATAGGCGCTGACGTTCTGACGATCTGTGTAGCTGATCGCTCAAAATTGCGGAAGACTTTTTTTTCCTCGTTGTTCAATGTGGAACAGAAGTTTCCGATAATCATTTGGGAACTCCCAGATGAACATCGGAAACTTCTGTCCCACATTGAACAATGAGGAAAAAAAGGTCTTCCGCAATTTTGAACGATCAGCTACACAGATCGTCAGAACGTCAGCGGCTATTCAATTTAACAAGAATATTCATTTGTGTAAACGGTGAGTCAAAGTAGGTCTTACGTCAAACATTTGAGGAGAAATCCGGCCTATACTTCACCATGGAAAAGAGTACAGATGGTACCTTCCCTTTTTGGATGTTCTCCTAAAAGTCGAGGACACAATTTCTGCTTCGGACTACGCCAAATCCACTAACTCTAACCATTGTTTGAATGGGGAAAGCGAATGCTCTGACCGATTTTCAGGGACTACTATCGCGGCTTTCGTCAGGAGAGCTCTGTCCCATTGCAGCAAATGGAAAAACGCCCAGAGATATAGATCGGGTATCCCAAATGTTTGTAGACAATGGATACCCACACCACGTCGTTTCCAGTGTGGTCAAACGCACTATAAACAAGCTGAATAACCAGCAAAACAACGTCTTACAAGTCCACCTGCCTAGCAACAAAATAAATTTATATTATGAGTCCCAGATGTCATCCTCGTGTAAGACCGAAGAACGCATTATCAAGGATATCGACAAAAGAAATGTCAAACCTATTAACGAGAGCGATAGGATAAATCATGTAATTTTCTACAAAATAAGAGGATTAGTAACCTGATCATGAGAAATAACACCATTCCTGAACGCCCTCTCCTTCAACGTTGTCATGCCGTATACAAATTTGTATGCCAACATGAAGACTGTGGGACTCATTCGTCGTATATTGGTATGACTACTACTTAAGTATCGAGAAGGCGTACTCTTCATATATATATATATATATATATATATATATATATATATATATATATATGTGTGTATGTGTGTGTGTGTGTGTGTGTGTGTGTATGTATGTATGTATGTATATATATAGGCTACACAGTATATATTTGACTTTAATTCAGGCTACCAACATTTGGTTTTATTCAGGTAGGGCGGGGAAGCCGTATCATTCATCACAAGCTTAGCCCCCTACAGTGCGGTGATTTACTGCGTACATTTTATGACCAAATGTACACATTCTTATCGATCAGATAATAGGGGGACCTCGACTTGAGAGGACCTTATTCGGGTTGTGGAAAAGAAGTATACAAGAAAAAAAAATGTGTAGAGCAACAGAAGACAAATTGGTCCTTGCATGCATGACTGTTTCAAGAAGAACGACAAACTCTGCTTTCTAGTTTTATTATGAAAATTTCACAATTAGACAACTTTGGTACTAAGTGCATACGCCTCATAACATATATATATATATAAATATATATATATATATATATATATATATATATACACAATTGTGTGTGTGTGTGTGTGTGTGTGTGTGTGTGTGTGTGTGTGTGTGTGTGTAAATATTATGCCTTGTAAAAGGCTCAAATATTACATAAACATTCAGACGAAATAGCATTTTTATTACGTGTGCGTTGTCCACATTAGTTGACTGAACCTACCTATATAAATAAAACAAACAAATGTAGAGGGTAGAAGGGACTAAATCATGGGTGAGGGGAGATGGCTGGGTGGCGGGGAGAGAGGGAGAGGGAGAGGGAGAGGGAGAGGGAATGCGGAGACGGGAGAGGGGAGAGGGGAGAACGAGGGGAGTGAGTTGGGTCGTGAAGGGGAAACGCGACCTGATGTGATGGAATGGACGGTGGGGTGGGGGTAGCTGGTGAGGCGAGGGGAAGGAAAGGGAGTTAAGAGGAAAGAAAGGGGAAAAGTTGAGGCGAGATGAGGAGAATGGGGGTAGACGGTGGAAAAGGAGAAAGAAGATGGTAGAATAAAAATGGAGGAGGAAAGAAGCGGTAGACTTAAAGGGAGAGGAAAGGGATGGAAGAGAGAAGGTAGGGAAAGATGAAGTTGATGGTGCGAGGTCAGCAGATATTAATGTTGTTTCCTCACTATGTTTATATGAATGTGTTTATTGATAGGTGAGATCTCACTGCATAAAGTAAAGTAATGAACCCTTGGGAGATCTGTGAGATTTCTGTGAATAGAGGAAGTATCCGTGGAGTAATCTTTTTCTTTGGTAACAAATTACATCTTACCAAAGGGACTTGGTATTAGAGCCCTAAAGAACAAGAGACCCCCTTTTTTATTTTAGTTTTATCTTACTTCTTACTTCAGCTCCCAGTAGTAGGCTGCCCTTCCTCCCTCAGTCTTGATGTTGAGTAAGTCATGTTTGCTGAGGGCTTCTTCAGCATTTTCTTTCCATCCCCTACTCGGTCTTCCTCTTGGCCTTCTTCCGTCCACTCCCAGCATCCCCTTGCAATTCTTTCTCCATACATTCTTTCTAGATGTCCTAACCATCTTAACTGGGCAGCATCTGTTTTGCATAGCTTTTCCTTATATTCTCGTTTTTTAGATTATCTCTCATCGTCTTTCCAACTATGGCTCTTAATGGTCTCATTTCCGCTGCCTGAATCCTGCTTATCTATTTATCTATTTATTTATTTTTGGTGGGGTGAGGGGTGGGGAAGGGAACTAACAGGTACACTGGAAAATACGAGTGTCAGCAATACATCCACAAATGAGGATGATTGTATGATTGAGAAACAAGTTGTTCGCTACTTTACTGACGTGTACTGGCACTAAAGATAATTAAGTTACATATAATTAGAAAAACCTCCCCCAGTGGCGTAATTAATAACAGAGGTAAACAAGAGACTGTGCTTGTTTGTTTTTTATGTTTTCATACAACGGAAAGAAATTGTTACGAAATTGTTATGGAGATGAACAAGAAGGCGGAAAATATCAACCGACACGGAAAAGGTTAAACATAAAACCCGCGGATTAACATTCTCATTTAGATATTCTATTCAGTGAAAGATAAACGCAAAGGTTCCCGAGTATTACATTACATATTGTAATGCAATCACAAAACAAACCGATGCAAGACCTTTTGGGCTCTAATGAGGTCGGATAAACGAGATCAAGATAAATGGAAGTGGTATGGATTTTGTGGATTATGAGCGCGTGCAGAGGATTAACGGGGAGAGGGGAGCTTGATTGCGGAGGCTAAGAGTGTGGATTTTATGAAGATCAGAGAACTAAGAGGAAGCACAGGTATAACGTTCAGGAAGAAGTCTGTGCGTGTCTCCGGAGGTGTGTAGATGGGGGAGCAGGCAAGTAAGAGCCTTAGTTAAAAAAAAGAAAGAAAGAAATAAAGAAAGAATATATATATATATATATATATATATATATATATATATACATATATATATATATATATGTATATATATATATATATATATATATATATATATATATATATATATATATATATATATGATGAAGGTGGAAAAAGAAGTCACGGATCTGGTTCCGAGTTCCTGAGTTTATTTCTGACCGGTTTCGCTCTATGCTCTTCAGAGGAATGTGACTTCTTTTTTCACCTTCATCAACTTGTCATAATGTACCAGCATATATATACATATACTCGTGTATATATATATGTATATATATATATATGTATATATATACATATATATATATATATATATATATATAGAGAGAGAGATATATAAGAGAGAGAGAGAGAGAGAGAAGGAGGGAGTCAGAAAAGGAATATAAACGTCTTGAAGATTATAGAATAAATATTGACAACGCCATATACTCTGGTTGAGTGCGTCTTTTCTGTCTGGATTGTTATGACCAGATGTAAGAACAGCGTCCTGCCCCATTTATAACTTTGGTTTAATAGGTGAAACATTTATCTTTATAGTTAAATTGTGAAGTAGAGAACTATGTATGTCCTTTAGATTGTGTACATCATTAGAATCTGTAGAAATTTAGTTTGTAGAACATTTTCAAAATTTTTGTTTGAAAACTTAGGACCCTAAAATTTCTCCTAAGTAGAGAAGTCGCCGCAGGGTGAAAATCTCGTTGTTTATTGGAACTTTTAAAGTTGAATTATTAAAACCGGATTCAGTGTTTTTCGTATTCAGATAAATCTAGCTCTTTGAAATTATTTTTATTTATTTTCTTTGACCCGGTAACGCCCTGCCTAGAGTTTCCTTTCTCTAAGAATAGTCGATGTGATTCAGCTGAGGGTCTGTCTACACTAAAAGTGTTCAACCTTTAGGCATTCTTTTGTATATCAGTTTCTGCCTGAAATAAGATTTCATTTAGTACTATAGGAACCAGAGTTTTATTCAAATGATAATTTTATGTTTTTGTCAAACTTCAATGTTTTATTCAGCTCCTCGTGGTATGTAAGAAATTCACATCCGAACAGGGGAATAAACATTCTTATTTCTTATTTTTCAACATCTGGCTGCAGCCTCACCCCTACCCCCCCCCCAAAAAAAAAAAAAATAAATAAAAAATCTGGAACCTCTCAGGAACCCCGAATACACCAAAAGAATAGTGGTGCTATGACCGTATCCACACTGGAGATGGGGCGAGGAATGAATCTGGCTCGGCGTTTTGAATGAGAAGGAGGGGGGGAGGGAGAATAGGGGAAGGGTGTGTTGGATAGGCCCATTGAGGGAGTAGGAAAAGTGAAGAAATGGAGAAGGAAAAAGGGTAAGAGGGAGAAGGAGGACGAGGAGTACGAGGAGGGGGGAGAGGGGGAAGAGGAGTACGAGGAGGAGGAGGAGGAGGAGGAGGAAGAAGATAAGTAGAAGTACGAGTACATACGAGCACTCAAACGATCTCTAAAGGAGTTTCTAAGAAAGGTCAACGTGGCGCTTGTTGGCCAAACTCCGGAGGTTGCTCATTCAGGCCCGGATGTGATGACCCGAAGTTATGCTTCTGTTCCTCTTACCGAGAGTCAGGCTAAGTGTGAAATTCATCTAAAGACCGGAATTAATAGGCCGGAATGTTCTGCGCTTGTCCGGAGGAGGCAGAGAAGTCCGGAGGGAGGGAGGGAGGGAGAAGGGGTGGAGACACGAGGGGGAGTTGGAGAAGGGAGAGAGAGAAGAGATCTTTGAAAAGATTATAAGGGGTCCGTTCAGACAGTGAAAGGAGCCCACGATGCAGGTTCTGTGGAAAGAGGGAGAAGAGGAGGGGAGAGGGAGCTAGTGTGGGTTAAAACCCATTGTGATTAAGCCCCCTTCCTTAGTGGGTGGCTTTTGTCCTTTCACTCTATTTTACCGCCAGATTATTTTATTCGTGTGTGTGTGTGTGTGTGTGTGTGTGTGTGGCCTTCTTGGCAGCGAGATGGTTTATGTTTGCTTCTACTAAGAAAACACAGACTTTTTTTCTATTACATATTTTTATTTATTTGTTTATTTGTTTATTTTATTTTTTTCTATCTATTTATTTATTTTCTTAATAGCTAATATAACTTTTCTTTAATATTTTCGGACCGTTAGGTTTCTGTTTCCTGAATGAAATACTGTGGAATTGCTTAGAAAAAATACTCAAAATCTCGCTAGGCTTGAGAGGTTTAGTCTATATAGTTTTATTATTTTTATTATTATTATCTTATTTCTTTATTTATTTATTTTATTTATTCATCTATTTATCTATAGTCTTTTCCGGCGCATAAATTTTCCTGGACTGAATGAAATCTTCAAACATTAGCCAGGGCAATGTAATAATAGGCTTGATTATAGTTTTGATTTACGTTTATGACACTTGATGCGTTGATTCCAATCGGGAACCAACGTCAAAATGAAATAACTTGGCAGCAGCTAAGATAGACAAGAATTCATAAATCCTTGTAAGGAGTGAAAAAGTTTTAATCTATTTCAATCCTTTCAATGCGGAGAGTCCTCTTCATAGCTGAATAAAATCGCCTGACGTAAGGTAGAATCAAAACTGCTGAGTGGTGAGGGGGTTTCCATCACCTGAATAAAATCACCCGACGACAGACAGAATAAGTGATAGTACTGTAAACTATAGCTAAAGGATCAAGTATGCCTGTGCCTCCGTGCCATTGTTGTTGTACTCATGTGCCGAATGGCGGGTTGGTTTCCGTCAGTGATAGTACTGTAAACTATAGCTAAAGGGTCAAGTATGCCTGTGCCTCCATGCTATTGTCGTTGTACTTGTGTGCCCAAAGGCGGGTTGGTTTCCGTCTTGTTACCAGCGATGAGAACACTCCTCAGAACCCAGCAGCTACAGAAGACTTCTCTTTGAACTGTAAGTGCAAGCCCAGAGGGCCAAGGTGGCAACTCTAGTCGTAGTTACATAACTACATCCCGGGATAAACTCGCTTTAGCTTGCCTCTGTGGACTATTAGGCTTGGTTCTCACATCGTGATTACAAAGTATCCGGGTCGAACTCCAGTGGCTTCTGGTGTCTGTCCCAGTAGACAGGGCAAAGGTGACGGCCTGAGCAGCAGGAGAGCGTCTTCTGGTGTAGCTGAGATGTTTAAGAGGATCCATGAGAACCTCTCAGATCTTGAGACTTCGGCGTCGAAGGCCAAAAAGACTCTGGAGACTTCGTAGAAGACCCGAAGGAAGAAATCAGGACATCAACTGAAAATGTTTAGATAATCTTTAGATTAAGAACATAAGAATAAAGGAGACTGCAAGAGACCATAAGGCCTACACTAGGCAGCTCCGTATCCATCACCACCTGTCATCCCCATCCATAAAGTTGTCTAATCGTTTCTTAAAACAACTGATAGTTTCAGCGCTTACTACAGAGATAATTATATGGTAGAATAAACAAAACATCTTGTATCTGGCAAGGTAAAGAAAAGGTAATGAACAAAAGGAGGAAGAAGAGGAAAATAAGATATGAATGAAGAATAAAGACAGAACACGGGAAGGAATAGGAGGAAGAGGAAGAGGAAGGAGAAAGAGGAGGAGTAGGAAGAGGAAGAATGAGGAGGAGCTGGAAAGGAAAAATATAACCAAAAGGGAATGGATAAATGTACAGAAAACGGAAAGGAAGAGGAGGAAGAGGAATAGAGAGGAGAAAGAGAAGGAGTAGGAAGAGGAAGAGGAAGAAGGAGGAGGAGCTGGAGAGGAAGAATATAACCAAAGGGAACGGATAAATATCTAATGGCCATACCACTCTCGGCCGGGTAAAATATGGTGACTGGAAGCGGAGGAGCAGGAACGAAAATGAAGGAAATGGTTGGATAGCGAGAAGAGGATTTTGTCTTTTTCTCGTCGGGATTTAAGTAATTTAGCCTTTTAGAGGATTACGGTATCAGGGGGAGGGGAGGAGAGGGGAGTGGAGGAATGTTGCACTGACGGGGAAGCGGAGAGAGAAAAAAAAAGTCGCGTTCTGCAGTCAAAGATTGAGCAAAAAAGAAGCAACAGGTCAATCACTTCGACCCGATGACAAACTTTAGATATTTTATTCCAGCAAACGAGGAGACGAGTAGACAAACTTGATCTATACTACTAAGGTTCTACACCCTGAGTGTACCTCAGTTGTGTACCGTTTGTTGAGAAAAGATCAGAGAAATGTGTCATCATGTTGCGGGAGGTCAAGAAAAAGGGTTAAGTTGTTGTTTCCACTTACCATAACTACAAATAAAACTAGCTGATAATAACTAGTAAAACAGCGTAAACAAATAATGAGGGAGTTGTTCTTTTTATACTGAAAGAGTAATTATGGCTACTATAAGAATAAAAGTTTTGGTATATACCACATATGCAAAAACATACGAAACGAAAAACAAGAGACTTCCGCGCGAAACGCAAGCTGTCAGGCTTCCATGTTTTGGATAGAATAAACAACAGCGTTGACCCAAAATAAGGAGTCGAGAACGTAAAGCGAAAATAAATGTGGACCAAAATATACAAAATTCGTGGGAAGGAGCCAACGGGAGACAAGATACGTGTCTTTCTTCCTTAGTATCTTCTTCTTATCCCTCAGCATCCTTAACCCCTACGGGATGCGAGCCTTTCTCCTCATAGGCATCAAGGGTCTGTATAGGCCTGCCACTCTTCATGACTGGCACCTAGGAGGCGATGAGGGAGAAGCAAGTGATGGGGAAAGTGAGGGGAAAGGAAGAGGGGAATGTGTGAAAGAGCCACGGGGTGCATCGAGGGGAAGGGAGGGGAACGACAGGGGAAGATGGACGATAATTGGAGCGGATGTTGTGACTACAAAGTAAAGGGAGAATTAGAGGAACTGGGATTGTGTGGATTTGTAAACAAGGGACGGAGGGGAGTGATGTGCACGCGGTCACGTATAAACATAAATATGCTGTCTTGTTCAAATGATGTTATTTATATATATATATATATATATATACTATATATATATATATATATATATATATATATATATATATATATATATATAAAGGTTTACAAAGGCGGAGCATGCCGCCAGGGGACCTTTTGGTCCTTATGTAGGTCGGATGCGGATAATAATCATAATAATAAATGAATAAATAAAAGTTATAGTAATTTAAATAACAGATAAAATACATAAATAAATGCATAGGCACAGTCAAACAACGAACAAACAGGTAAATAGCAAATAATAAATTGACATATAACTAATAATAAATGAGAATCAAACAGGCAAATGGTAACAAAACAAAAACAAATAATATAAAATAAATGATAATCATTACAGCATCTTGCTTAGTTGTTCATCTAAATGTTTCTTGATATATATACATATATATATATATATGATTAGTCATCGTTACAAGTTTGAAAACAGAGAGGAAACGGACACACGAGAAGAGCTTTGAGCTTTATTACGGACGTTTCGTTAAAGAATATATAACTCTATACCTCTCCTCTAGATGTAGTTTACCTTGAAAAAGACCGGAATGTCGAAACGTCGGTAACAAAACTCAAAGCTCTTCTCGCATTTCTGAACGCGTATGTGTTCGTCTCATTTGTAATTACTCATAACATTCGCACAGTCTATGTTAATATCTAATCGAGACGTTACTTTGTCTCTTATCTCTTGCACCACTGGCCTCGTATATCTCGACTTTGCATTTCGTCCACCACTTCGCGTTTTCTTCACCAGAATTATTGACTCCTCCATGTTTATCTCCTTCTTTATCAGGCTTCCATTGCAATGTCTTTTGTGTCATCGTCAGCCTCATTATGCTTGTTTCCATCCATCTTTGAAAGAACCGCTATTGCATTCTGTCCTTTTTTGGTACGTTCCATTGCTATCCAAAAAGTTATGATTGGATAAAGAAAAGAAAAAAGTACAATGGATCAGATAGATATTCTTTCTAAAATTAGGACTAAAATTAAGACGAGTAGATTATATTTCAACGAAATAAGGAGACAAAGTGTAGCCAGGTATTCCAATAATATATTTTGTTGTATATCCATTTACTGTAGAAGAAACTAATACAGATGTACCAGTAATTTCTGCGCCAATCTGAGGAATCTCAGCAAAGTTCTGTTAGGCCTCTTCCCCAGACTCACCCTATTTCCCCATAGTCCTCCTGTTTTCTTATTTCATTTTATTATTTACTCAGTTTCTCTTATAGATACCACTTCTGCTGTTAGTGGCATTTCTAACATACCTTAAGTTATTTATATATTTTCTTCCTGGCCATCATTATTATATCGCTCAGCCATTGAACTGTTTCTTATAACATTATTTCATTCACCACAATCTCAACATATGTATATATGTATATATATATATATATATATATATATATATATATATATATATGTGTATATATATGTATATATGTGTGTGTGTGTGTATATGTATATATATGTTTGTATATACTGTATATATATATATATATATATATATATATATATATATATATATACATATATATATACAAACGAGTGTGTGTGTCTTTGCGTGTGTGTGTGTGTGTGTGTGTGTGTGTGTGTGTGTGTGTGTGTGTGTGTGTGTGTGTGTGTGTGCGTGCGTGTATAGGTATATATATACCCAAACGACAAACAGTGGTAAGGAATGTAACAGCTTCGGTCCGAAATAACATGGCCTCTGTCAGATAAGGTCAGAATCGGTGACTCTAAGCCGAAACGAGTAATAGATGTGCACTGTGGGAGGTCTGGATGCTGTGGATTAGATGTAACGGGCGGGATGGGGGGGGAGTTGTAGTCTGCGGGGAAGAACGAGAACTGTGGAGGAAAACGGTGGAGAACAGCGGGAGTTGGCTCGAGTCGGGGGCAGAAAGGCGTGGCCGCACCTTGTTGACGCCTTCGGCCATTACAACTTGTCCTTCCTGGAGAGAACTTTTCTTGTTAAGCGCGAGGAGGTCTCCTTGCCCAGCATCCGGAGACGAAGGAAAGGAAACAGAGGCTGTGAGGGAGTGGGTGAGAGGGAGAAGGAGTCAAGAACAGTGGCAGGGGAAGAATGTGTACGAGATACAACACAGTGGCGGAGGAGCTACCAGACACAGGGTTGATGACACGTTCCGAAAAAAAATGTAAGAGGGTCGTGGGGGGAAGGGGGGAGAGGAGGGGGAAGGCAAATGAGGGGAGACACAAAAGCGGGGAGGGTATGCGTAAGGGAAGGGGAATAAAATTGAAGGAAGGAAGGGGAGTCTGAGGGAAGTAGAGAAAGAGGGAGGAAGGCCGGGGGTTGAGATATGATAAATGAGGACCTTCGGGGTAGGAGCAATGAGGCAGACGGTGAAGGCATGTCATGAGTATGAGAGGGGGGAAAGGAAACACAATATAGGGTTGGGGGGGGGAAACGAGGGGAGATATGGTTCGTTAAGGGTTCTACAGCTGATGTGGGGGGGGGGAAAGTGGAAGTAGATGGGGGAGGAAGGGGTTGTAGAGAGTTGTTGTAAACGGGGCAGATAAAGCGTCCATTACAGAGATAAGGGAAAGTAAAGGTCTCATTTAAATTCTTTTCGTAGTTAACAATGATTTGGGATCTATAGTCCTATTTTTTAGGGTGGAAGTGTGAAAATACGGAAGGGTGAGTTTTTTTTGTTTTGTTTTTTGTGTATGTACGCGTGTTTCTCTCTCTCTCTCTCTCTCTCTCTCTCTCTCTCTCTCTCTCTCTCTCTCTCTCTCTCTCTCTCTCTCTCTCTCTCTCTCTCTCTCTCTCTCTCTCTCTCTCTGTGTGTGTGTGTGTGTGAGTGCGTGTGCATGTGTGTATGTACACATAGACAGGAGTGCATTTACACGCCCATAGACGGGTATGTGTGCTAAATGTATTTCTAAACTGATGTAGTTAATTCTGTCTCAAAATATACCCAGCAATC
>NC_134797.1:22898780-22926280 GCF_046742065.1 Oratosquilla oratoria
CTCTTCCTTTTATTTGCATTTTTCTTTTGTTTTCTTGCCTCTCTTTCTCCTCTCTCTCCTCTCTCCTTCCTTCTCTACTTCCTTTTCTTCCTTCTCATGTTCGTTCTCTTCGGCATTTTCTTCCCTGTTCTTCCTCGATTCTCTCATCATCCACCTCCTTTTCCCTCGCCCTCCTCTGCTCTCTCTTCCCACTCTTCCTTGCCAAGGATATTGGATCAGGTATTTAACACATTCTTATAGAGATGGATGATATAGTTCAAGAATTCGTTCAAAATCCCAAGGTAAGTTTCTTAAAGAAACAAACTAAAGACACTTTGATAGAAATAGGCAAGCACTTTGGAGTAGACATTGATACAAGTTTACGAAAGAAAAAAATACTTCAGGAACTCGTTGAAAATCTGATCGAAGATGAGATATTATCTCCAGAAGAGATTACAGCTATACAAATTCCTTCAAATAGGTTAGAAATGGAGGCACGACTAACCGAACTTAAGATTAAGGAGATTGAATTAAAGGTCAGGAGAGTAGATTTTGAGGAGGAAGCTAAATTGAAACAAATGCAAATTGAGGCAGAATTTAAAGCTAAAGAGGAGGAAACTAAACTGAAACAAATGCAAATTGAGGCAGAATTTAAAGCTAGAGAAGAGGAAACTAAAATCAAATTGGCAGAATTTAGAGCTAGAGAAGAGGAAGCTAAGGTGAAACAAGTAGCTAAAGAGGAGGAAACTAAACTGAAACAAATGCAAATTGAGGCGGAATTTAGAGCTAGAGAAGAGGAAGCTAAAGCGAAACAAGTAGCTAAAGAGGAGGAAACTAAACTGAAACAAATGCAAATTGAGGCAGAATTTAAAGCTAGAGAAGACGAAACTAAAGTCAAATTGGCAGAGTTAGAATTAAAGAAGGCAGAAGTAGAAGCTAGGATTGTTGATAGACAACCCGTAGTTCAGGAAGGTCGTATAGATATTTCCAAGTATGTAAAACTTTTACCCATATTTTCAGAGGGAGAGCCAGAAATTTTCTTTCTTCAGTGGGAAAAATTGGCGCAACAGTTACAAATCCCTAAAGAAAATTGGCCATTAATCATTCAAACACAATTTAAGGGTAAGGCTCAGCAAATTTATACTTCTCTTTCAGAAGCAGAAAGCGAGTATGATAATATGAAAGCTTGTATTTTAAAAGCTTATGAACTAATACCAGAGGCCTATAGACAGAAATTCCGTAATTATAGGAAGACACCTCAGTTAACATACGTAGAATATGCGGCTCAACAAGAGAGGTTATTCAATAGGTGGTGTTTGGCTAGTGAAACGGACACCTTAGATAGACTTAAACAGTTGATTTTGTTGGAGCAGTTTAAGAATACCTTAGAGACAGATCTTAGGATTTTTATAGATGATCATGTTCCCGAAACTTTAACTAAAGCTGCTGTACTGGCTGATGAGTTCACACTAAATCATAAACCTAAGTCAAAACAAATGCAATCCCAAAAGTCAAAGTCATATATTCCAGATTCAACAAAATACTCTGATCCTTGGGCCCAAAGAAACGCTTCGAAAATCAGTCTAGCCCAGCACATTTCAGTTACAGGTCTGATTTCAATCAATATCCTCCAAACCAACCTTGGCAAAGAATGGAAAGGTTTAAGACTAATCCCCCTGTAACTTGTTCATATTGTAAACAGGTTGGCCATCACATTTCTAATTGCAGAAAGAGACTGACACCCTCATTCGCCAATAAGACACCAACTCTTGTAAGTAATATAAAATCAGACGATTCAAAATCCTCTATTCAGGATACACTACCAAAGAAGCCGGTATTGTCAAGTAATGTAGAACCCCCCTCATCAGATCATGATCCTTGTTTCAAACCATTTGTATCTTCAGGAACTATATCTCATAGTAGTAGTTCACAACAATATCCTATTTCCATACTCCGAGACACAGGAGCAAAGCAAAGTCTGATTTTAAATTCTGTCTTGCAGAATCTGGGTGAGTCATATACAGGTTATGATATATTGATAGAAGGAGTTGGAGGAATTGTAAAATGTCCATTACATAATGTTTTCTTGCGGTCTGATTTAACAACCGGAATGGTTAAAGTAGCAGTAGTAGACTCTCTTCCCATAGTAGGAATATCCTTATTGTTGGCCAATGACATCGCTGGAAGCAAAGTCATTTCTCCCTTAATAACAAATAACCCTAAGACCTCGGTAGAACCTTCAGATAACTTACAGTTGTTTCCCGCTTGTGCTGTAACCAGATCTCAGTACAAGAAATCTGAAGAGGAGACCTATAATTTAGAATCCCTATTCTCCCAAACTGACCCATCTTCTTCTTCACCAGTTTCTCTATCTAGAGCAGAATTAATCAAAGAACAGAAGTCAGATCCTTCTCTTAAAAATTTGTACGAGATTGTTTCTTCTCCAGAAGTTGAAAATATGTCACGAGGTTTCTATATAGAAAACGGAGTCCTAATGCGAAAATGGAGAGCATCCACCGCAACCGCTGACCAGCCATGGCAAGTAAGGAATCAAATAGTCCTCCCTCTTAGTTTCAGGAATAATGTTCTAAGATTGGCTCATGATACTCCCTTAGCAGGTCACTTAGGGGTAAGAAAGACCTTGTTCAACATAACCCAACATTTCCATTGGCCCACGGTTGTCAAAGATGTTGCCCAATATTGTAAAACATGTCATACATGTCAACTTGTAGGTAAGCCCAACCAGAAAATTGTAGAAGCTCCACTCCATCCCATTCCTGTAATGGAAGAGCCATTTAAAAAAGTTCTTATTGATTGTGTAGGACCTTTACCTCCTTCAAGTAAAGGAAATCAGTACATTCTCACAATCATGTGTATGAGCACTCGTTTTCCAGAAGCAATTCCTTTGAAAAATATTAAAGCTCAAAACATAATCAGAGAAATGTTGAAATATTTCACTATGGTAGGATTTCCTAAGAACATTCAAAGTGATCAAGGAAGTAATTTTCTTTCCAACAAGTTTAGAGAAACTCTTGTAACACTAGGTATAAATCATGTAACTTCCTCCGCCTATCATCCTCAATCACAAGGTGCTCTAGAGCGCTTTCACCAAACGCTCAAGACAATGTTAAGAATCTTCTGTGCTGAGAACACGCGAAATTGGGAAGACGGACTCCCCTTTTTGTTGTTCGCCACCCGAACAACAATTCAAGAAAGCCTTGGATTCAGCCCGTCAGAATTAGTCTTCGGTCATGAAGTCCGTGGCCCCCTAAAGATACTTCATGAACAATGGATGAAAGAAGAACCACCAGTTCCTTCTTTGAAATACGTGTCCCAGGTCACCGAGAAGTTGTTAGAAGCTTGGAAGTTGGCAAGAGAGAACTTGACGAATGCTCAACGAGTAATGAAAGGTCGGTATGATAAAAATTCTAAACTTAGAACTTTCTCTCCAGGAGATCAAGTGTTACTTTATCTTCACATACCAGCGCCCGTAACGTAATATTAGATATTACGTCATATGTGTAATTATGTTATAGAATTGTGTTCCTTTGTATTACATAACTATGTTCATATTTCTTGTCTATGTATGTATTGTAACAATGTTAAGCAGTAACGCCCGTCCACTATATGTAATCTTGCCTACGTGCGGAGAGGTGCGCATTCTTGTAGAACAAACAGACAAGCGAAATCCTGAATAGTTCGGAGCTCACAGATTTGACAGTTACTAAATAAACAGATTGTTCAAGCGAGTCGAGGGTCCTAAAACTACCCATGTTGACGTGTTAACTTACCCTCCTCCTCACCCGCACCCTTAACCGGAAGTATCCCGCTTCCGGTCCAATGGTATATAAGCGGGTGAAACCGCTCATTCCTTGTCATATTCCCACATATTGATCTCTTGATAAAAACTAGAAAGTTTAGATTCATGAGACGATTGGTGTGAAGTGATCACCCTTTTTGCCTACATTACGTGTCTGATATACATTGCATTACTTTACTTATATTTGTACTTATTACTTATTCTGATGCATGTTCCTGATCTCTTTGTACTTAGACAGTACCATATTGTATACTTATCTTGTGTTTCTTATTTGAACGTTAATTTCCATATTCTCATAATCATGTAACGGTCCCATTGACCCTACTGCCCATTCTCTTTTGTGTTGATTGCCTGTAAATATTTTCCATTAATAATTTCGTTTACTAGTTTTTTCGCTAGTTTAATATTCCTTTCCTGGAATCTTCTTTGTTACCTTTACTTCTAGTCTTACGAATTATCTAGGCCCTGACCAGATAGTTCAGTCCTACAGTGGCTTCTAGAAGTGCGCTGGTTCTTAAGCACTTAGACGTTATAAGTAACGTCTCTTCACATACCAGCCGCCCGTAACAAAGTGGCGACCTTGCCAGGATATTGGATCAGGTATTTAACACATTCTTATAGAGATGGATGATATAGTTCAAGAATTCGTTCAAAATCCCAAGGTAAGTTTCTTAAAGAAACAAACTAAAGACACTTTGATAGAAATAGGCAAGCACTTTGGAGTAGACATTGATACAAGTTTGCGAAAGAAAAAAATACTTCAGGAACTCGTTGAAAATCTGATCGAAGATGAGATCTTATCTCCAGAAGAGATTACAGCTATACAAATTCCTTCAAATAGGTTAGAAATAGAGGCACGACTAACCGAACTTAAGATTAAGGAGATTGAATTAAAGGTCAGGAGAGTAGAAATTGAGGAGGAAGCTAAACTGAAACAAATGAAAATTGAGGCAGAACTTAAAGCTAAAGAGGAGGAAACTAAACTGAAACAAATGCAAATTGAGGCAGAATTTAGAGCTAGAGAAGAGGAAGCTAAAGCGAAACAAGTAGCTAAAGAGGAGGAAACTAAACTGAAACAAATGCAAATTGAGGCAGAATTTAGAGCTAGAGAAGAGGAAGCTAAGGTGAAACAAGTAGCTAAAGAGGAGGAAACTAAACTGAAACAAATGCAAATTGAGGCAGAATTTAAAGCTAGAGAAGACGAAACTAAAGTCAAATTGGCAGAGCAGAATTAATCAAAGAACAGAAGTCAGATCATTCTCTTAAAAATTTGTACGAGATTCTTTCATCTCCAGAAGAAGTTGAAAATATGTCACGAGGTTTCTATATAGAAAACGGAGTCCTAATGCGAAAATGGAGAGCATCCACCGCAACCGCTGACCAGCCATGGCAAGTAAGGAATCAAATAGTCCTCCCTCTTAGTTTCAGGAATAATGTTCTAAGATTGGCTCATGATACTCCCTTAGCAGGTCACTTAGGGGTAAGAAAGACCTTGTTCAACATAACCCAACATTTCCATTGGCCCACGGTTGTCAAAGATGTTGCCCAATATTGTAAAACATGTCATACATGTCAACTTGTAGGTAAGCCCAATCAGAAAATTGTAGAAGCTCCACTCCATCCCATTCCTGTAATGGAAGAGCCATTTAAAAAAGTTCTTATTGATTGTGTAGGACCTTTACCTCCTTCAAGTAAAGGAAATCGGTACATTCTCACAATCATGTGTATGAGCACTCGTTTTCCAGAAGCAATTCCTTTGAAAAATATTAAAGCTCAAAACATAATCAGAGAAATGTTGAAATATTTCACTATGGTAGGATTTCCTAAGAACATTCAAAGTGATCAAGGAAGTAATTTTCTTTCCAACAAGTTTAGAGAAACTCTTGTAACACTAGGTATAAATCATGTAACTTCCTCCGCCTATCATCCTCAATCACAAGGTGCTCTAGAGCGCTTTCACCAAACGCTCAAGACAATGTTAAGAATCTTCTGTGCTGAGAACACTCGAAATTGGGAAGACGGACTCCCCTTTTTGTTGTTCGCCACCCGAACAACAATTCAAGAAAGCCTTGGATTCAGCCCGTCAGAATTAGTCTTCGGTCATGAAGTCCGTGGTCCCCTAAAGATACTGCATGAACAATGGATGAAAGAAGAACCACCAGTTCCTTCTTTGAAATACGTGTCCCAGGTCACCGAGAAGTTGTTAGAAGCTTGGAAGTTGGCAAGAGAGAACTTGACGAATGCTCAACGAGTAATGAAAGGTCGGTATGATAAAAATTATAAACTTAGAACTTTCTCTCCAGGAGATCAAGTGTTACTTTATCTTCCCATACCAGGAGATCCATTGCAGGCTAAATACAAAGGACCCTATGAAGTCTTGTCCAGAGCCAGTGATCTCAACTACATAATCAAAACTCCAGACAGAAGAAAGAGTTCCCGTCTCTGTCACATAAATACCTTAAAACCTTATCATTCCAGAGATCCAATTCCAGCTTGCAGCTCTACCACAATAGAATCGGAAGAGCCTCCTGATAACCTGCCTAATCCTCCTGAGATTCCCTTGGAAAACTCTCAGATACTACAAAATCTTCAGATAAAAGTAGGACACTTATCTGAGAAACAAGGTAAAGACATTCTTTTCCTCTTAAGAAGTTTTCCAAAATTATTTCTAGATTCCCCAAGATTCACTTCTTTGATAGAACACGAAATAATTCTAGACTCGCCAAGGGCTATCAAACAAGCCCCTTATAGAGTCAATCCAAAAAAGAAGGAGTTCATAAAAGCAGAAATAAACACTCTGCTTCAACAGGGAATAATTGAACCCTCCAGTAGTCCTTGGGCATCTCCTTGCATTCTTGTCCCTAAATCTGACAATTCTTATCGCCTGTGCATTGACTACAGGAAAATCAATGCCCATACTAAGGCCGATGCTTTTCCTATCCCTAGGATAGATGATATCATAGACAGTCTAGGAACTGCCAAGTATGTATCCAAGTTGGATATGTTAAGGGGATACTATCAAATCCCTGTACACCCTCGCTCAAGAGAAGTTACCGCTTTCATTACGGAAGAGGGATTGTTCCAATTCAGAGCAATGCCATTTGGGCTTAAAAATGCCCCTGCCACTTACCAAAGAATGATAAGTAATCTTGTTGCAGGATTGCCAGGAGTAAAAACTTATCTAGATGATGTGATAATATTTAGTCAGTCTTGGACAGAACACATTGAACACCTAAATAATTTCTTTTATAGAGCAGACCAAGCAAACCTTACCATCAATTTGTCCAAATGTGATTTCGGACATACACAGGTCCCCTATTTGGGATTTAAAGTTGGAAATTCCCAAGTGTTTCCAATAGACGCCAAGATAAAAGCCATCAATGATGTACCAACACCCACTAATCGTAGAGAGGTACGTCGATTCCTCGGAATGAGTGGCTATTATCGCCGATTTTGTCAAAAATTTTCAGATGTAGCAGAACCATTGACTGACCTGTTGAGAAAAGACCACGACTTCGTGTGGACACCTACCTGTGAGACGGCCTTCAAAAACCTGAAGTCCCTTCTCACTAACGCACCAGTTCTAAGGGCACCCGATTTCCAACGACCCTTTCTTCTGCAAGCCGACGTCCTTTCTAGAACATAGCTTTTCAACAGAAAGTGAAAAGCTTTCCCAAACGGTGGAGGTGTAACGTAATATTAGATATTACGTCATATGTGTAATTATGTTATAGAATTGTGTTCCTTTGTATTACATAACTATGTTCATATTTCTTGTCTATGTATGTATTGTAACAATGTTAAGCAGTAACGCCCGTCCACTATATGTAATCTTGCCTACGTGCGGAGAGGTGCGCATTCTTGTAGAACAAACAGACAAGCGAAATCCTGAATAGTTCGGAGCGCACAGATTTGACAGTTACTAAATAAATAGATTGTTCAAGCGAGTCGAGGGTCCTAAAACTACCCATGTTGACGTGTTAACTTACCCTCCTCCTCACCCGCACCCTTAACCGGAAGTATCCGGCTTCCGGTCCAATGGTATATAAGCGGTTGAAACCGCTCATTCCTTGTCATATTCCCACATATTGATCTCTTGATAAAAACTAGAAGGTTTAGATTCATGAGACGATTGGTGTGAAGTGATCACCCTTTTTGCCTACATTACGTGTCTGATATACATTGCATTACTTTACTGATATTTGTACTTATTACTTATTCTGATGCATGTTCCTGATCTCTTTGTACTTAGATAGTACCATATTGTATACTTATCTTGTGTTTCTTATTTGAACGATAATTTCCATATTCTCATAATCATGTAACGGTCCCATTGACCCTACTGCCCATTCTCTTTTGTGTTGATTGCCTGTAAATATTTTCCATTAATAATTTCGTTTACTAGTTTTATCGCTAGTTTAATATTCCTTTCCTGGAATCTTCTTTGTTACCTTTACTTCTAGTCTTACGAATTATCTAGGCCCTGACCAGATAGTTCAGTCCTACAGTGGCTTCTAGAAGTGCGCTGGTTCTTAAGCACTTAGACGTTATACGTAACGTCTCTTCACATACCAGCCGCCCGTAAAACTCTCAGATACTACAAAATCTTCAGATAAAAGTAGGACACTTATCTGAGAAACAAGGTAAAGACATTCTTTTCCTCTTAAGAAGTTTTCCAAAATTATTTCTAGATTCCCCAAGATTCACTTCTTTGATAGAACATGAAATAATTCTAGACTCGCCAAGGGCTATCAAACAAGCCCCTTATAGAGTCAATCCAAAAAAGAAGGAGTTCATAAAAGCAGAAATAAACACTCTGCTTCAACAGGGAATAATTGAACCCTCCAGTAGTCCTTGGGCATCTCCTTGCATTCTTGTCCCTAAATCTGACAATTCTTATCGCCTGTGCATTGACTACAGGAAAATCAATGCCCATACTAAGGCCGATGCTTTTCCTATCCCTAGGATAGATGATATCATAGACAGTCTAGGAACTGCCAAGTATGTATCCAAGTTGGATATGTTAAGGGGATACTATCAAATCCCTGTACACCCTCGCTCAAGAGAAGTTACCGCTTTCATTACGGAAGAGGGATTGTTCCAATTCAGAGCAATGCCATTTGGGCTTAAAAATGCCCCTGCCACTTACCAAAGAATGATAAGTAATCTTGTTGCAGGATTGCCAGGAGTAAAAACTTATCTAGATGATGTGATAATATTTAGTCAGTCTTGGACAGAACACATTGAACACCTAAATAATTTCTTTTATAGAGCAGACCAAGCAAACCTTACCATCAATTTGTCCAAATGTGATTTCGGACATACACAGGTCCCCTATTTGGGATTTAAAGTTGGAAATTCCCAAGTGTTTCCAATAGACGCCAAGATAAAAGCCATCAATGATGTACCAACACCCACTAATCGTAGAGAGGTACGTCGATTCCTCGGAATGAGTGGCTATTATCGCCGTTTTTGTCAAAATTTTTCAGATGTAGCAGAACCATTGACTGACCTGTTGAGAAAAGACCACAACTTCGTGTGGACACCTACCTGTGAGACGGCCTTCAAAAACCTGAAGTCCCTTCTCACTAACGCACCAGTTCTAAGGGCACCCGATTTCCAACGACCCTTTCTTCTGCAAGTCGACGCCAGCGACACCGGTATCGGTGCCGCCCTCTTGCAAGAACACAATGAAGTTCTTCACGCTATCGCCTACTACAGCAAGAAGCTGTCCCCTGCGCAGAAGAACTACTCAACAATTGAGAAGGAGACGCTCGCTTTGGTCCAGGCCCTTATCCACTTCGAAGTCTACCTGGGTTCCTCAACTACCATTCAAGTATATTCGGATCACAACCCCTTGAAGTTCCTACAGACTATGAAAAACAAGAATCCGAGACTTACACGTTGGAGTTTATTTCTCCAACCCTTTAATCTAACAATTCATCATATAAAAGGCGTCTTTAATGTTTTAGCCGACGTCCTTTCTAGAACATAGCTTTTCAACAGAAAGTGAAAAGCTTTCCCAAACGGTGGAGGTGTAACGTAATATTAGATATTACGTCATATGTGTAATTATGTTATAGAATTGTGTTCCTTTGTATTACATAACTATGTTCATATTTCTTGTCTATGTATGTATTGTAACAATGTTAAGCAGTAACGCCCGTCCATTATATGTAATCTCGCCTACGTGCGGAGAGAGGTGCGCACTCTTGTAGAACAAACAGACAAGCGAAATCCTGAATAGTTCGGAGCGCACAGATTTGACAGTTACTAAATAAATAGATTGTTCAAGCAAGTCGAGGGTCCTAAAACTACCCATGTTGACGTGTTAACTTACCCTCCTCCTCACCCGCACCCTTAACCGGAAGTATCCGGCTTCCGGTCCAATGGTATATAAGCGGTGGTAACCGCTGACTCCTTGTCATTTCCCACATATTGATCTCTTGATAAAAACTAGAAGGTTTAGATTCATGAGACGATTGGTGTGAAGTGATCACCCTTTTTGCCTACATTACGTGTCTGATATACATTGCATTACTTTACTTATATTTGTACTTATTACTTATTCTGATGCATGTTCCTGATCTCTTTGTACTTAGATAGTACCATATTGTATACTTATCTTGTTTCTTATTTGAACGATAATTTCCATATTCTCATAATCATGTAACGGTCCCATTGACCCTACTGCCCATTCTCTTTTGTGTTGATTGCCTGTAAATATTTTCCAATTAATAATTTCGTTTACTAGTTTTATCGCTAGTTTAATATTCCTTTCCTGGAATCTTCTTTGTTACCTTTACTTCTAGTCTTACGAATTATCTAGGCCCTGTCCAGATAGTTCAGTCCTACAGTGGCTTCTAGAAGTGCGCTGGTTCTTAAGCACTTAGACGTTATACGTAACGTCTCTTCACATACCAGCAGCCCGTAACATATTTCTTGTCTATGTATGTATTGTAACAATGTTAAGCAGTAACGCCCGTCCACTATATGTAATCTTGTCTACGTGCGGGGAGAGGTGCGCACTCTTGTAGAACAAACAGACAAGCGAAATCCTGAATAGTTCGGAGCGCACAGATTTGACAGTTACTAAATAAATAGATTGTTCAAGCGAGTCGAGGGTCCTAAAACTACCCATGTTGACGTGTTAACTTACCCTCCTCCTCACCCGCACCCTTAACCGGAAGTATCCGGCTTCCGGTCCAATGGTATATAAGCGGTGGAAACCGCTCATTCCTTGTCATATTCCCACATATTGATCTCTTGATAAAAACTAGAAAGTTTAGATTCATGAGACGATTGGTGTGAAGTGATCACCCTTTTTGCCTACATTACGTGTCTGATATACATTGCATTACTTTACTTATATTTGTACTTATTACTTATTCTGATGCATGTTCCTGATCTCTTTGTACTTAGATAGTACCATATTGTATACTTATCTTGTTTCTTATTTGAACGATAATTTCCATATTCTCATAATCATGTAACGGTCCCATTGACCCTACTGCCCATTCTCTTTTGTGTTGATTGCCTGTAAATATTTTCCATTAATAATTTCGTTTACTAGTTTTATCGCTAGTTTAATATTCCTTTCCTGGAATCTTCTTTGTTACCTTTACTTCTAGTCTTACGAATTATCTAGGCCCTGACCAGATAGTTCAGTCCTACAGTGGCTTCTAGAAGTGCGCTGGTTCTTAAACACTTAGACGTTATACGTAACGTCTCTTCACATACCAGCAGCCCGTAACACTTTGTTACGGGCTGCTGGTATGTGAAGAGACGTTACGTATAACGTCTAAGTGCTTAAGAACCAGCGCACTTCTAGAAGCCACTGTAGGACTGAACTATCTGGTCAGGGCCTAGATAATTCGTAAGACTAGAAGTAAAGGTAACAAAGAAGATTCCAGGAAAGGAATATTAAACTAGCGATAAAACTAGTAAACGAAATTATTAATGGAAAATATTTACAGGCAATCAACACAAAAGAGAATGGGCAGTAGGGTCAATGGGACCGTTACATGATTATGGAAATTATCGTTCAAATAAGAAACACAAGATAAGTATGCAATATGGTACTATCTAAGTACAAAGAGATCAGGAACATGCATCAGAATAAGTAATAAGCACAAATATGAGTAAAGTAATGCAATGTATATCAGACACGTAATGTAGGCAAAAAAGGGTGATCACTTCACACCAATCGTCTCATGAGTCCAAACTTGTATTCTTATCAAGAGATCAATAGAGCGAAAAATGACAAGGAATGAGCGGTTTCAACCGCTTATATACCATTGGACCGGAAGCCGGATACTTCCGGTTAAGGGTGCGGGTGAGTGAAAGGGGGGGGAGGAGGGTAAGTTAACACGGGCTGCTGGTATGTGAAGAGACGTTACGTATAACGTCTAAGTGCTTAAGAACCAGCGCACTTCTAGAAGCCACTGTAGGACTGAACTATCTGGTCAGGGCCTAGATAATTCGTAAGACTAGAAGTAAAGGTAACAAAGAAGATTCCAGGAAAGGAATATTAAACTAGCGATAAAACTAGTAAACGAAATTATTAATGGAAAATATTTACAGGCAATCAACACAAAAGAGAATGGGCAGTAGGGTCAATGGGACCGTTACATGATTATGAGAATATGGAAATTATCGTTCAAATAAGAAACAAGATAAGTATACAATATGGTACTATCTAAGTACAAAGATCAGGAACATGCATCAGAATAAGTAATAAGTACAAATATAAGTAAAGTAATGCAATGTATATCAGACACGTAATGTAGGCAAAAAGGGTGATCACTTCACACCAATCGTCTCATGAATCTAAACCTTCTAGTTTTTATCAAGAGATCAATATGTGGGAATATGACGACGAGTCAGCGGTTACCACCGCTTATATACCATTGGACCGGAAGCCGGATACTTCCGGTTAAGGGTGCGGGTGAGGAGGAGGGTAAGTTAACACGTCAACATGGGTAGTTTTAGGACCCTCGACTCGCTTGAACAATCTATTTATTTAGTAACTGTCAAATCTGTGCGCTCCGAACTATTCAGGATTTCGCTTGTCTGTTTGTTCTACAAGAGTGCGCACCTCTCCCCGCACGTAGACAAGATTACATATAGTGGACGGGCGTTACTGCTTAACATTGTTAAGAAATATGAACATAGTTATGTAATACAAAGGAACACAATTCTATAACATAATTACACATATGACGTAATATCTAATATTACGTTACACCTCCACCGTTTGGGAAAGCTTTTCACTTTCTGTTGAAAAGCTACGTTCTAGAAAGTATGGAGTAGTTCTTCTGCGCAGGGGACAGCTTCTTGCTGTAGTAGGCGATAGCGTGAAGAACTTCATTGTGTTCTTGCAAGAGGGCGGCACCGATACCGGTGTCGCTGGCGTCGACTTGCAGAAGAAAGGGTCGTTGGAAGTCGGGTGCCCTTAGAACTGGTGCGTTAGTGAGAAGGGACTTCAGGTTTTTGAAGGCCGTCTCACAGGTAGGCGTCCACACGAAGTCGTGGTCTTTTCTCAACAGGTCAGTCAATGGTTCTGCTACATCTTGTTTCTCAGATAAGTGAAGATTTTGTAGTATCTGGGAGTTTTCCAAGGGAATCTCAGGAGGATTAGGCAGGTTATCAGGAGGCTCTTCCGATTTTATTGTGGTAGAGCTGCAAGCTGGAATTGGATCTCTGGAATGATAAGGTTTTAAGGTATTTATGTGACAGAGACGGGAACTATTTCTTCTGTCTGGAGTTTTGATTATGTAGTTGAGATCACTGGCTCTGGACAAGACTTCATAGGGTCCTTTGTATTTAGCCTGCAATGGATCTCCTGGTATGGGAAGATAAAGTAACACTTTATCTCCTGGAGAGAAAGTTCTAAGTTTAGAATTTTTATCATACCGACCTTTCATTACTCGTTGAGCATTCGTCAAGTTCTCTCTTGCCAACTTCCAAGCTTCTAACAACTTCTCGGTGACCTGGGACACGTATTTCAAAGAAGGAACTGGTGGTTCTTCTTTCATCCATTGTTCATGAAGTATCTTTAGGGGACCACGGACTTCATGACCGAAGACTAATTCTGACGGGCTGAATCCAAGGCTTTCTTGAATTGTTGTTCGGGTGGCGAACAACAAAAAGGGGAGTCCGTCTTCCCAATTTCGCGTGTTCTCAGCACAGAAGATTCTTAACATTGTCTTGAGCGTTTGGTGAAAGCGCTCTAGAGCACCTTGTGATTGAGGATGATAGGCGGAGGAAGTTACATGATTTATACCTAGTGTTACAAGAGTTTCTCTAAACTTGTTGGAAAGAAAATTACTTCCTTGATCACTTTGAATGTTCTTAGGAAATCCTACCATAGTGAAATATTTCAACATTTCTCTGATTATGTTTTGAGCTTTAATATTTTTCAAAGGAATGGCTTCTGGAAAACGAGTGCTCATACACATGATTGTGAGAATGTACTGATTTCCTTTACTTGAAGGAGGTAAAGGTCCTACACAATCAATAAGAACTTTTTTAAATGGCTCTTCCATTACAGGAATGGGATGGAGTGGAGCTTCTACAATTTTCTGGTTGGGCTTACCTACAAGTTGACATGTATGACATGTTTTACAATATTGGGCAACATCTTTGACAACCGTGGGCCAATGGAAATGTTGGGTTATGTTGAACAAGGTCTTTCTTACCCCTAAGTGACCTGCTAAGGGAGTATCATGAGCCAATCTTAGAACATTATTCCTGAAACCAAGAGGGAGGACTATTTGATTCCTTACTTGCCATGGCTGGTCAGCGGTTGCGGTGGATGCTCTCCATTTTCGCATTAGGACTCCGTTTTCTATATAGAAACCTCGTGACATATTTTCAACTTCTTCTGGAGAAGAAACAATCTCGTACAAATTTTTAAGAGAAGGATCTGACTTCTGTTCTTTGATTAATTCTGCTCTAGATAGAGAAACTGGTGAAGAAGAAGATGGGTCAGTTTGGGAGAATAGGGATTCTAAATTATAGGTCTCCTCTTCAGATTTCTTGTACTGGGATCTGGTTACAGCACAAGCGGGAAACAACTGTAAGTTATCTGAAGGTTCTACTGAGGTCTTAGGGTTATTTGTTATTAAGGGAGAAATGACTTTGCTTCCGGCGATGTCATTGGCCAACAATAAGGATATTCCTACTATGGGAAGAGAGTCTACTACTGCTACTTTAACCATTCCGGTTGTTAAATCAGACCGCAAGAAAACATTATGTAATGGACATTTTACAATTCCTCCAACTCCTTCTATCAATATATCATAACCTGTATATGACTCACCCAGATTCTGCAAGACAGAATTTAAAATCAGACTTTGCTTTGCTCCTGTGTCTCGGAGTATGGAAATAGGATATTGTTGTGAACTACTACTATGAGATATAGTTCCTGAAGATACAAATGGTTTGAAACAAGGATCATGATCTGATGAGGGGGGTTCTACATTACTTGACAATACCGGCTTCTTTGGTAGTGTATCCTGAATAGAGGATTTTGAATCATCTGATTTTATATTACTTACAAGAGTTGGTGTCTTATTGGAGAATGAGGGTGTCAGTCTCTTTCTGCAATTAGAAATGTGATGGCCAACCTGTTTACAATATGAACAAGTTACAGGGGGATTAGTCTTAAACCTTTCCATTCTTTGCCAAGGTTGGTTTGGAGGATATTGATTGAAATCAGACCTGTAACTGAAATGTGATGGGCTAGACTGATTTTCAAAGCGTTTCTTTGGGGCCAAGGATCAGAGTATTTTGTTGAATCTGGAATATATGACTTTGACTTTTGGGATTCCATTTGTCTTGACTTAGGTTTATGATTTAGTGTGAACTCATCAGCCAATACAGCAGCTTTAGTTAAAGTTTCGGGAACATGATCATCTATAAAAATCCTAAGATCAGTCTCTAAGGTATTCTTAAACTGCTCCAATAAAATCAACTGTTTAAGTCTATCTAAGGTGTCCGTTTCACTAGCCAAACACCACCTATTGAATAACCTCTCTTGTTGAGCCGCATATTCTACGTATGTTAACTGAGGTGTCTTCCTATAATTACGGAATTTCTGTCTATAGGCCTCTGGTATTAGTTCATAAGCTTTTAAAATACAAGCTTTCATATTATCATACTCGCTTTCTGCTTCTGAAAGAGAAGTATAAATTTGCTGAGCCTTACCCTTAAATTGTGTTTGAATGATTAATGGCCAATTTTCTTTAGGGATTCGTAACTGTTGCGCCAATTTTTCCCACTGAAGAAAGAAAATTTCTGGCTCTCCTTCTGAAAATTGGGGTAGAAGTTTTACATACTTGGAAATATCTATATGACCTTCCTGAACTACGGGTTGTCTATCAACAATCCTAGCTTCTACTTCCGCCTTCTTTAATTCTAACTCTGCCAATCTGACTTTAGTTTCGTTCTCTCTTTCTATTTGTTTCACTTTAGCTTCCTCTTCTCTAGCTCTAAATTCTGCCTCAATTTGCATTTGTTTCAGTTTAGTTTCCTCCTCTTTAGCTACTTGTTTCGCTTTAGCTTCCTCTTCTCTAGCTCTAAATTCTG
The DNA here is from genome assembly GCF_046742065.1 of Oratosquilla oratoria. Classification (NCBI taxonomy): domain Eukaryota; kingdom Metazoa; phylum Arthropoda; class Malacostraca; order Stomatopoda; family Squillidae; genus Oratosquilla; species Oratosquilla oratoria. The sequence goes on from NC_134797.1 coordinate 22,915,171, forward strand.
CCTCAATTTGCATTTGTTTCAGTTTAGTTTCCTCCTCTTTAGCTTTAAATTCTGCCTCAATTTGCATTTGTTTCAGTTTAGTTTCCTCCTCTTTAGCTTTAAATTCTGCCTCAATTTGCATTTGTTTCAATTTAGCTTCCTCCTCAAAATCTACTCTCCTGACCTTTAATTCAATCTCCTTAATCTTAAGTTCGGTTAGTCGTGCCTCCATTTCTAACCTATTTGAAGGAATTTGTATAGCTGTAATCTCTTCTGGAGATAATATCTCATCTTCGATCAGATTTTCAACGAGTTCCTGAAGTATTTTTTTCTTTCGTAAACTTGTATCAATGTCTACTCCAAAGTGCTTGCCTATTTCTATCAAAGTGTCTTTAGTTTGTTTCTTTAAGAAACTTACCTTGGGATTTTGAACGAATTCTTGAACTATATCATCCATCTCTATAAGAATGTGTTAAATACCTGATCCAATATCCTGGCAAGGTCGCCACTTTGTTACGGGCTGCTGGTATGTGAAGAGACGTTACGTATAACGTCTAAGTGCTTAAGAACCAGCGCACTTCTAGAAGCCACTGTAGGACTGAACTATCTGGTCAGGGCCTAGATAATTCGTAAGACTAGAAGTAAAGGTAACAAAGAAGATTCCAGGAAAGGAATATTAAACTAGCGATAAAACTAGTAAACGAAATTATTAATGGAAAATATTTACAGGCAATCAACACAAAAGAGAATGGGCAGTAGGGTCAATGGGACCGTTACATGATTATGAGAATATGGAAATTATCGTTCAAATAAGAAACAAGATAAGTATACAATATGGTACTATCTAAGTACAAAGATCAGGAACATGCATCAGAATAAGTAATAAGTACAAATATAAGTAAAGTAATGCAATGTATATCAGACACGTAATGTAGGCAAAAAGGGTGATCACTTCACACCAATCGTCTCATGAATCTAAACCTTCTAGTTTTTATCAAGAGATCAATATGTGGGAATATGACGACGAGTCAGCGGTTACCACCGCTTATATACCATTGGACCGGAAGCCGGATACTTCCGGTTAAGGGTGCGGGTGAGGAGGAGGGTAAGTTAACACGTCAACATGGGTAGTTTTAGGACCCTCGACTCGCTTGAACAATCTATTTATTTAGTAACTGTCAAATCTGTGCGCTCCGAACTATTCAGGATTTCGCTTGTCTGTTTGTTCTACAAGAGTGCGCACCTCTCTCCGCACGTAGACAAGATTACATATAGTGGACGGGCGTTACTGCTTAACATTGTTACAATACATACATAGACAAGAAATATGAACATAGTTATGTAATACAAGGAACACAATTCTATAACATATTTACACATATGACGTAATATCTAATATTACGTTACACTCACCTCCTCTCTTCTTCGTTTCCCCTATTCTTCATATCATGGAAACAGTCACACTCTCTTCCCTTTTCAGTTCACTATACAGTCAACTAGTACACAATAGGAGCTGATCGCCTTGCAGTGATCGTAAAGTCTGTGTTATGCAATAGGAATTTTTGCCAATCCATATTGACAATAAAATCTAAATAATTATATCTAGTTTATTATAATTTAGCAGAAAACTGTAAAACACAAATTTAATAATCGTATGTTTATGTGATGAAAATATCATATGTTGTTGAAGGAAGAAACATTAAGGAAAACGAAACTCCTATTGGTCCTTTGTTTTTGAACAGCTAGGGTAAGTGGCAGTCACCGATTTAAGTACATACAACACGCAATCCTAAATTAATCTGTGCCTCACATCACACACACACACACACACACACACACACACACACACACACACACACACACACACACACACACACACACACACACACACACACACACACATTCCCCTTTCCCCTTTCCCATATATAGGGGTCGTGACTAACTACCTCGTGGTGATGGAAAAGTTTGTATGACCAGAAAATTTTATGTAATTCTACAAGTCATTACAGCGTCCCCTCTTATTCCCCCCAATAATGACAGCTGCGCAGACACTCCCACCCCCCCACCGCCCCAGCCATCCAATGCCACCAAAAACAATCCCCCTCAACCTCGCTATCCAACCTCTTCCCCCCCCCCCCGTCCACCCCATCTTCTCTTATGGATAAAATATCTATTTCCATCATCTGTGAGAGCATATCCTCGTTGCCTCCATATCCTCATGCACCCCTCGCCTCCTCTGTATGCTCTTCCTCTTCTTTTCTCTCTGTTCCTCTTTCTATCCTCTATCCTCTTTCCTTTTTTTTCCTCCTCCTCCTCCTCTTCTTTCTCCTCCTTCTCCTCCTCTTGTCCTTCTTTAGTACCTCCATTCTTACTCGTTTTTATACACTTGCTTACTCCCTCCTCCTCCTCTTCCTCCTTTTCCTCGTCCTTCTCCTCCTCCGCTTCTCCCTCCTCCTCCTTCTCCTCCCCCTCCCCCATTCTCCTCCTCCTTTCTTCTCTTCTTCCTTCTCATCATCGTCCTAATCCTTGTCCTCCTTTTCCTTGTCCTCCTTCTCCTTGTCCTCTTTTTTCTCCTCCTCCTCCATATCCTCCTTCTCCCTCTCTTCTCTTTTTCATCCACCTCTTTATTTTCCTTTTCTTCCTTCGCCTCTTTCTCCTCCGCGCCCTTTTCTTCCTAACCCACCTCTTTCATTTTCTTTTCTTACTCTTCTTCCTCCTTACCTCCTCTTCCTCCTACACCCTTTCATCTTCCTTCTTCTTTTCCTCTTCCTTCCCTGCTCCTCCTACTTCTCCTCCTCATACTCCTTCCTCTCTTTCTTCTCCTCCTCCTCTTCCATTTTCTCCCATCTCATTTTCTTCTTTGTCCTCCTCCCCTTCTCTCTTCCTACGCCTTTTCATTCCCCTTCTTCCAATCTTCCTTTTCCTAGCTATGTTTAACCTCCTTTTCATCCACCTCCTCCTCATTTAACTCCTTCCTCTTTTCTCCCTCGTTTTTCGTTTTCTATCCTTCCTCCTCCTCCTCCTCCACTTCCTTTCCCTTCTACCCCTGGCAAACTTTCACTTTGCATGGTATTGCTGTTACACCAACCCCCCGTTTTCTGTTTCCGTTTTCTCTCAAGCCTTTTCACGTGACCTCTGCTGTTACACCAACCCCCCGTTTTCTGTTTCCGTTTTCTCTCAAGCCTTTTCACGTGACCTCTGCTGTTACACCAACCCCCCGTTTTCTGTTTCCGTTTTCTCTCAAGCCTTTTCACGTGACCTCTGCTGTTACACCAACCCCCCGTTTTCTCTCAACCCTTTTCACGTGGCCTCTGCTGTTACACCAACCCCCCGTTTTCTGTTTCCGTTTTCTCTCAAGCCTTTTCACATAACCTCTGCTGTTACACCAACCCCCCGTTTTCTGTTTCCGTTTTCTCTCCACCCTTCTCATCACGTGACCTCTTCCCATCGTTCGTCTTTCTCTCCTATCTTGACCTGACCTTGAGTTGACCTATCCTCTGCCAACAGCTTTGTCTCACCTTTGGACTTTCCAACACAGCAACATGGACAAGAATGTTGTCAGAGGCGAGACAACGTACCCAATATTCTTTCAGTATTCTTCAGCAAGAGCTCCAGCCCTCGACCGAATAAAATCGTTTGGCATTAGTCAGAAAGAAATATGTCAAGTGCGTCGTCGTAGCAAAAGAATTAATGTAATGGGGTGAGAGTGAAAGAGGTAGAGAGAGGAAGGGCGTTAGGAAAGGTAAGTTGGAGTACATGGAGAGTGAGAGAGAGAAAAAGAGTAGTAGGAGGAGTGAGAGAGAGAAAGATTAGTAGGAATGAAGGAGAGAGTAGTAGGGGAGAGTGAGAAGAAATGAGAGTAGTGATGAGTGAAAAGGAGTATAGATGATATGGAGAGTGAAGGGGAGTGAGAGAGTATAAAATAATATGGAGAATGAGAGGGGTGAATGGCAGAGAGAGAGAGAGTTAGAGATTGGGAAAGAGAGTTAGAGATTGGGAAAGAGAGTTAGAGATTGAGAAAGAGAGAGAGAAAGAGAGAGAGAGATAGAGAGAAAGAGAGGGAGAAAGAGAGAGACAGAGACTTAGAGAGTAAGAAAGAGAGTAAGAATTAAATAGCTAGCTAGCTAGATAGATAGATAAGTAAATAGATAGCTAGATAGATAGAAAGATAGAGAGAGAGAGAGAGAGAGAGTTAGAGAGTGAGAAAGAGAGTAAGAATGAGATAGATAGATGGATAGATAGATAAGTAGAAAGATATATATATATTTATGTATATACATACATATATATATATATATATATATAGAGAGAGAGAGAGAGAGAGTTAGAGAGTGAGAGATAGAGTTAGTAAGAATGAGACAGATATATAGATAGATAAATAAGTAGAAAGATAGACTGATAGATAGATAGATAGAGAGAGAGAGCGACAGAGAGAGAGAGAGAGAGAGAGAGAGAGAGAGTGACAGAAAGGGTCTCTGTTGAATACATATGTAAAGACACAGGTAGACAAACCAACAAGAGAAGCAAAAATATCCAGGGAAACAGTTTTGAAATTTATTTGTTTGTTGTTTCGTATAATCCTACATGGGCGACTGTGTCGAATTTGTCACACTTAAAGATTCGTTTTGCCTGACGCTTTTACTTAGTTTAGAGGGACGTTTTCGTCGTTAGAGGATGAATTTAGGTGAATGCTACGATAGAGGAAAATATATGTATATACATACATATACCAAGGTTTTTTTTACCCCTTACAAGAGAGGTAGCCAAAGTCAGAGGCATAAAACCACTCCCACCCATTTTATCCCCACATACTCCACTCCCATTCACCACCCCTCCCTCCCTCCCTCCCTCCCTCTTTTCTTGGCTCCTCCTGGATGACGGGTCATCCCTGCATCTCGTCCATTGCCCTTGGCGAGATTACGCGGAAAAAAATATAGAGGCAAGAAGACAGAAAGAGACATATATGGAACCTTGTCTACATATATGATGGAGTGGAAGAATGAACAATTGGAAGACCTCTATATACATCGCCAGGCGAGCTTAACCCTATTTCAAACCTATTTTTGGTATGTATTCTAACTGGCGCGAGGCGATTTTATTCAGCTGAGCGGAGCCCAAAACAGTTGCTCATCGGAGTTGTATTACTATCCCTTGTTCTCTGAGGAAGCTCCCAGAGCTGAATAAAGTAGCCTAACGGGTACCAGAACAACAGGAAGGGTGCCATTTGATATGAATAAAGATTAAATGAGAACAAAGATCTCTTCGTTTTGAGATATTCCTCGAAATGAACAAATTTATTGACCGGCAGACAGAATGAAATATTCATATGCGAGCTGAGGCAGCAAAATACTTCACATTTGCACGTCAACAGCTTTGCCCACGTTTTTAACTCTTTAGGAAAGTCATTTCTTAGCTGAATAGACATATATGGAGATGTACAGCCTTCATAGAATCCATTGCAGGACCAGCGGTCTGTCCCTTGGGTAAAGGTGTAGGATCTCGCCATAGTTGCTTCTTCAAGTATGTCGTGGGTGTTTGAGAAGTGTGAATGCGTATAAAGTGTATAGCGACGGGATGGCAGAGTTTGTGTATGAAGTTCTGAAACCAGGGTAATCAAGTTGATTATGGTGATTAGGTGCCAGCACTGAAACGCGACACCAGTTTACTGCACCCCTGATGTCCGTCCGCCGTTGCAGAGACGGGTTGGGAAGCCATAAAAACGCGACGTAAACAATTGCCTAGCACTGTCCCCGTAGTCGAACCTGGGACTATTAACTTTGAGTCAATGGCGTTATCTACTGCTCCACGAGGACTTGAGTTCCAAGAAAGCTTCTAGTGTGAAGTTGGTCAAACCGTACTCATTAAGGAGAGTCTCAAGTTAAAGGAGACTTATTTTAATACTCCCTCACACAGAGAGGACACTAGTGGATTTGCCTGGAATTGGCTTAAGTTGAAAGCTTGAAGGGGACGCTGGAACGGAATGATTTGTTTAAGTACAAAGGGATACAACGGAAACGTAGTCGAAGGCATTCATCCTTGGTGAGATACTCATCGTTTTCCAAGTGACCACCTACTTTACGAGCGAGTTGACGGAGTCCAAATGATACACTCCCAGCCGAACTCCTCTCTCTCTTTTTTTTTTTTTTTTTTTTTTTTTGTGATACCATTGAAGACTATCGATTGGAGTTGTAAATACTAAAAACGATTTTTTCTCTTTATTCCCCTCTTTTCTTGCAATACCATTGAGGTCTATCGATTAGGATTGTAAATATTAATCACAAAATTTTGAACATTAATTAGTTTATTCTTTTATGTCATTTTACGTCCACTGAGAGAAATTCCAAATTAAACCCTCAACCTAGCTTTCTCATCCAATAAGATGTACTTCTAATCACTGCAAGTTATGTACACAATTATTTACTACTCTAAAAAAATATATGAATTGTTTCGTTTCTAATACACTCAGTTGTGTCCTCAAAATCCAGAGTGAGAACCAGCGAGTCGTTAAAGAGAGAGAGAGAGAGAGAGAGAGAGAGAGAGAGAGAGAGAGAGAGAGAGAGAGAGAGAGAGAGAGAGAGGGGGGGGGAGGGAGAGATATGACTGTAAGCTCTAAGGAAGTGGAGATGAACCGAATGATAGAAAAAGACTATTTCAGAGGGGATCACAGAGACACGTTATCATGTATTCCCCTTCCGTTATAGTCCAACTCGTCTTGCTAATTTGGCTATCACCAGACGGTTTTATTCATCTCAGACGCCACTCCAGGACTGAAAGGGGTTAATCCCGATTTCTTTATCAACCTTTTCCGTCCCTGATGGTTTATATCCTATTACATAGTAAAAGAATGAAAAAGAACAGTGATATTTGTAATAACATCAATACTGATCATCTTAATAATCATTATTAATAACAGCAGTGTTAATGATAACAACAACAGCAACAATAATTACAACCAAGAGAGTTATGTATTGAAATTTACATTGCATAGCATGATGTTTTACAATATTTTATGTAGTAATAATAACAATACTAATGATCATAATAATCCTTGATAATAACAACAACAATGACAACCAAGAAAGTTATGTATTGAAGTTTATATTGCATAGCATGATGTTTTACAATAATTTGTGTAGTGATAAAAACAATACTGATAATCATAATAATCATTAATAATAACAACAATTATGATAACAACTAAACAATAATAACAACCAAAAAAATTGTATATTAGGATTTACATTGCATAGCACGAGTTTTACAATAATAGTTTTACAACAATTACAATAATTTACAAAATAGAATTTTGTTGCTACAGTTGGAGATAAGATAATGAAGGACTTCATGTGTTGTGATGAGGCTTCACATTGTTAACATCATACTGTGACATACACCAGAAAATTGAATAAAAGTACATTCATTTATAAAAGATACTTTGACTAAATACCTAATGTGATTCTTCAGGTATGAATTATATCATGTATCATGTATCATGTAAACAGGTAGTGGAGTGGAAGGAGGTTTCCTCAAGGATAATGTGGATGAAGGTGAAACTGGGAAAGGAGATGTGGGTCTTTGTAAGTGCATATGGGCCTGGCAGTGAGAAGAGCGTGGAAGAAAGGGAGGCCTTTTGGATAGATTTAAATGAGTGCATAGAGGGTTTAGGAAGAAATATCAATGTAATAGTACTGGGAGACCTTAATGCTAGGGTGGGAAATGGTCCAATCGATGGAGTGGTTGGGAAGTGTGGAGTTCCAGGAAAGAATCGTAGTGGAGAGTTGATGGTGGAAATGTGTCTAGAAAGAGAGTTGATGATAGCAAATACAGTGTTTCGGAAGAAAGTCAAGCATAAGTACACATGGGAGAGGGTGGTGGAGGGAAGGGTGGTAGATAGAGCGCTAATGGATTATGTAGTGGTAAATAGGATTATGATAGGAAGAGTTAAGGATGTACATGTGCTAAGGGGAGAGGGTGGGGGAATATCAGATCATTTTTTGGTGGAAGGTAAGCTGAGAGTGGAGGATAGATGGAGAAAGAGGAAAGGGACAAAAGGTAGGGAGGTTCTTAGAGTGAACTCCTTGAATGAAAAGGAAAAGGAGAAGGAGTACGAAAAGAAGCTGAAGGAGGAGTGGGAGGGAGTAAAGGATAGAGCAGAGATGGGTGTGGAGGAGGAATGGGGATGGTTCAAGGAGGGAGTCTTAAAGTGTGCAAGGATGGTGTGTGGAACAAGAAGGACAGGGGGAAATAGAAGAAAGGGTAGTGAATGGTGGGATGAGGAAACAAAGAAGGTTGTAGAAGAGAAGAAGCGAGCATTCACAGATTGGTTACAAAAGAGGACGGGGGAGTCATATGAGACGTACAAAGAAAAGAAAAGAGAAGTAAAGCAAAAGGTAAAGGAGGCAAAGAGGAGAGCAGATGTGAAATGGGGTAGGAGTATGACAGAAAATTTTGAAAGTAATAAAAAGATGTTTTGGAAAGAAATTAAGAGAGGAAGAGGAGGCGAATCAAGTAGGGAAGAAAAGGTAAAAGGTACAGATGGAGAGATGATAATGGAAGAGATGGCAGTAAGAGGAAGATGGGCAGAATATTTTAGGGAGTTGCTAAATGTGAAGGAGGATAGGGAAGGAAAGATAGCTGCAGTGGGAAATGAGAAGAAAATGAGAGTGATGAGTGAGGAGAATGGAGGAGAAATAAGGAAGGATGAGGTGAAGGCAGTTGTAAAGATGATGAAAGCAGGTAAGGCACCTGGTCTGGATGGATGCCATGCAGAATGTCTGAAATAGGGAGGTTCAGTGATGGTGGACTGGTTGGTGAGGTTATTTAATGTTTGCTGGAGAGAGGGTAGAGTACCGGAGGACTGGAGAAGTGCCTGTATAGTTCCTCTTTACAAGGGAAAAGGGGACAAGTGTGAATGTAGTAGTTTCAGAGGGATTAGCCTGTTAAGTGTAGTAGGGAAGGCTTATGGGAGGATCTTAATTGAGAGGATTAGGAGAGGAACAGAAGGAGTAATTGGTGAGGAACAGTGTGGATTTAGGACAGGTAGAGGTTGTGTAGATCAGATCTTTGTGGTAAGACAGATATGTGAGAAAGCTATAGGAAAGGGGAAGGATGTTTTTTGGGCTTTTATGGATCTGGAAAAGGCTTATGATAGGGTAGACAGAAAGGCACTGTGGGAGGTTATGCAGATTTATGGGATAGGAGGAAAGCTTTTGGGAGCTGTCAAGAGTTTTTATGAGAGTAGTAGAGCATGTGTCAGGATTAGAAATGGAGAGAGTGAGTGGTTTGAGGTAAAGGTGGGACTTCGTCAAGGATGCGTTATGTCGCCCTGGCTGTTCAACTTATACATGGATGGGGTGGTGCGAGAGGTGAATGCTAGGGTAGTGGGTCAGGGATTGGAGATGGTTAAAGAAAATGGAGAAAAGTGGGAGGTGAGCCAGCTGTTGTTTGCGGACGACACTGCGCTTGTGGCAGGGTCAGAGGAGGGATTGAGGAAGCTGGTGGCAGAGTTTGGGAGAGTATGTGATAGAAGAAATCTGAAAGTGAATGTGGGTAAAAGTAAAGTGATGAGATGTACAAGGGGTGAAAGTGGCAGTAGACTGGAAGTGAACATTAAGGGAGAGCGACTGGAGGAAGTGGATAGTTTTAGATACTTGGGTGCAAGTGTAGCAGGAAAAGGTGGAGTGAAGGTGGAGGTAGAATGTAGATTGAGAGAAGCGAGTAAATGCCTTGGTGGTTTAAAGAGTGTAATGAGGAATAGACATTTGGGAATGGATGCGAAGAGGAGACTGTATGAAGGAGTGATTGTGCCAACAGCACTGTATGGGGCAGAAACGTGGAACATAAGAGAAGAAGAGAGAAGGAGTTTGAATGTGTTTGAGATGAGGTGTCTGAGAAGTATGGTGGGGGTTACTAGGCTGGATAGAGTGAGAAATGAGGAGGTGAGGAGGAGAACAGGGGTGAAAAAGGATTTGGGAGATAGGGTTGATGAAAGAATATTAGGATGGTTTGGACACATGGAAAGAATGAGTGAAGAAAGACTAGTAAAAGAGGTATGGAAGGCAGATGTGGAGGGAGTGAACATGAGGGGACGTCCTAGGATGAGGTGGATGGATGGGGTGAAGGGGGCTTTGGGGAAGAGGGGAATGTCTGTTGAGGAAGGAAGGGAGAGGACGGAAGACAGAGGTGAGTGGAGAATGGTTGTATATGGATGATGTTGTGACTGCATGAGGAGGAATGGGCGGGGGTGGGGTGGGGGGGGGTAGTATGTGTGAGTAAATTTTGACGCAGTCCGAAGGGATTTCTCCCCGTCCTCGCCTTATATGCAAAGGGGGACGGAGAGGGGGGGTCGCCGATTAAATGAAGCGGCCTTGCTGTGGATGTACTGTGTCTTGCGACACTGCTTCTGACCCAGGGCGGTGGGCAGGGTGCAGGGATGAGAGGAAGGGTGGGAGGGGTGTGGAGTGTATTTAGGGATGAAATGGGTGGGAGTGTTTTTATGCCTTTCCCTTTTTGGCTACCTCCCTTGGAAGGGGGAAAAAGCCTTGGTATATGTATGTATATATGTATGTATGTATTATTATTATTATTATCATCAATGTTATTATTGTTGTTGCTATTATTATTATTAATTATTATTATTAGTAATTATTAGTATTATCATCATTATCGTCATCATCATCATCATCATCATTATTATTATTATTATTATTATTATTATCATCATCATCATCATTATTATCATTTCTTCTTTTATCCTAGGATGTTTTCAAACCTGAAATAGTTCCCCAATTTCTGGTTATCAAGGGACATTGATATTGTACATATTACATGTTTGTGTGTGCGTGTGTGTGTGTGTTAAAATGTTTTTCACAACACCCAAACATACTTTCACAGTTTAGACAAGGAGGGGATGTCAACACAAAGGTTCTGTACCAGGATGATCATAATAACTTTCATGACTGTTAACGTTTAATTGGTTTATTTGTTTTGATGAAGTTGTCTTTCTGAAAATGAGGAGTCATGCACGAGCTCGGCCTGTTAATTTTAGAAAAAAAAAAAAAAATCTTTCTTTCCTTTTTTTCAGTCGGGTGCTGCCGCCGAGACTTTTCTGCCAAAATTTCGTCCAGTCTGA
>NC_134797.1:22933780-22938780 GCF_046742065.1 Oratosquilla oratoria
ATATTACACTTATTTGTTTAGGTTCAAAATGCGCGTTTTTCTTCATCTGCATCTGACCCAGGGCAGTGGGCGAGATGCAGGGATGACCCGTCATCCAGGAGGAGCTAAGATAAGAGAGAGGGAAGGGAGGGGGTGGATGGGAGTGGAGTATGTGGGGGATGGAATGGGTGGGAGTGGATTTTATGCCTTTGTTTTTGGCTACCTCCCTTGTAAGGGGGAAAAGCGTTTGGTTTATCTGGTCTGCTTTGTTGTACTGTAGATTCATTGTGTCTTTGTACACACTGTGCACTGATGGTGTAAACGGTAGCGTGCTGGTCTCGCGTTTCCTTAGATGTGGGTTCGAATCCTGCGCGTCTCTTCGATTCATAGCAGTGACTGTTACCCGCTCCTACAGTCTTATTTTCAGACTGGGATTACAGTGTTCTGGTGTAATTCTGTATTAAAATCTACAAGGCATTGAACGTTGATTCGTCTTATAATAGAAAGTGGGTTTTATTTTGTCATTTAATTTGTGTTGCTCAGTCACTTCAAATAACGTACAGAAATTATCGTTGCTATTTTATTAAAAAAAATTATAATAAATGAATAAATAAATTCAAAGCCAGAGAAATCAGGATAAAATTCCGTTTCTTTTATTCGGTTCAGTAACAATTTTTGTTTACTATTTCTTTTATTTGTTTGTTTCAACGTCAGGGGAATTGATTCAGATTTAAGGTAAGGATCAAAGGATAAGTGCTAATTGGAAGAAACGTGGGAGCACTGCATGTGTGTGTGTGTGTGTGTGTGTGTGTGTGTGTGATTCACCACCATCACCATGGTCTTGGATCACGTGTTGTACTCGTGATCGACAGTCTTTACCCTCCCGTGATAGAGCTCAGAGGTCATATATGACCGATCTATGGGTAATGCTGTGACCTTACACGCACACACACACACCCAACTCCCCTCCCACGAGAGTTGGGGTAACGATTCGCAGCGCAGCGATACTGAAATTATTTCAGCCCTGGGAGGTATTCGAACTCGGACCGCTGTAGCAGCGGTTGCGAACACTACCACTGCGCTGACGAGTGTGCTTGCGTGCATACGCGTTTGTGTGTGTGTGATGTGCGTGTGTGTGCCTGCGTGTGTGTGAATGTGCGTGTGTGTGGATGTGCGTGTGTGTGGATGTGCGTGTGTGTGTATCTGTGCGCGCGTGTGTATGTGTGTGTGCGTGTTTGTATATATGTATCTGTATATATATCTGCGTTCATGTGCACATGTCATTGGATGTCTGTGTTTGCAAAAGGAAGCTTATGTGTTGTTTTCCCCATGAGCCAAATAAAAAAAATTCACTGAGAGACATGTCTCGTTTTGATATAAACAACTGTAATTAGAACCTAATTTCACGCAGTCTGAATTTACGAGCATAAAAAGACTCAGAGTTAATGCGATTCCCTGGTTACCTAAAGCGAACACAATGTTTCGTACCAAATCTTACATTACTGAATATATATGTGAGTTTACCGCCTCAAGGTTGAGGATATATATATATATATATATATATATATATATATATATATATATATATATTCATATATGTATAATTAACTGTGTTTGCGGTGTTTTCGCTTTGTTTTCGGTGTTTTTGGTGCTGTTGTGTAGTGCGTGCAATCACTATGCCACCCATAAACCACTCCAAAACACCGAAGACACAGCGAAAACACCGCAAACACAGCTAATTATATATATATATATATATATATATATATATATATATACATATATATACATATACATATATACATGTATACTGTTAGAAACGACAGCAAAAGAATTATTTATCAACTTTTTCCGTGAGCTCTCAAGCTTGCGAAAAGTAGATTTCTGGTAGGGGAGAGGGAGTAAATCAAATTTCCAAAATTCATAGGAAACACAAAAGATATAATGAACACAAAAATACAGCACACAACAAACAAAATACAATAAATTAATACAAAAAATACAGCACACAGAAACAAAATACAAGCAGAACAAATTAAACATCAAGACGTTTCGCAGATCTTTCTGCATCTTCAGTTGAAGTGAAGAAATAGGAAAAGGGAGCCTATTTTAAGCTGAATGAAAAGTACGGGGAGAAGTCATAGTGTTGTAACTGGGGGAGGGCGAAGTTTGACCACAGACCACTGGGAGAGATCACAACAACGGAAAGGGTACTCGGTGAGATCACTCCCGGGTTCGGTGCCAATCTGCCTCTCAGTCTTTCAGAACGACGTGTGGGTGTACGTTCTTTCCCCCTGGCGGGGACTGGGAGGCCTCTGAGGAGGAGACTGATTTCCTGGGGTTTTCCATCTGGCTCCTCCGAATAGGTTTCATGCTATGGAGGAAGGTGAAGGCATTTACTTGCCTATTAATGGCAGGTTGCAGCTCCTCTACCCAGATGGCTTCCAGGATAAAAAATGATTAAGTTACGGCGCCTTATTCTGCTTAGCCAGGGATATATATATATATATATATATATATATATATATATATATATATATATATATATATATATATATATATATATATATATATATATATATATATATATATATATATATATACATATATACATATACGTTGAGACATTCTGACAGGTTGATGTAAGCGGAATAGGAAACACAGGAGTCTTAGTCTTGAGTTTATTCCTGACTAGTTTCGCAGGTATTCCTTTGAAAAAGCATACCTGCGAAACTAGTCAGGAATAAACTCAAGACTAAGACTCCTGTGTTTCCTATTCCGCTTACATCATACATATACGATATATATGGAATAAAAACATTAAGAATGTGTGTTCACAAATGCGTGAGTAACCACCAGGATAAATAAACTAACGAAGGAGAGCGCTTTCGTATAATTTTATCTTCAGTGCTAATACAAAGGAGGAATTATATATACACACACAAACACACACACACACACACGCACACACATGTACAGACATACACAAACACACACACGCACACACATACATGCACAGACAGACACAAAAACACACACACCCGTACCCGAAGACGCACAGTAAAATAACACGCAGAAGCTTACTCATAGGGAGTCGCCACTCGCCCACTCGCCCACGCCCAAGGAAGCCAATGAAATGTCTGCTGACCAGTTGTTAGAGTCTTATTGGTTGAAGGGTCAGGAGGTAGTGGACTGTGACCCGTTTGACCAATGCACACTTTGTAGTTCAAGCAGCCACCTGTAGGTAGGCTTAAGAAGAATGATATCAGTCGTGTTACCAGTTATAAAAGGTATTTTGTTAACAAATATATCCAATTTAGGACTTAAATGTATAAAATATATAGAACAGGTGAATGTTGTTTTTTAGCGTGTCTTTGCTTATTTAACATCCCACTTGTGTATCTTTTGTTTGGAATTCTGTATGCCAATTTATCTTCCATTACCTCATTTCCAGGCTCATGAATATTGTCACCTTCGTTAATTTGTCGCCGTTAAGCTCGGTATTTCTAATACTTCCTCCATTTCTTTCTATCTATGTAACGATGTCCGTATTTGCATTTACTCTTACCTTCCTCACACTCGGAAACTAATTCGTGCAGCGTTTCTCTCTTGTCTTCTTCCAACGTCACATCATCTGCAGTCGACTTGCAGTTCCCTTTTTGTCTTTGGTTTCAACTCCTTGGTTTAAACTCTCTTTATGATCTTTTTTTGTTTCATTCATATATATATACATATTTTTGGTTAAAGACCAGCGCAAATTCAGTATCAATTAATTTCTTAGTAGTTTTCTCTCTCTTCCGAATAGACTTCTTGTAATCAGAAGGGAGGTAAAAAACGAGGCTGCCGAGATCCATATTGTATTGTTAAGAAAATATTATACAATAATACATAATGCGAGCTTTCGGTTGATGCTTTCAACCATCTTCAGGCGAGAAAAGAATCTAATACATAAAAGGAGGCTAACAATTTAAGTACAGAAATTTGGTGTATACATGGTACTGGGAGAGGTCATTCATGGGAACACCGTACAATTCCTTGTCATTAATTCAATTGTCTTTTTTTCATTATTTCATCTACAAACATATCAAACAGCTGTGGGGATGTCACAGCCATCTTCGGTACCGTGTACATTATTTATTTATTTACTTATTTATTTATTTATCTGTTCTCTCTCTCTCTCTCTCTCTCTCTCTCTCTCTCTCTCTCTCTCTCTCTCTCTCTCTCTCTCTCTCCCTCTCTCTCTCTCTCTCTCTCTTTCCCCTCTTTCTCTCTCTATCCCCCCCCTCTCTCTCTCTCTCTCTCTCTCTCTCTCTCTCTCTCTCTCTCTCTCTCTCTCTCTCTCTCTCTCTCTCTCTCTCTCTCTCTCTCTCTCTCTCTCTCTCTCTCTCTCTCTCTCTCTCTCTCTCTCTCTCTCTCTCTCTCTCTCTCTCTCTCTCTCTCTCTCCCCCCCCGACACTTCACCCAATATGTCGCATGTGTTGCCCTGCATCCTCACCCTTCCTAACCTTCTTTGTTCTTTTCAACCTTCACTCTCATAATTATTCCATCAACTTCAACTGGTAAGCTTAAGAAGCTCATGACTAAATTTACATTTCCTCCTGTCACGACTCATTTCATAGATAGGTAATAAACCTATTATATAGGTAATATACCTATAGGTATATAGGTAACATACCTATAGGTATATAGGTAATCTACCTATAGGTATATAGGTAATATACCTATAGGTATATAGGTAATATACCTATAGGTATATAGGTAACATACCTATAGGTATATAGGTCATATACCTATAGGAGGTAATAGGTAATATGACCTTCTGGTCATTCGGGGAATTTCACTTTTTAGAGTTTTCAGATTATTTGCGACAGTTTTTGACAGGTTTTACCTATCGCTCTCCTCAATAATTCCAGTTAATTTCTTTCACTTTTGTAACTCCCTTTTGCCAAAGAAATGTTTAATGTTATAACAGTTACACTTTCAGTACAGGGAAGTACGTTTCTGGTAAAGGAGGAGTTGTT
>NC_134797.1:22943780-22956280 GCF_046742065.1 Oratosquilla oratoria
GCACTCTAATGGGCCTTCCTGGCCGGAAAAATAAACATCAACGTTATACTCCGCTGCGGTAGTATCGTCACAACTGCTCATGTTAAGAGTATATTTGGTTTAATTGTCTAACAAGGGTCTCATTTTGGTGTTTGGTCTTTTCTTCTTCTCTTTCTTCTTCTTCTTCTTCTTCTTCTTCCTCTTCTTCTTCTTCTCTTTCTTCTTCTTCTTCGTCTTCTTCTTCTACTCTTTCTTCTTCTTCTTCCTCTTCTTCTTCTTCTCTTTCTTCTTCTTCCTCTTCTTCTTCTTCTACTCTTTCTTCTTCTTCTTCTTCCTCTTCGTCTTCTTCTTCTTCTCTTTCTTCTTCTTCTTCTTCTTCTTCTACTCTTTCTTCTTCTTCCTCTTCTTCTTTTTCCTGTTCTTTTTCTTATATATGAAAGACCTACGAGCAAAAGACAGTGACCGTGATCATGAAAACGATACGCACATCACCGCAAAGAAAAAAATATTGAAGAAACCGTCTAAGACTGTATTAAGCGCATGGACAGCTTATTCTTCTGTCACTTGGGCTTCATCATGTCCTTTGCAATAAAACTCTTGTTCACTGAACGGGTACCATTAAAGTCAATAGAATACCTTGTCTGCGGCTGGAATAGAACGGAAAGTACCCGTCCTTAAAGGGTGTGATGAAATGGTCAGGGTCGAGGGCTCCGGATGACTTTAACTCGAGGTCGATCTTCACCCAAACCTTGAAAAAATAACTGACAGTGCAAACTGTTACTCTTCTTCTTGAGAAAGAGATGGTATGTGTATGTGTGTGTTAAAGGTCACAGGATTGACCATAATCAGGCCTACATACGAAATTCGAGATCTTATTTGGAAGTCCAGCACGTCATCTAAGATCATGGTGAATCACACACACGGAGACGTGCGTGCAGGCCGACCTGTCAATATAAGATCTCGGCCAGCCGACTTTTCGTCCGTGTCTTTACAATTCTAACGGACCAGCCTCCTCTCTGTCTCATTCCACTCCCGGCCGGCCTTCTCTCCGAATTTTCATGATCACGGCCGGCCAGCCTCCTTTTCATCTCTGTTAATTCAGGCCGGCCGGCCTCCTTCCAGACTCTTGCAGATATCGGGCAGCCAACCGGGATTTTCCGACTTATGATGATCCAGGCGGCCGTCCTTTGCGACTCTTAACGATTACTGCCTCCTGGTCTCCTTTTCTAACTCTTGTCAACTCCGACCGGCCGCGGTCTTTCCTGATTCTTGACGTTCTCGCTCGACCGGCCGGCCGGAAGTTTTTGACTCCTGAGCGGACAACTTCCTCTCCGCATCTCTTTGCCCCGACCGGCCGGCCGTCTTCTTTCCTGTCTCCTCACTCCAGGCCGGCTGGCCTCTTCCCTCCATCTCCCCTTGTTCTCAGCCGCCCGGGCCTTTTACTCTCTTTTCTGTCTCTACTTATTTTCTCTGTTTTCTGTCTCGGCTTCCATGCGGCCGGCCAGCCGTTCTCTCCCAGCCGACCGGCAATTCTTCTGTCAAGGTCGTCGATTCCTGTGGCAGTGGTCCCCGACCGATAAAAAAGTCAATGGAGTCCGTAAGATTATGATCATACTGAGGAGGATATTCTAGATCACTTGTTCTTAACCTGAGGTACCTGTGCCCCCCCCCCAAGGGGTACGAAACCTTGAACCTTGGGGGGGTAACGAGACATGATAGCCACTCAGTGCAATGGTACTGTATATTTACAATGAGAGAGCAAAGCACGGTTTGTATCACTAATCCTTTTCATATGTTTGCATTATATCTGTATTGGATGGGGGTACGAGACATGATAGCCAGTGCAATGACACTGTATATTTACAATGAGAAAGCAAAGCACGGTTTGTATTACTAATCCTTTTCATATGTTTGTATTGTATTTGTATTGGATGGGGGTACGAGGATTTTTTTCTGAGATATCATGGAGTACGGCCACTGAAAAAGGTTAAGAACCGCTGGTCTAGATGGCCATCGTAACCACGTTAATCATAAGACCAAATCACAACTTAATAAATTCAACGGTACCTACAAAGCATCTCACTTTACTGAAAATTATAATTCTTATGATCCAAAGATTTATCATAATTGAGAAAATTGTTTAACGATATCAGAACAAGGTTATTAAAGTAACCTCACTCTCTCTCTCTCTCTCTCTCTCTCTCTCTCTCTCTCTCTCTCTCTCTCTCTCTCTCTCTCTCTCTCTCTCTCTCTCTCTCTCTCTCTCTCTCTTTCTCTCTCTCTTTTAGACAGAGAAACAGTATCACACAGAAAACATTGTTTATCAAGGAGCCTCACGTTAATTATTTTTTCAAGAACTCTAACGCAAGTACGAAATAAAAAGTATGTATAATTTCATTCTTACATTATGCATATGATAAAATATAGGAACGTTTTGCCTAAGATCACTAGGTTCATTAGTAATTCATACATGAAATAATATTAGCGCATATCTTCAAAATAATTAGTATAAAAGCCAATTTCCTTTGCTATATTCGTATTTATCGCATATTGGGTATTTCTACCAATACTTTATGAAATAGATTTCAGACGTCTGCACCCTCAAAGGGAATGAACGTTACCAAAGTAGGACTACAACTTTTTATATTATTTCAAACATGAAACCTATTTCATATTAAAGTCCAAGAGAACCTTTTCTGCCAACCTCCCTCTCAATTCCTTCCTCTCCTCTCCTCCCCCCTCCCCCTCCCCCCCAAAAAAAGGAATAGGAAAAGATATATTGAAATGTTGATACTCCTGGCCGATTGGCCTGTAAGTGTATTTCCCTTGCGAATTCGAAATTGCAAAATTCTGAGGAGAAATAAGTGAATTGGGTCTCGAAAATAATTTCGACAAATGTTTGCCTTGCCCGGCTGTGCTCCTCAGGTCTTCAGTTTTATTTCGGGACTACCGAATCCAGGGTTCGACGGCCAACATAGCAATAAGTGTCCCCTGGGGTAAGCATCTCACCATCTTCAGGTCTGTTACTAAAGGCGGAGCATGCCGACAGGAGACCTTTTGATCCATATCTAGGTCGGATGCGAAAAAAAATCATATTAATAATAAATTAATAAATAAAAACTATGATAAATGTAAATAACAAATAAAATATATAGATAAAGGCATAGGCAAACGTGTTTATAGTGGGCGTCATTGGGTTGAGTTTATCTTAATTATGTAAACCTAATTTAACCTTACTGCCTAGTGTAGGCCTTATGGTCTCTTGCAGTCTCCTTCATTCTTATGTTATGTTATCTTATGACAGGACGATACACTCTATGGATCTTGTTTAGCCTAACACCGATCAATTTTATGTTGTGGAAGGAACGTCTTTGGAATGAGCAGGCTAGTGTTTTTATATCCTATGCATAGAGTGTTAAATCCCAGTCGTATAGGAGTGATGTAAAGATTATCTCAGTCATACGACTTAGGGAATTAGGAGATGCCGTTGTTCAGTAGTGGACTCTGACAACGTGATTGGTTGATTCAGTTAGGTGGCCTACCTTATTAGCTTTGTTTTGGATACTCATAAGAATATATGAATGGAGGAGACTGTAAGAGGCCATAAGGCCTACACTAGGCAGTTCCCTGTCCATTACCACCTATCATCCCCATCCATAAGATTATATAATCTTCTTTCAAAACAATCAATAGTTTCAGCACCCTCTATATGGTTACTAAGTTTACCTTATTCGTAAACCACTCTGTCGATAACCAAGTTCTTGCCTATATTTTTATTAAATCTAAATTTGTCCAATTTAAACCCATTACTATGAATCTTGCCCTTTGTATTGATATGATGACCTTACCTGCATTGGAGAGGAGAATAAATTTACTTTGGGAAAATCAGTTGAAAGGTAACTAGTACTTTCAGTGTGAGGATTTCGTTTAACTGAATGAAATCATATTGCGCTTCAGGAAAGCGTTTCAGAATATATACTGATTCAGGAACGCATACGGATATGGCACCTTTAGTATGGCGGCGTGTTCTGTAAATTATCTCTTGTGTCAAACGCCCAATTCGGTTGAGAGCAGACTCCCTCCTGAACATGGCTTTGGTCGATCGTGACCCTTTTGAGTTATTTAGTTGAATAAGGCGGTCTGATATGTTTCACAACAATGTGTAGTGTGTCTTGATAAGGTTTCTAGATTGTCAGCGTTACATATTCATCTTACCACCTCTGGAGACTCTCTACGCGTCAAGAAGAGTACCTTGTGGTAGCTACAGCATCTGGAAACCTACAAAGTCTGTGAAACCGTGTGTTAGCGTGGTATGTTGTATATCATACCATTATTATTGTACATTGTACTTGTGTGTTGCTTATTTGGGGAATTATATGTTTCCCCCTCTTTACAAAATTGTCATATGTTTTGTTGTTTGTTGTTTTATTTCTAATTGTAATTATGTGTAATCATTGTGTATAATTGTAATTATATTGGATATCGCAAATGCGATGCACGTCTTTTCGCGCCAATTGGCAGCTTGGCGTCAGTTGGGAGCCAGCTCTCTTTGTATTCACACGCATTAGTTGTCAGTGGTATCAGTGATTACAGTGTACTTCCCACTATTTGACTTTCGTTTCTTGTAGCCACCCGGTACAACCGGTGGAGGCTCGCTGGAGTCTCCAGAAGCTTTGGTAACAGTTCGCTTTAGAGTTCTCCACATTTGGGACAATTCTGAACATGTGTCGTCACCCATGAAACCCATCAATACGGTGACAACCTTTATGCATTAAATTCATGATATGGACTGCTGGCGATACCAGCTGCAGGGGCGGACTCAAACCTGAAGACCATCTCGATGGACCTTTACCCCTTGAGACCCCAATTCACCTGCTCAGTTGCACAGAATTGTCTGTTTTTAATCTGAGGAAAATCGATAGAATTCGTCACCGGGTTGAAGAGGTTAAGACTAAATGAGAAGGTGCTCAGTGACTTGGTAAAGGCTGTGAATCATGAAGGTGTTTATTTCGACTGATTAAAATCGCTTGGCGTCAGCCAAAACAAAACCCTTTCACGCCAACATTAGATCAGTGGTTCTCAGAATATTTCATCTTTGTATCATTTCTTTTATCATATGTCAGAATGTTATTCCCCGCACTCATAAACTTGTATTTTTCAAAAATCGAGAGATCCAGGATCATTGTTAATTTACTCTGTGACACTTGAAAAGTGTGATGTCATGAAGGTGAAGTAGGTTGTAAGATCTATAAGTAGAAATTAGTAGAAACATTAATATTCCAACAGCCTTTACCTTAAAGATAAACGATCCACATTATCATCACACAAACCCTAAATCTCCCCCTCACACACACACACACACACACACACACACACACACACACACACACACACACACACACACACACACACACACACACACACACACACACACACAGTTGGTAGAGCGCTGGACTGGGAAGTACGGTAGTGCTCGCAGTACCCAGTTCGAATCCTGCCCAGGGCCGAAATTATTTCGGTATCGCTGTGCCTCAGGTCGTTACTCTGACTCTCGTGGGCGGGGAGTTGGGGTGTGTGTGTGTGAAAGGTCATAGCATTACCCATAGATCGGTCATACGAGCTCTGAGCTCTCTTCCGGGAGAGAAATAGCTGTCGATCACGAGTCCAACATGTGATCCAAAGACCAAGGTGAATACACACACACACACACACACACACACACACACACACACACACACACACACACACACACACACACACACACACACACACACACACACACACACACACACACACACACACACACACACGCGCGCGCGGGTGGGGGTTCCTCACCATGGTTGGTAACCTCTGCTTTATAGGACTCGCTGTTCTTGCCGTGACGAAGTGCTCGTAAATTCTCGTGTGGCACTCCCTGCAGGGCCACCACGAACTCGTTGGACAGGGAGACTCGTAACCGCCCATGACATGGCGACGCGGTTTTGTGGTGATAGATGCCATTTCAGCCAAGGTTTGGTTACGAGGGCGGACTCGTATTGCTCGTTGTGTGTCTGCGAGTCCGTGTATGTAGGTATGTGTGTGTGTGTGTGTGTGTGTGTGTGTGTGTGTGCGCGAGTGTGTGTGTTAGTGTGTGTGGTGTGTGTGTATGTTCGCGAGTCCGTGTTTGTGTGTTTATGTGTGTGTGTATTTGTGTGTGTGTGTGTGTGTGGTGTGTGTATGTTCGCGAATCCTCCATGTTTATGTGTTTATGTGATTGTGTGTGTGTGTGTGTGTGTGTGTGTGTGTGGTGTGTGTATGTTCGCGAGTCCATGTTTGTGTATTTGTGTGTGTGTGTGTGTGTGTGTGTGTGTGTGTTTGTGTGTGTGTGTGTGTGTGTGTGTGTGTGTGGTGTGTGTATGTTCGCGAGTCCATGTTTGTGTATTTGTGTGTGTGTGTGTGTGTGTGTGTGTGTGTGTGAGAGAGAGAGAGAGAGAGAGAGTGTGTGGTGTGTGTGCATGTTCGCGAGTTCGTGTTTGTGTGTTTATGTGATTGTGTGTGTGTGTGTGTGTGTGAGAGAGTGAGTGAGTGAGTGTGTTACTTTATTGTAATAAATGTGTTCTCACTACTTGAAATAAAATCTGTCAAGACTCTTCAAAATGACAATAGATAAAAGTTAACAAAGTAGTTATGCTCTCATTTTAATTTGTCGAAGGTTTGAAGTTTATGTTTTTAATTACGTTATATTTCTTATTCATTCCTTCATTGCATAGATATATTCATAGTAAAATTTTACAGCATTGATTTAAAACAAGTCCGTTTTACTTTAAGATATTCAAGCCAATAACTTGATGAGCCGCATAAGTCGAGTTATCATATAGACGTATTAGGAATGAAGCTGAGTCCTAACTGGTCAATATTATTTTTTTTTTTTTACCTGCTCTCTCTCTCTATCTATCTATCTATCTATCTGTCTAAAAAATCACTGTGCAATAAGGGTAAAATACAATTCAAAATTTGGTCTATGGGAATAGTATTGGATCAATTACACTATCTAAAGTCAATTGGAATATTAGTTATAACTATTTTAGTTTCATTTATCAATATATTCATAAAAATACGGTCCAAAATATTTTCAGAATGGTTTCAATTCCAATTAAATAAGAATTTATAATCTCGAATTGAATTACAACTAAAAGCTTAGTCATGCATGGGTTATGTAATTGTGTGATTTCATGATAGGAATTTTATTCTGAATTTTATTGGAATTAGCGTTTTTCTAATATTTCCTTATGCCATTATTTAAGCAAAGAATTACTATAATTATAATTACTTTTATATTTCAATATTTTTAAACAATAAAATACTTTAGTTATTCATTGGTTATTTCTTTTATATATACACACATACATTATATATATCTTGATAGCGTAGTTGGTTAGTTACTACGGCACTTGTCATGTGATCGCTGAGTTCGAGTCCTCGGTAGTACCGCATTTCAATTTCTGCATGTGGCCCCATTGGGTCTCACGTTGTTGATGGCTTAGAATTAAAGTGCATTGTGGTTGTTAAAATGTATGTATATACATATATATATATATATATATATATATAGTGTATCATTATGACGTATGGACTTTGTTAATAAGCTCCTTCACTGAGGCTTGAACCGTTGCATAAGCGACTGTTTATTACAAATCAAGGACCATACCATTGGGCCGCGACGGCCCGCAAAATAGGACGACCTAAATCACGACCTGGTCGTTCCACCGAGGGTACTTGCGCGGGACACAGTATGTATTGTAATTTCGTCAGGTCTTTATGCAGTCTAGTCTTCTGACAAGTTGTCAGAAGGATAACCTTCATAAAGACTCGATGTGTGTGTGTGTGTATTTGTTTATTTTTCATTCATTCATTCATTCATTTGTTTAATTGTTTATGTATTTATTCGTTTATCTATATTTATTAATCTATTTATTTATATTAATTTACTTTTCTGTTTATTCATTTATTTGTCTATATGCATATTCACTAATTCATTTATTTGACTTTTTCTTGCTATTCATAGTTCTTTAGTGTGAAGACACACACTGACCAATCGTCTTACACATATTTCTGTCCCTTGTGGTCGACCACGCGCGACACAACGAACAAAAACAAAAAAAAAATAAGGAAAAAAAAAATCCCATTAATTAACCGCACTATATTTGCAAACGCGCAGTCGCTCCCAAAACCGCCCGTAAAAGTTCCCAAATCAAGTGAGATTTTTATAGCTAGAGGAGAGGAACAGGAAAGCGGCGCTGATTGAGCAGCTCACCAGTTTCGCATTTTAAGCAAACGGTCAGTCGCAAGGGCAATATTGATCGCTCAGTATCGCAATATTGCTTAGTATGTGGATCGTATAGCGACGTTACGCAACACATTATGTGAACTCTGTGTTGAATCTTTTTGTTGGAGATGGGAGCAGCAGCTGGACACAGCGTCACCCAACACCAACCAGCTGTCTCAGGATCCTCAATTCCTCCTCCTCTTCCTCCTCCTTCTCATCTTCTTCCTCCCACTCCTCCACCTCCACCGATCTATTTCCCTCTTCCCCTTTATCTTCCTCCTCTTCTTTGTTCTCCTCTTTTCTCCTTTCCTTTTCCCTATTATCTCTCTAATTCATCAGCTCTTTCTCCTCCTCTTCTCTTTATTCCTCTTCTTCCTATTACTTCTCTTCCCCCCTCCACCTTTTCCTCCTATTCCTTCTCTTTCCTCTTTCTCATCTTCCTTCTCTCCTTCCCCCTAATTCCTTTTCCTCCTCCTCACTTTTTTCCTTCATCTCACTCTCTCTCTGCTTCTCTTTCTCCTTTTCCTCATTTTACCTCTACTTGTGTCTTATCTTGTTCACCTCTTTCTTCTACACGTCGTCCTGCCCTCTTCCCTCCTCCTTCTGTCCTTTCTACATTGTCAAATTACTGAGGGCTGTGCTGTGGAGGAGGACCATAGGGGCTGTGCTGTGGAGGAGGACCATAAGGGCTGTGCTGTGGAGGAGGACCATGAGGGCTGTGCTGTGGAGGAGGACCATGAGGGCTGTGCTGTGGAGGAGGACCATGAGGGCTGTGCTGTGGAGGAGGACCATAAGGGCTGTGCTGTGGAGGAGGACCATGAGGGCTGTGCTGTGGAGGAGGACCATGAGGGCTGTGCTGTGGAGGAGGACCATGAGGGCTGTGCTGTGGAGGAGGACCATGAGGGCTGTGCTGTGGAGGAGGACCATGAGGGCTGTGCTGTGGAGGAGGACCATGAGGGCTGTGCTGTGGAGGAGGACCATAAGGGCTGTGCTGTGGAGGAGGACCATGAGGGCTGTGCTGTGGAGGAGGACCATGAGGGCTGTGCTGTGGAGGAGGACCATGAGGGCTGTGCTGTGGAGGAGGACCATGAGGGCTGTGCTGTGGAGGAGGACCATGAGGGCTGTGCTGTGGAGGAGGACCCTGAGGGCTGTGCTGTGGAGGAGGAGCATGAGGGCTGTGCTGTGGAGGAGGACCATGAGGGCTGTGCTGTGGAGGAGGACCATGAGGGCTGTGCTGTGGAGGAGGACCATTAGGGCTGTGCTGTGGAGGAGGACCATGAGGGCTGTGCTGTGGAGGAGGACCATGAGGGCTGTGCTGTGGAGGAGAACCATGAGGGCTGTGCTGTGGAGGAGGACCATGAGGGCTGTGCTGTGGAGGAGGACCATGAGGGCTGTGCTGTGGAGGAGGACCATGAGGGCTGTGCTGTGGAGGAGGACCATGAGGGCTGTGCTGTGGAGGAGGACCATAAGGGCTGTGCTGTGGAGGAGAATCATGAGGGCTGTGCTGTGGAGGAGGACCATGAGGGCTGTGCTGTGGAGGAGGACCATGAGGGCTGTGCTGTGGAGGAGGACCATGAGGGCTGTGCTGTGGAGGAGGACCATGAGGGCTGTGCTGTGGAGGAGGACCATGAGGGCTGTGCTGTGGAGGAGGACCATGAGGGCTGTGCTGTGGAGGAGGACCATGAGGGCTGTGCTGTGGAGGAGGACCATGAGGGCTGTGCTGTGGAGGAGGACCATGAGGGCTGTGCTGTGGAGGAGGACCATGCAAGAATGTTCTTTTATGGTGTCCCCTTTCCATCCTCGGCTTACCTCAGGAAATATTTACTAAAAGTGGTCGTTTCCCCCTCTTACACTCTCTTGCTTTAAGACTTAATTTTAACCTTACTTGACCTACCATAGCTCTAACTAACCTCACCTAACCTAACCCAAACATAACCAAACCTGACCTAACCTAACCTAACCTAACCTAACCAAACCTAATTTAAACTAGTCTAACCTAACCTAACCAAACCTAATTTAAACTAATCTAACCTAACCTAACTTAACCTAACCTAACTTAACCTTACCTAACCTAACGTATCTAACCTAACCTAGCCTAACGTGACCTAACCTAACTTAATCTAGTTTAACATAACACTTTTTTTTTTTTACGAAAGTGTACATGCTATTTTTCAATTCTATCTCTTTACTTTTTTCTTTATATATATATATTTTTTTTTTACTTTTTATTTATTATTTTTTCTTTACAACGTTGTTCACGAATGAGGCAGTCGTTCTGTGCCGGATGTCTTGAATTTAAGAAGAACAGTCTTAAGTTAAGAGAGCTGTCAGTTATATGCTTAATGATACTGGCGAATCTCTACTACTCAGGCGTTTTATTTTTTTATTTTTTTATTTTTTTCGCGCTGAAACCCGGGTCACATATCACTCCGTCTCTCGTCTGTTTATATGGATGATTCAAGACCCTCTTCGCTCATTAACTTAAACTTATCCAAACTCAGACACAAAAGTTTTGAAAGGTTTGACTCATACATAATGTGCTGTACTTTCGTTCGGCAGTTCTGTTTAACTGAATAGTAGTTATCTATCTGAGGTCCTTGCACCGAAGGAGGTCCCTCACAATTTCACAGGGGAGTCCGCGAATCAAAAAACATGTGTGTATGTGTGTGTTTATTGTGTGTATGTGTGCGTGTATGTGTGTGTCGTGTGTGTGTGTGTGTGTGTGTGTGTGTGTGTGTGTGTGTGTGTGTGTGTGTGTGTGTGTGTGTGTGTGTGTGTGTGTGTGTGTGTGTGTGTGTGTGTGTGTGTCATTCTGTGTACCTTACGATTATATTCACTAAGGAACTGGTCTCCTGAAGGCTGTAGAACTAACAGCAAAACATAAGAATGAGATACACGAGGAAGTAGGTGGAGAACACCAGCCCAACGGGATGAGACACAACCCCACTTAAACGATGTCGAATCTCACGCTATCTGTAATATCTCTACGACTGAATCAAATCACCTGGCATAGCAAGAACTAATATACAAGTCAGTAGCAGAAAGATAGAGAGAAAAAACAAAAACAAATCCTGTTTCACGAATCTTCATACCAAGGGCATTTCCTCCCTCTCTGATGATTGGCGCCAGCCTCTCTCTCTCTTTTCTCCCCAGAAATCCCTCGGTAGCCATGCAAGAATAGGGTCTGTCTTATTACTGACGTAATGATCCATTCTTCAAACTTATCTCGGTAATGTTTTCTTAATGCTGCATTGCCATTGCACGGAAGACAGCTGTTGCGGTGTACAAAATGATAAATATAATTATTCGGATTCATCATCATCGTAAACAAGAATGCAATGCTAATTAAGATGCAAAGGAGATGGCGCATTCTTTACAGAGCAGTAATTATGAAATTCAGTTTTACATTAATTATCATGTATCCGGGAAAAGTCGGACTATGGACGTGTACTGTATGCAAATGTGTGTATGTGTGTGCACATGTATATATGCGTTTGCGTGTGTGTGTATATGTGTGGGTGTTTGTGTGTGTACGTGTGTGTGTGTGTATGTGTGTGTGTGTGTGTGTGTGTGTGATTCACCTTGGTATTTGGATCACGTGTTGGACTTGTGATCGACAGCTATTTCCCTCGCGGAAGAGAGCTCAGAGCTCGTATGACCGATCTATGGGTAATGCTGTGACCTTACACGCACACGCACTCCAACTCCCCGCCCACAAGAGTAGGAGTAACGACTCGAAGTGCAGCGATACTGAAATTATCTCAGCCCTAGGCAGGATTCGAACCCGACCCGCCGTAGTGACAGTCGGGAACTCTACCAACCGCGCCACCAAGTGTGTGTGTGTGTGTGTGTGTGTGTGTGTGTGTGTGTGTGTGTGTGTGCATATAAATTTATGATATGCACACATGTATGCATACAGGATAGGTAGTATATGCAACCACTAAGACGCAGGTACAGAAAAAGATGTAGAAGTAAAAAGGAAGAGAGTGAGCGAGCTAAAGAGAAGTTGGACAAAGAAAGATGTCAGCTCCTGTCGAGGTTGTCTGGCGAACTTTTGCCTCTCCATGGCGTCGAGGCTCGAAAATCCAAGAGAATCAAATATCTCTTTATTCCATCCCCTCACTACGAGGCCCTACAAGAGCTGAATAAAGTCTTCTGGATTTGTGTATGCTAAAGACAGATTGAACATTTTCAGAAGCTCTGCCAGGGGATTCGA
>NC_134797.1:22963780-22976280 GCF_046742065.1 Oratosquilla oratoria
CGTGACTACTTGGAGTTGGTGGATAGGTGCAAAAAATTTGGTTCTTTTGCTTTTAACAAGCAGGAATACAGACAACATGAGGGGCTTCCAATGGGGTCTCCATTGAGTGCGGTGGCAGCATCGCTCTACATGGAGACTTTGGAAAGGGACCACCTTCTGCATATCGTCCCAGCTAACTCCAGGTGGTACCGTTATGTTGACGACATCCTCTTCATTTCACACAAAACAAACGACACAAGAAACATACTGGAACAACTGAACAACGTGGACAAAAGAATTAAATTCACAGTAGAGGAAGAGACCAACGGTTCCCTACCTTTCCTAGACGCTGTCGTCATCAGATCGGACAGCAGCGCTAGGTTCAAGGTATACCGTAAACCGACAAACAAAGACGACTTCATCCACTATTTTAGCGCACACGACGAGAAGACCAAATCAGGGGTTATCATTGGGTTTTACCTTAGGGCTCTTAGAATATGCAGCGAGGAGTATTTACAAGAGGAAATTGAATACGTAACCGCTGCGTTCAGGAACCTAAGGTACCCAGAGGGCATGTTAGGGACGTCACTACGGAAAGCCATTAAAATCAGACAGAGGAAAGGATGTGAAGAGAGGACAGATTTACGATACCTTGTGGTTCCTAACTCTGGCCTCTCTCACATGCTTTCCAAAACGTTGAGACAGACAGGACTCATCATAGTAAATGACACAGGGAAGAAAATAGGACACTTGACCACCAACAGAACCAAGACAAACCGTGACAATAGCATCGTTTACAAAATTCCCTGCAAAGGATGTGACTGTGCATACTACGGAGAGACATACAGAGGACTTAACAACAGACTCAAGGAACACAAAGCGGACATTAGACACCACCGAGAAACCAACGCTCTAGTTAACCACATTGACACAGAGGGACATTTGCCTAACTGGGAGGGTTCCACCATTCTAGCTAAAGGACTACACAAGAAACAACGGAAAATAATTGAATCACTTTACATTGCCAACCACAAAAACACAAACAAGAGAACTGGTGACTCGAAATGGACAAAATCTACCGCGACACTTGCCCTCCAAGAATGGCTTCCCAGACCCCCCGACCCTAAGTAGATACCTTTTTCCCACTTCGGCCTACCCTCTCCAGCTTTCTTCCTTTCACTCTGAAGTTCCTCCATGCTACCTTGCCCCAACTTTTTATCATGATTTATTCTTTTAATGCTATTTATTTTCAACACTATTATTATTATCATTGTTATTATAACTATTATTTATTTATTACTTCTATCATTATATATTTATAATTTTATCATTACGTTTTTATTCTTATTATTACCATCTTTATTATTATTACTTTCATTATCTTTATTATCATTCTTGTTATTATTATTGTTACTATTTAAATATTTAATTAATTTTTCGTTTTTATTATCATTATTGTCATAATTAATATTAATAATTTTAATTTCTTGGTTATTAGTATTATCGTTTTTATTCTTATTATTGTTTTTATTACTATTACTTTTATTTTATTGTTATTATTTCCTGTATTGCTACTATCATTTTTGTTAATATTATTATTTAAATATTTATCTTCATCGTTATCATTACTATTGTTACATTTTCTATTAATAATTTCTTTGGTATTAGTGTTATCATATTTAATTGTAAAAATGTCTTCATTGTTACGTGAGCCACAATGTGATGTTCACATTCGCCACCAACTATGGTAACTCGGAGAGGTGGTGAGGTCCACCCCATGTATATAATGCCCACAGCCCGTTTGTACACATATTCCTTTGAAAAAGCATACCTGCGAAACTAGTCAGGAATAAACTCAAGACCAAGACTCCTGTGTTTCATATTCCGCTTATATATATATATATATATATATATATTTATATGCATGTATGTATGTATGAGTATATATGAGAAATAAGTTGACGCAGCCAGAAATGATTTCTTCCCGTCTTCTCCTTTTCTTCATGATGGGAACGGAGAGGGGTGGTCGCCGACTTAATGAAGCGGCCTTGCTGTAGATGCGCTGTGTCTTGTGACACTGCTTCTGACCCAGGGCAGTGGGCGAGATGCAGGGATGACTCGTCATCCAGGGGGTGCCATGATAAGAGGGAGGGAAGAGGGTGGAGGGGAGTGGAGTGTGATGGGGGATGGAATGGGTGGGAATGGTTTTTATGCCTTTGTTTTTTTGACTACCTCACTTATAAGGGAAAAAAGCCTTTGGTATATGTATGTGTATATATATATGTATATATATATACATATATATGTGTATACATATATATATATGTATGTATATATATACATATATGTATGTATATATATGTGTATGTATATATATATTAATATATATATATATAATATATATATACATATATATATGTATATATATACATAGTTATACATGTATGTGTGTGCGCACGTGCCTACGTGCCCGTATGCATGTGTGAGTGTGTGTGTGCTTATGTGCGTGCGTGTTTATGTGCACATATATATGTGTGTACTCAAATATTCCGAATGTATTCCGTGTGCAACTACCTATATTTATACATGCATATCCCTTGTGTTTTGTGTCTATGTACATGCACATAATCCTATACTAATGCTAAGTTAGGAGCTAAAGGAAAATTGCAGGCTTCAGTTGTGCAGGCTGATGGCACGGGGTGGAGTGCAGGCCACACTGAGAGGAAGGAGAGTGAGTTGAGCTAATGATGCTATAATGGAGGGGACGGTTGGGAGGGGGGAGAGGCTCGAACTAGGGGGACATTAAACGCCCGGGTTGTCTGCTCTCTATTTTTTTGCATGACTTCTCTTTACTTTTTATCTTCTTCTTTTTCTTGTTTCGTTGCTTCTCCTCTTTCCTCTCCTCTTCCCTCTTTTTCCTCTTTTTCTTGTTTCGTTGCTCTCCTGTTTTCTCTCCTCTTCTCTCTTTTCCTCTTTTTGTCTTCCCTTTCCTCTCTTTCGTGTCTTTCCTTCTTCTGTTTCCCTTCCTTTTCCCTCTTTTACCTCTTTTCCTATTTCTTCTCCTTCTCTCTGTCTGTTTGTCTGTCTATCTGTCTGTCTTTCTGGCTGTGTCTGTATGGCTTGTTGTTTTTGTCTGTATGTCTCTCTCTCTCTCTCTCTCTCTCTCTCTCTCTCTCTCTCTCTCTCTCTTTCTCTCTCTGTCTCTCTTTCTATTTGGTTTGTTCCTCTCTTCATTTCTTAATATCTTCTCTTGTCCACCATTTTTCATCTTCCTTTATCTATTTTTTTTCTTTCCACATCTTTCTTGTGTCCTTCATTCCTGAGCCTCTCCCTCATTTCCTGGCTCTTTTCTCAAATTCTCACCTTTCTCAATTTCTCACATTTCTCAAATTCTCACCTTTTTCTCAAATTCTCACCTTTCTCAAATTCTCACCTTTCTCAAATTCTCACCTTTCTCAAATTCTCACCTTTCTCAAATTCTCACCTTTCTCAAATTCTCACCTTTCTCAAATTCTCACATTTCTCAAATTCTCACATTTCTCAAATTCTCACCTTTCTCACCCTTTGTCACTTTCTCACCCTAGACCAAGTTGGGCCAATGCCCTGTCAGTTGTGGTGCCTCACGAAACTTCTCCACCAGGTGCGATTTTCGTAAAGTTCTTCTTTTTCCACAATCTCTATTGTTGATCCCCTCTCTTCAATTGCGTCCCTCACTCCATCCCTCCATCTCCTTCTGGGTCTGCCCACCAGACTCCTCCTTCTCGTCCTCCATCGAAAATATTTATCAAAGAACCTTTCTTGATCTATCCTCACGATGTGTTCAGACCATCTCAGTGTATCTGCTTTCGCCTATTTTCTTATTTTTATTTTTTATTTATTATTATTATTATTATTATTATTTATTTTCTCATTCATTATCATTTGTCCATTGCCTACTCCTTGGTGATAATTCTCTCGTTTAATTTACTTTATTCTCTTTTCCTCTCATTCTTCTCTCTTTCGTTTCATCGCTTTACGTGTATCCATTCTCTTTCTTTCAGTCTTCTCACGTTTCATTCTTCAACCGTCGTGACTCATCCATTATTCGCCTATTTTTTTTTTTTTTTATAATTTTCATATTTTTTCTTTTGTTCTTTTTTTTTTGGTCTCTAATTCAAATTCCTTTGTTCATCTATTTTTTCTATTCATATATTTTTTTCCTCTTTCCTATTTTTTTGTCTCGATTTTTTTTTTCTTTTTTTTTTTCTTTTTTTCTTTTTTTTTTTGTGAGGTGGCCCTATGCACGTGTGGAAGTGACAATTATTAACTTTAGTGTTTCACATCTTCCATTTACTCACTGTTTTTATGCATAATTTTCTCTTTAGCACTTGCTCACTTGCCCTCATTCCCCACTTTTCTTTCCTATTTCTTTTCATCTTTCTCTTTCTCGTTAGGTTATTCTAATAGATTAGGTTTCCCCTTACAAACTATTCTCTCTTATTTCTTTATTTATTCGTCTATTCTTTTTTTTATCAATTCATACAATTACGTAATGGTTTCAATAATAATCTATGTATTGTTTATATGCACACACCCACACCTACACCCACACACATGCACACATGCATATATATATATGTATATATATATATATATATATATATATATATATATATATGATGTATATATATACATATATATATATGTATATACATACATATGTATATGTGCGTGTCTGTGTACAAATGTATATGTATATATATGTGTGTGTATACATATATATGTACAGTATGATATATATATATATCTATATCTATATATATATATATATATATATATATATATATATATACACAGTATGTGTGTGTTTGTGTGTGTGTGTTATCTGTTCCTCACATCATATTGTTAATTTATATTAGTAGTGGATAAAATGACTCCAGAAATCCCGTGAGAAGAATCTATAGTCAATCACATGATTATATTCAAATCATCATTTTCTCTCTTTATCTCTAAAGGCACATTTAGGAGCATAAAATTTGAGTCCTGCTTTTCTGTTATATGTTGTTCGTAGCTCCCGTTTTCTTCTCTCATTGCTTGTGTCAATTTCTCAACTTGTAACCCGTCCTTTTCCTTTCCCTCACCTCTCTCTCTCTCTCTCTCTCTCTCTCTCTCTCTCTCTCTCTCTCTCTCTCTCTCTCTCTCTCTCTCTCTCTCTCTCTCTCTCTCTCTCTCTCTCTCTCTCTCTCTCTCTCTCTCTCTCTCTCTCTTTCTCGTCATATAAGGTGTTATACTGTTGATGGCCATCCACTAGTTCATGATGGGCCACATTTGGTTGGTCCACAGCTGATGGCCCACTGTTAGGTGACCGGAAGAGTATTGGTTATGGGGTCCAATGGAAATGGACCGACCTGGGCCATGAAAAAGCTGCGAGGGACAGATGATGGTCGGCCGTGTTATGACCTGCAATGACCAACATTCCACTTTCTGGTTGACGGGAATCCCGGAACGCCGAGTTGGTTTACATAGAGGAACAGTGGAACGATCGGCATTGCAAATGGGCTTTTGGGTATACAATAGTACATATAAAAGCGTTTTATATACAGTATGTATGTATATCTATATAGTATATATATATATTTTTTCGTACATATATATATATATATATATGTATATATATATATATATATATATATATATATATATATATATATATATATATATATACTTATATGAACATTTTTAGAAGCTCCGCATGGGATACGAACCCTGACCCGTGCGTCGATAATCACGAGGCCAAGACGCTAGCGACCATGCTACATGGTTATATATATATATATATATATATATATATATATATATATTTTTTTTTTTTTTTTTTACAAAATCTAGACATCGTTATGAAACAAGTGATTTTGTACAAGTCAGCATAATATTTCAGGATGTGGTACAAAAAGCTTATCATCATGAGCTAGGGTATGCAGATAACAGTAAATCATCCCAGCATTACACGACTACTTGTAGTATCCAATGGATCATAGTATAGTAGGTTGTACTGAGCAGTTTAGTATATCATTACAAGGTGTATTATGCAATGCAGCATAGCAATGCATGTTCTAATATGTACAGCAACATAGTGTAAGACGCCGTTGTAGGATGCAGCATATGACAGCATACCTTCACAGTTTGTGATACATATTGCTACATATTGTAAGATGTAAATTGTAGCATAATGCTGCAAGGTATGATATACATCATAGGATAGCATTGGAAGGTGCACCATGCTGCACAGCATATCCTTGCAATGCTGACATGAAGCACACCGCCCCCCTTCTTCTTAGTGTCACTTTCCCATCCAGTGTCCACTTCCTGTTATCATGACCATAACATATCACTTCCTTGCTCCGAGGCCGTAAGGACCATTTCATGATGAGGTGTCACGGTCTCTTGACCCTTGTCGACGTATCGCTTCTTCCCCACCACTCGCCACACGTCTGGCTGGTTGCTGTGGCCTAGGGGTTAGCGTGACAAACCTGGATCTATTAGAGACACAATCCGGTGTGGAGTAACTGCTTACGCAAGGCACAAGACCTCCCCTTACGAATTCCTCAGGATCCTTTCTCGTGGGAGAGAGGGCATTTGTAAGGGAATATATATGTAATTAAATGAAAAATCTGTCGCCTTAGCCAAGGAGAAATAGGCGTTCCTAGTATCACAATGAATGTGATCATAACATCTCATCTAAAGTTATGAAAAAGGAGTTAAGTTCATACAGAAAGAGGTGCTGTCCTCTCTAGAACTAAAATTGTCTTCCTTCAGACAAAGAAAATATCTCACGCACGTTATTATAGTGAAGAAGTTGACTGAGATGATTAACGTCTTCAGGTCGGGTTTCTACTTATTAATGAATAAAATTGTTGAGTGTTTTAGTAGAACAAAGTGAGTCAACAGGACCATCGTTTGGCGTCAGGAAAGCCAGTCTCGATGTTATCGAAAGTGATGCAGATTCTAGGTTTCTCTTATTTGTTTTCTACTCAAGGGAGGGGCAAGGGATTAGGGGTTAGAGAGTGCTTATATGTGAATGATATTTTGACGCAGCCCGAAGGGATTTCTTCCCATCTTCGCTTTTGCATCACGAGGGGACTGAGAGGAGGGGGTCGCCGATTTAATGAAGCGGCCTTGCTGTGGATATGCTGTGTCTTGCTGCATTGCTTCTGACCCAGGGCAGTGGGCGAGATGCAGAGATGACCCGTCATCCATGAGAAGCTAAGATGGGGGGAAGGGTAGAGGATGGGACTAGGAACGTGCCCTTGACTAGGCTACCTCTTTTATAAGGGGGAAAAAAGGTCTTGGTGAATAAATAACCTTAAGAAATCCTTGGATCGTGTCATTCCTGAGATGATTTTTTAAAGTTTAGAATCTTGAGTCATTCATTCACAGAATTCTTCCCGTGCTTGCTCTGGTGAACTACCAAGGTAGGAAAGATAAAAGAAGAAAAAGGAAAATGACAACAAAGTAAATATTATATAAAAAAAAATCGAACTCCATGTAAAATGCACCAAACACA
Source organism: Oratosquilla oratoria (assembly GCF_046742065.1). Classification (NCBI taxonomy): domain Eukaryota; kingdom Metazoa; phylum Arthropoda; class Malacostraca; order Stomatopoda; family Squillidae; genus Oratosquilla; species Oratosquilla oratoria. The sequence continues at coordinate 22,971,303 of NC_134797.1, forward strand.
AGATTGACAGTCACACTGGTATCGCAAGGATGATATTGCGAATACATTCTGTGAATACATTTCCTTCTTCTCCCCTTTGCCTCTCCCCCTCCCCCTCCCCCTCCCCCCTCCGACTCTTCCACCCACCCACTCCTTCTCTCCTTCCACTCATAACCATCTCAGGGAGGACACAGTCTCTGGCCTCATTGTCCCACATAACTCCACCTGCCCACCTCCACTTACTGTCCTTACCCTTCTCTTCTCCTCCATCACCTCTCCTCCACCCGTCTCCTTCTTTCCCTGCCCCCTTGCCTTACTTGCCTTACTTGCCAGTACCCCTACCCATTCCTCTTCATCTCTCTCCTTCCTTTCCATCTCCTCCCTCTCCTTCCTTTCTACATAATTCCTCTCCTTCATTTTCTCCTCTTCTTCATTTTCTTCCTCGTCAATTCCCATCTCCATTACTCTCCATCTCCCTCCTTCCTTTCCATCTCCTCTCTCTCCTTCCTTTCCACATCATTCCTCTCCTTCATTTCCTCCTTCGGACTCTCCTTAACCTCCCTCCTCTTCTCTCTCCTCCTCCTCCTCCTCCTCCTCCTCCTCTGTCTCCTCCGTTTATCTTCTATGTTTTTCCTCTCCCAGCCTTTCGTTACTCTCTCCCGTCTTTACCCTCGTAACCCACTTCCCCATATTCTTCCTCTCGTCTATCTCTTCCCCTCCCCTCCCTCCCCCTCCACCCCCTCCATCTCCATTAACCTCACTTTCCTTCACTCCTCCCCACTCCCCTACCACTCCCTCCAGTGTCTCTCTCCCTCTCTATCTCTCTCTCTCTCTCTCTCTCTCTCTCTCTCTCTCTCTCTCTCTCTCTCTCTCTCTCTCTCTCTCTCTCTCTCTCTCTCTCTCTCTCTCTCTCTCTCTCTCTATCTCTCTCTCTCTCTCTCTCTCTCTCTCTCTTTCTCTCTCTCTTCCTCTCTCCTGAATTCATTTTTATCCTCCACTGCCGGCGTCCGAGTTTCAGGTTTGACCCCGTTATCGTGGTGCCTGACTTTAGATACTTTATTCTGGCTGAATACAAGTGACCCTATGGTACTAAGAAAACGACCTCACGCATTGAAGAGGGTCTGGATCGGTGGGGATGAGTTTCAGGTCAGAATCTGTCACTTGGGTGAATAAAATCGCGTGGCCCCAACCATAGAAAATATGAAAAAAATATCATTACCATATTGAAAGAAACACTCTCCACTGTACTTTGTCTCCATTTTTTCCTCTCCCGTGCGTTACACAATACTTCCTCTCTCCTTCCTTTCTCCTCTCTCCAACCCTTTCCTCCCTCCCTCCCCCTACCTCCATCCCCCTTCTCCCCTCCTCCATCTTTTTCATCTTGTATGGGGAGTTGTCTATGTCAGTTTCTTGTAGTCAATTCTTTATGAACTGTAGTGACATCTATACAGGTCAGAATCATACAATATTCTTTGATGATAATCACTATCAATTACCCTTTCTTACATTTCTCCACCCACATTTTCACCCCCGTCCACCCCCCCACCCCCTGTTCCACACCCTTCCTACCTCCCTCCCTCCACCCCTTTCCTAACTCCACATCATTCCTCTCCTCCTTCTTCTCCTTCTTTCTCTTTACCCTTGTCTTACTCACTCACTCCCGTCCACCTCTTCCTCCCGTCCACCTCCTCTTCCTCCCGTCCACCTCCTCTTCCTCCCGTCCACCTCCTTTTCCTCCCGTCCACCTCCTCTTCCTCCCGTCCACCTCCTCTTCCTCCCGTCCACCTCCTCTTCCTCCCGTCCACCTCCTCTTCCTCCCGTCCACCTCCTCTCCCTCCCGTCCACCTCCTCTTCCTCCCGTCCACCTCCTCTTCCTCCCGTCCACCTCCTCTTCCTCCCGTCCACCTCCTCTTCCTCCCGTCCACCTCCTCTCTCCTCTTCCTTCCGTCCACCTCCTCTCTCCTCTTCCTTCTTCCCCCGGTTCCCAAGACCCATTTTCCTCCACCCGACCGCAGATTAGTCTTGATCAGCCACGTCTTGTCTGAGTCTCTGCTCTTATTCGGTTGATCAAAAGCGATGGAACGTAAACTCTGTGTTGGCGTCGCATCTGGTCCGCCCGCCAACCGCCTACCGCCACCGCCAACCGCCTAGGCGGATCCCGTGCGGGCGGGGGACCCTGCTTGTTGTAAACATTATTCTACAACCTTGACGGAGATGTCCTCTCGGTCTTGCCTCCTCTCTTTGCCTGTATGATATATTCGTGTGTGTGTGTGTGTGTGTGTGTGTGTGTTTATCTAGTTGTATTTCACGGGAAGGGGAGCTATGCTTGTGGTGTCCCGTCTTCATATCTCATTTTATCTAAACTATTTTTAAATTCATGTATTGTTTGTGCACACACCACTTTCTCATCTAACTTGTTCCAACTGTGTGTGTGTGTATGTGTGTATTCACCTTTGTCTTTGGATCACGTGCCGGACTTGTGATCGACAGATATTTCCCTCCCGGAAGAGAGCTCAAAGCTCGTATGACCGATCTATGGGTAATGCTGTGACCTTACACGCACACACACACCCAACTCCCCGCCCACGAGAGTTCGAGTAACGACTCGAAGGGCAGCAATACTGAAATTATTTCAGCCCTGGGTAGGATTCGTGTGTGTGTGTGTGTTTACCTAATTGCATTGACCTAATTGTAGTATACGGGAAAGTAGCAACGCTCGTCGGGTCCCGTCTTCTATTCTCTAATTTTCTAATATACCTAGACTCAAATGTGTGTGTGTGTATGTATGAGTGTGTATATGTATGTATGTATGTGTGTGTGTGAGTGTATATGTATGTGTGTGCGTGTGTTTTTGTGTGTGTGTTCTTGTGTTTGTGTGTGTGTGTGTGTGTGTGTGTGTGTATGTGTATGCGTGCGTGCCGGTTTTTATGTGTATTTGTGTGTCTGAATGTGTGTGTGTGTGGGTGGGTGTGTTTTCTTATGTGAGTGCGTGCGTGTGCGTGTATGTTTTTCTCTCTTGCTCTCTCTCTCTCTCTCTCTCTCTCTCTCTCTCTATGTGTGTGTGTGTATGTATGTCTGTATGTTGGTATACGCGTCTTTACGTTTTCTGTTTTTCTTAAATATTTATATATATATATTTCCTGAAGAGTGTGTTGATATTAATCATTAAGTACAAGTTCATAAACACAAATTAAAAACGAATATACGTTCATAAACAGAGTTCAATTCCTCCATAAACACACACATATACCTAAAGAACTGTTACCATTCTGATGGCAAATAAAGAAATTGGTGGACACAACCGTAAGAAAGTGCCACAATCTGAAAGAAATTTCCAAAATTTACTCAGCAGTATTTGTAAGTAGCATTTGAAAAAACACTTCTCAGCGACTCGAACTACTCAGGATATTTTGCAAATGGCGCTGGACAAGGTACCAGATTTTGTATTTGTTTATGAACCTATTTACGTATTTTACGTATTTGTTCATTTTGTCCAATACACTGTAGATTATTCTCACATTTATGTGAAGGTATAAAGTTTGTCAAGAAGTGTTAACTCGTTTCACGATTCAAATGTTAGGATATTTTCCAAAGAAGAGCTCTTTGAACAAACTGGTTATAAGATTTAAAATTGGGCAATTGATATACATTTGAAATTATTCGCATTCATTCATGAATTATCCCATTTGATCTCCACTGGTGTAGGATGAAAATTGAATTCAAAATGAGCAATGGCAACCTATGGATATAATTCAAACGCTGGAACCACTGTCTAAAGTAGAATGCAAATGACAAACGAATTTCAAACGCTCTAGTCAAATTGCCAAGTGCAATTTGGCATCTCACACATTAAAATAAAGAATATATATATGGTTAAAACATAATGTGTAGGATGACACTAATATATAAAATTCAAATGATAAAGTTGGATGAAAAATAAATTCAAAGTGTACCATGACAATCTACAGTATAGTCAAATTCAAACACGATCAACGTCAGAGTAGGATGAAAATGGTAGATGAATTTCAATCTCCAAGAACTTAATTTAGACATTATGACAAATCAAATGATTAGTCGTCCGTTTATGTTACTTCGGAAAAGTAACGGTTTGGGCTGAATTTCACATATTACCTCCCAGCCGCACCTCGAAGTTTCAGAGATTTAGTAAAAAAAAAAAGATCGTTTCCATAGTATCACGGATTTCATACAAACTTCTTGTCTTACTTGTTGAATATTTAGGTTTCATACAAATTTCTTGTCTCACCTTTAATTAATGAGTATTTTGGTGAAAGAAAATGATAAAATATATGTTTTTCGACACATTTCATTCACTATATCTCGTATATTAAATTCTCTATTATTTATGTTTCATCTTGGCACTACTTTTTGTAAACTACCGCGGATAGAAACTCAAAATATCTTATATCATTTTAGCTGTATTGATATAGAAAAATACGCATATACAGATAGAAATTAATAATATCTATTTTTCATGCATAATGGATTAATTTTCGTAATTCATTTTAGCACAAATATACAAGACATGGGTTGTGTACGGACAAATTCGAATACTGATGACCGTTAAACCGTCGTTTCCCTGAATTCCCGCCATAACGAGTTGAGCATTTGAAAAAAGTGGACGTGTGGAATTATGTGCGAATATTTTCTTTGAAAAAGTGCCGTCTTGAAATATATTTAGTGCGATTTTATTAAAACGTGTGTGTTTGATCATGTTAGAAGCCATTGATTAAGAAGAAGGCCCTCCTACAATGAAATCAGGTAAGATTATATATATACTAGCCAAATTACCTGCGCGTTCCTTTGAGTTCGTGAATCATCCCTTACCTAACCATATCCCACCTAACTTTAACCCATAACCCTAACCAAAATATATTTTCTAAATGAAACATAGTTATCCAAGTACCTGGAGTGATAGGGTATCACAGTTCTTGACATTCATAGGTAGCTCATTCTGTTCTCTAGTTTCTTGTAATGGAAG
>NC_134797.1:22981280-22998780 GCF_046742065.1 Oratosquilla oratoria
ATGATTGAGAATATACATACTGTCTTCTGATGTGGGTTTTTTCCAGCAAAACATGCACAAACGTATAATACACACACACACACACACACACACACACACACACACACACACACACACACACACACACACACACACACACACACACACACATGTACATATATATGCACACGCACCCGCATACACATGCACATGTGCACAAATAAACATACATAAACATATACACCGCCTTTCTCTCTTCGTTTCTTTTGAAATCTTCCCAACTCTTTCTTCCTCGTATATTCTCTGAATTATCCCATTAATCTTTTCTATTTCTTCTTTTCATTTGATTCCGTTTTTTCGCTGCAATAGTTCTGTTGACGAGTTGTCGTTTATCACTTCTTTTCCTTTATTTAATTTTGGTCAAATCCTTTTTTTTAATTTTGTTCAAATTTGTTTATGGCAATATTCGTCTTTGCACTGTTTATGAAGGTCCTGGCGTTAGAGTATTTAGATTTTTGAGTCAATATATTTTTAACCTAAACAAAAGATTCAAAGAAAGGTTATCCTATTTTTTTTCTATTGCGGGGAGGGGTGATAATATTCTCTCTGATTTTCTTTATTTATTTTTTTCGGAGGGAGGGGGATAGCCTTCTCCCCTTGAAACATCTAGAATTATTTAGAAATCCCCCCAAATTCTGAAAACTAGAAAATCCCGGATGCTCTTAAGTCTTTCTGATATTCTGGTTTTGTCTCTGAAAGGCATTTTCGTTCCAAATATTGGAGATCTGGAAATTTCGGAAGTTTTCAATCGATGGAACCATTGAACTCTCGGAGGGGAATGGCTAAAGTTTGAGGAATCTGTTTTTTTTTTTATAGTCACAGGATTAATTCGTGTGGGCACACACACACACACACACACACACACACACACACACACACACACACACACACACACACACACACACACACACACACACACACAATAGCGCAGTAGTAGCGTTCGCTGCCGCCAATACAGCGGTCCGGTTTCGAATCCCGGCAAGGCTGAAATAATTTCAATATCGCTGCGCTGTGAGTCGTTACTTTATCTCTCGTGGGCGTGGAGTTGGATGTGTGTGTGCGTGTAAGGTCACAGCATTACCCATAGACCGGTCATATATGAGCGCTGAGCTCTCTTCCGGGAGGGTAAAAGCTATCGATCATGAGTCGAGCACGTGATCCAAGACAATGATGAATCACACACACACACACACACACACACACACACACACACACACACACACACACACACACACACACACACACACACACACACACACACACACACACACACACACACACACACACACACACACGCACACACCTGTTTATGACCTCTGGTCATTCTAAGCGGGTAAAAGCTGCCGAGAAAACGGGAACTTTGTGCCGAAACATCGGTCGTGTGAGCCACGCTTTACACTCTCCTGTATAATGACTAATAAATCTTGTAACTGTTCATTCTGCCTTGAGAATGAGGCTGAATATCTTCGAAACGTTGGTACCAAAATCCCTATTAGTTTGACTATACTGCCTCGTTTGGACAGTACTTTGCTCTTCTACTACATAAGTTGCCTTTCGAAATATACTGCCTTTTTGACAGCATGGACCAAGATGACAGGAAATTTATTAATTATGCTATTTTATATATATATATATATATATATATATACATATATATATATATATATATAATATATATATATATATATATATATATATATATATGTAATGTATATTCTTCGTTTCTTTATCATTATCATGGTACAAATTATGATACAATACCCCCATCAGTGTCAGGTTTGACTGCTAATGTACTAATTAGTATTTTTTTTTTCAATATTTCTCACCGAAATTCAATGAATAATTGATCATACATTTCTAGTACCTCGCTGTACTTGGTAACCTTTCACAGACCAAAAAGAGTTGTATTTTCAATCTATTTGCTTTCCCAGCGTTTACGTAACTCTTGTTTACATATATTTGCACGAAGGGGGGGTGGTCCAATTGTGTTTACATCGCTTGCACCCATGTTTACAAAGCTCTAGTTCCTACGCTTGACTGACCATTGCTCCCTTCAGTTCTGTATGGGATGAAGATGCGTTTGCGTTTTATACGTTGTATCAGGTTCTATGTGTTACGTATCCTGGAGGATACGTGATATTTTGTGTGTGTGTGTGTGTGTGTGTGTCTGTGTCTGTGTGTGTGCAAAATTACCACAGGAGAAAGGAAAGTTGATGACAGAAAATAGTACTTTCGTATGTTACATCCTCAGATAAAGTTCCTTTCGCCTTTGGTAATTTTGCATACCCTTCACGGGGATACGAAATCCTCCACATATGTGTGTGTGTGTGTGTGTAATATGTATGTATGATATATATATATATATATATATAATATATATATATGATATTATATATGTATTATATATGCAATAAGATATTAGAAACGTGTGTTCTACAGATACAAAGAAACCACTGTAGAAAAGAAACAACCGGGGCAGAGTACTTTCGTGTATTACATCGTAATTGCAGAGATACATAGAGTACAATCAAGCATGATATATAGTAATAAAAGGGGACGTGGACACAGGAGATTGAAGTGTCAACGGTAGGATAATAAGGTAGTGACCAAATATTATAGTGGATATATATATATATATATATATATATATATATATATATATATAAATATATATATATATATATATATATATATATGTATATATATATATATATATTCCCCTCCAGTTCTCTGCTTGGCTTGTCGCCTATGTAGCACATTCACGAGCGCCTGGAAATGGTTTGTGTTCGTCTGTTTCCCGCTTGCATTTGCTTCGGAGCTGACCAAATGTTTTGGTTACGTAATGGCAGAATGTCGGATACAAGTTACCTCTCTCCTGGGAAATGTAAACGCTGACTCCAGACAAGAATTTTTATTCTAGTTGTTCATCTCTAAACGCCTTCCTGGGTATCAACGCGACTGTCGCCAGACGATTTTATTTAGATGCATGAGTGCCCTGTGCTCAATAACGTGATGTTTTGATTTATCACTGTCAGGAAAAACAACCCCGGAAATGTGTGTTTTTTCTATTGATTTTGGTTGTTAGGGTAACTTGCAGTATGACCAACGTAAGACTTGTATGAGTTGAGGTACTCACATTTATTTTTATTTTTATTCATCTTCTTCTTTGTCCTCATCCTCAACTTTTTCTTCTTATTCTTCTTCCCGTTCTTCCTCTTCTTATTCTTCTTCCCGTTCTTCCTCTTCTTCCTGCCTCTTCCTCTTATTCGTCTTCTTTTTCTTTGTCCTCATCTTCTACTTTTTCTTCTTTTTATTCTTCCTGTTCATCCTCTTCTTCCTCTTCTTTCTCTTTTTCTTCTTCTTCCTCCTCTTCTGCCTCTTATTCTTTCACGTATTTTTTTTATGTACTTTCTCTTCTTATTCTTCTTCCCGTTCTTCCTCTTCTTCCTCTTTTTCTTCTTCATCTTCTTCCTCTTTTTCTTTCTCTTTCTCCTCTTATGCCTCTTCTTCTTTCTCGTATTTTTTTTTTTACAAAAGTCATCCTATCAGGATACCCGTGGCAATTGGCTATTACCACTGACTTGCATGTTCTGTGTACCCTCGAGTATTATCCCACTCTCTGTCACAATCACTTTAATCCCATCACCATCGACAGATCACAAAACCAAATGAAATTGCTTGACGGAAGCTAAAGTGAAAGTATAAGTCCCATCCAGTACAGAAGGTGTTAGTCACGTTGAGTTTAGCCGCTACTCTGTTGAAGGAGTCACACAAAACTGAATGAAATAGCCATGAGGCAGCCGAGATAATTAACCGAATACCAGGCGATGTACTCATTAGGCTCTTGTCCCCTCAGATGAGGAATGAACGCGGGACATACCGTGTCACCCAACGGAAAGGAACTTCGGTTTATATCGTTTCCATTCCTCGTTTGATTAAGATTGTTTAGCATCAGCTGGAACAGAAATCTGAAGTGCCTTACCGTGCTAGATAGCATTCACCCCTATCCCTTCCCTTCCCTTCCCTATCCCCTCCCTCTCCCTCCACCTCTCTCCCCCGCCTCCCTGCACCCCTGATCCTTACCCCTCCCCTTCTCACTCCCTCTCCCCCCTCCCTCTCCCCCCTCCCTCTCCTTCTCTCCCTCCCCCCTCCCTCTCCTTCTCTCCCTCCCCCCTCCCTCTCCTTCTACCCCGTTATCCTTCCTCCTCCACATACCCCTCCCCACCTCTTCCCCCACCTTTCCCTTCTCCCCCTTCCCTCTCCCCTTCCTCTCCTCCTCCAAATCCCATCCCCCTTTTCTTTTACCTTTCTCCCCCTCTCTCCCTTTCTCCCCCGTTCCCTCTCCTCTCCCTCTCTCCAACTTCTCTCCCTACCTTCTTTTACCTCCCCCCCTCATAATTCCTCCTCGCCTTCCTGCTGTCTCTCCTTCTGCCCCCTCTTCCCCCTCTCCCACCGGTCACCCCCCCATTTGTACTATTATTCACCAATATCATGTACACCACATTTCGCCATAATTATCACACCGTGAAATGTTGGTCGAAGCAACATTACAGGGCAAGCTAAACTGTAATACACCATTTCTCCTGACGCATTGCACAATATTATTCTGAGGTGTAGTGAACTGTAATTCATGCTGGTACATATCATTACATGTTACAATTCTTTATCATGGTGTTACACACCATAGATGTAACACTACACAATATCATGGGTCACTATAGGGGCAGTCTGTCTGATCAAAAAGTTCCTAAGACCTTTATCACTTCGATTTTGCTGAAATTTGGTTTATGGGTAGTTTTGGGGACCGAAACACATTTCTGAAATTTTAAGGTCAATCCAAGCACCATCTTCGCTTCGATTTTGATGAAATTTTGTTTTTGGGTAGTTTTAGGGCCCTAAACACATTGCTGAAATTTTAAGGTCAATCCAAGCAACCGTTCAGGAGATATGACCTCAGATATTTTGAGGTCATATGAGAGGTCACTAATATTTGGCAACCAATAACTAGGGCAATAAAAGTCATAGTTATGTAAATGTATAAATATCTAGAATCAGGAAAAAACAAGGCATCCAAAAATCAGACTTTTAGAACTCTAGGTTGAAAAATTGAAAATCCCACTTTAGCAAAAATTTGAGGTCAAAATTTGAGCCCTTGGGTATCAAAGTTAAACAAATGTATATATAGATGAGAAAAATGAAGGCATAAGTTTTGGCTGTTAGAATCAGTAAAAAATATGCTAATATTTTTCATATAATTAACACATAAGTGTGAAAAATGTGTACAGTTGACGGAGAACGTATGAATATGGCTGTCACATATTTGAGCATCAAGTATTGTAAGCCATCAACAATACATGGTGAAGGTGAAAATCCCCACGCCAGGAGGCGCTAAGTAGCTGCGGCCGAAGCTATCACCTTTGCTTAGGGGACTGTCGGGACAGGTAACAGTCACTGCAACTGGAAATTGGAGAGTAGTGCAGGATTCGAACTCGGATGCAAGACAGGCAAGCGCGTTTCCGATGGCGCCGTTCCTCTCCACCGTCAACAACGGGAGACTTGTTCGGTTATAAGAACATAAGAACAAAAGAAATAAAGGAGACTGCAAGAGACCATAAGGCCTACACTAGGCAGCTCCGTATCCATCACCACCTGTCATCCCCATCCATAAAGTTGTCTAATCGTTTTTTAAAACAACTGATAGTTTCAGCGCTTACTCCATGGTTACTAAGTTTATTCCATTCATCGACCACCCTATTAGTAAACCAATATCGTTGCTGCTGCTGGTCAACCTGGTCCTCGTCAGGTTGACGTTAGGAATGGCATCGACTCGGTGTTTGGCGTCTGCCACGAGGAAGGGGGTGGGGTTCTGAGGCAGACGTCAGGACAAATGGTCCTCCAAAACGACGAACTCGAACTCAGAATCTTTTAAATACCAACCGAGCCTGCCCCCAAGATCTCCAAGGACACAAGATGGACGAGGAGGAGGAGGAGGAAGAGGAGGAAAAAGGGAACCAACAGGATTAACGAGAAGGAAGAGGAGGAGGAGGAAAGGTAGAACTAGAATGATGAACGAGGAAGATAAGGAGGACCAGTAGAAGGAAGAGGTACAGGAGGAGGAAAAAAACAGAGGAAAAGGAGAAGGAAGAAAAGGATGACCAGCAGCATGAACGAGGAAGATGAAGGAGGACCAGGATGAGGAAGAGGTAAAGAAGAAAGAAGAGGAGGAGGAAGACGTAAAAAAGGAACAGGAGGAGGAGGAATAGAAGGAGGAGAAGGGGAACCAGCAGGATGAACGAGGAAGATGAAGGAGGACCAGGATGAGGAAGAGGAGGAGGAGGAAGAGGAGGAAGAGAAAGAGAAAAGGAGGACCAGCAGGATGAACGAGGAAGATGAAGGAGGACCAGGATGAGGAAGAGGAGGAGGAGGAAGAGGTAAAGGAGGAAGAGGAGAAGGAGAAGGAGGACCAACAGAAGGAAGAAAGGAGGAGGAGGAGTTGGACTAGGACCCCAGTGGCGTCGACAGGGACGCAGGCGAGGCGACGACTCGACATTGTCGCCGCGAACCACAACAAAGCCGCGAAGAAGACAAGACAAGCAAGTTGTAGTTGTTCTTTCTTGACGGGAGGGCTATTAATTAGTGGGCCTGCTTACGACGCCTACCCCATCCTCCACGTGACGTCATCACGCCCCTAATACCCTTGACGCCATCTCAACATGTTGCAATGCTGAGACATGGCATCCGACCTAGTTATGGACCAAAAGGTCTCCTGGCGTAAGTAGTAGTCGTACTGGTGGTCGTAGTAGTTAGCAGTAGGTGCTGTGGCTGTTTCGTTTGTTGGTGCTGCGCCTCTCATTTGTTCTTGTTTCTGTTATTTTTGTGATTATTTTGTTGTCCTTCGCTCTTGTTGAGGTGCTTGTTGTTGTACCTACTGTTGACACACACGTACACACACACATACATGTGTGTATATATATATATATATATATATATATATATATATATATATATATATATATATGTATGTATATATATATGTATACACACACACACACACACACACACACACACACACACACACACACACACACACACACACACACACACACACACACACACAGAAATAAGAGCAAAGGAGAATAAATTTTGTTTATGCCAGTATTTTTCATATAGTTAACATGTATGTGTGAAAAATATGTAGTTGATGGACAACGTATAAATATGGTGCTCACTTATATGTTAATTATATGAAAAATGCTAGTATAATTTTTTTTACTTGTTCTAATAGCCAAAACTTGTGCATTCATTTTTCTCATATATACATACATATATATATATATGTATGTATATATATATATATATATATATATATATTTGTATGTATGTGAACATGAATATATATATATGTGTACATGTATATATGTATATATATATATATATATATATATATATATATATATATATATATATATAATTTCAATTTTGATACCTAGGGGTCAAATCTTGACCTCAAGTGTTTGTTAAAGTAGGTCTTTTATTTTTCAATCTAGAGTTCTAAAACTATGATGTTTGGATTCCTTGTCTTTTTCTGATTCTATATATATATATACATTTATATAACTATGACTTTTATCACCCTAGTTAAAGGCCTGCAAATGTTAGTGACCTCGCATGTGACCTCAAAATATCTGGTCATATCTCCTGAACGGTTGTTCAGATTGACCTTTAAATTTCAGCAACATCAGGAGATGAGGGTGTTTATTTTATTTTTATTATTATTATTAGTTTGTCGATCCGGCAGAGAATACCCCTATATTCTTCTATGGGGTGCTGCCTATGTCACAGGATATCACAATTTATTATTCAATACTGCTCAACACTATAGCACACTATATTCTCCATGGTACACCATACCAAAACCTACAAAAATAAGTCATTGTATAGTTACTCCACCCAGAAACATTATGCCATTCTTCAGTGTACTACACCATATCATACTCCAACGTGATTCTTCATTATACACAACCATAACCCAGTGCTTTAGTTGTACGATACGCCATACGAAAAATAAGATTTTACTGTAGAACACCATGTCACGTTCGATTGTGTTACGCAATACCAAAACTTCCTCCATTTTAGCTCACCATATCATATTCCAGTACGATACGACACATAACATCATACCAGACCATATCCCACCGAGATACACCGTGCCATACGGCACAATGTTCCACAACACATTTCCACCATTTTTTTCCACCATATGCTATACTCGGCCGCGTGGCCAGCCCGTGTGTATCTTTGGGATTGATCCGTTTTGTTTACTTTTTCCTGTGATGACGCCGTGTTTTGCCTGTCTGCCATGCAGGGAGTAGCCGGCAGTGTTTTTTGTGTTATTGTGCTGCCTGGGTGTTTTGTTTCCCGTCCCCTTTCTCGGCAAGTGTTGGATTTCGCCACCGTGTCCGTGTTATGTTTCGCTGTAATGCTGTTATGGAGGTGTTGTGTTGGGGTGAATGTACAGGTGTAAATTTTGTTTCGTTTGTGGTCTGGTGTTATGTTTTAGAATATGCTTGTATTATTATGATAAAACACCACAGGGAAAGGGGAAAAACCTGGAATCCGAGCGCTTTCGTGACATTCACATCTTCCAGGATTACAAGAGAATGAACAAGTACAGAGTAAGGTGTATATATATTCTTCAACATTCCTCTGAAGAAGCTACAAGCGAAACCGGTCAGATATATAAAGTCAAGTTTGACACATTTACTATACCTTACTCAGTACTTGCTCTCTTGTAATCCTTGAAAATGCGAAAATATCACGAAAGCGCTCGGGTTCCTGGTTTTTTACTTTTCCTGTGGTGTTTAGCATAATTTGTGTTGTGCTTTACGTTTGTTATACGAGTGATATTTTGTTTTTGTTGATCTGATATTACATTTCAATATGTTTCTCTTATGTATTGTTGTTTTGTTTTAATTTTGTTATTCAGGTGCTGTTTCATAGGTGAGGAGGTGATGTTTTGTTTTTTCTCCTACTCACGTGTTGTGTGTTTACTGTTGTACACGTGTTATTTTTTGTAGGTGCTTTTTTCCTTTTATGCCTGTGTTGCACTCCCTACATTATTTTGTATTTAATTTTATCTAATTTTATTTTTCGTATTTTTATTCTATCTTGTAATTGCACTGCCCTTGTACTGTAATTTATTGTCCTGAGATTGTGTTTAACGTCTATATAGTGATTAAGTGAAGCAGCCTCGCTGTGGATGAACTGTGTCTTGCTGCATTGCATCTGACCCAGGGCAGTGAGTGGAATACATGGGTGATCCATCATCCACGAGGAGATAAGATGAGGTGGAGGAAAGGGTAGTGGAGGAGAGTGGAATGGGTGGAAGTAAATGCCTTTGACTTGGCTACCCCTCTCATAAAGGGGAAAAAGTTCCTGTTATATAGATAGATATATAGATTCTATCTTATTTGATTTTTACCTTCACTGACCTTATATTGTGTTTTATTATTTTCCTTGGATTGTGCTTAACGTCTGTACAGGTGTTTTGCTTGTGCTATGCAGGTTTTGTACTTGTGCTATGCAGGTGTTTTGCTTGTGCTATGCAGGTGTTTTACTTGTGCTATGCAGGTGTTTTACTTGTGCTATGCAGGTGTTTTGCTTGTGCTAATGCAGGTGTTTTACTTGTGCTATGCAGGTGTTTTACTTGTGTTGTGCAGGTGTTTTGCTTGTGCTATGCAGGTGTTTTACTTATGCTATGCAGGTGTTTTACTTGTGCTAATGCAGGTGTTTTGATTGTGCTGTGCAGGTGTTTTGCTAGTGCTATACAGGTGTTTTGCTTGTGCTATGCAGGTGTTTTGCTTGTGCTAATGCAGGTGTCTTACTTGTGCTGTGCAGGTGTTTTACTTGTGCTATGCATGTGTTTTGCTTGTGGTACGCAGGTGTTTTACTTGTGCTATGCAGGTGTTTTGCTTGTGCTGTGCAGGTGTTACCCTTCCACTGTGGCAGTGTTGTACGATTCATCTCTCTTCAGCTCTTTTCTGTTCAGGTTTTGTGTTTCGCAAGGTAATTAAAACGTTTTTCAAAGGATTTCCTTAATTGCTCTTGGAATTATCCCTGACGCTAACATGACCTGTGGGAAATCGCATCGGTCTGATTTCACCTTTTGCAACCTGGTTGCCACCTGCTTCAACTCGACACCTGTTTTCCTATTCACGGCAAGCACCTGCTTTCCTCCCCAAACAACGTTGTCTGTTGCTCATCTGGTGTATACGTGTGTCCCTCTCTTTGTTTTCTCTACATTGTCACGTTACAAGTTGTAAAAAAAAAATTCTGACAGCAACATGCCTTTTACCTTTTCACAGTTTCTCAACACCTAACGCAACCTTCTACTTCCTCATGACTGGTGCCTCTTTTGTTATTTCTGCAACCTCATTATGTTCTCGTAACTATTGACACCTCCACCTTCCTACCAGGTGCGCCACCAGCTCAACACCTGCGCAATCGGATTCTTTGAGATTCGTCACTTCTCTTGACCACCCACGCAACTTTCAGAATGCTGCAACCGCTTCAAACAATGAATAGTATCATACCTCTCTTTCTCGGCCCTCGTCTACTTGTCCTCTTCCTCCATCTCTTCCTCCTCCTCCTCCTCCTTCTCTTCCTCTTCCTCCTCCTTCTCTTCCTCTTCCTCCTCCTTCTCTTCCTCCTCCTCCTCCTCCTCCTTCTCTTCCTCCTCCTCTCTTCCTCCTCCTCCTCCTCGTCGTCGTTCCCCACCTCTTTCTCCTCCTCTTCCACCTCCCCCTCCTTCTCCTTTTCCTTCTCCCTCCTCCTCATCCTCTTTCTACTCCTTCTCTTCCTCCTCCCCTTTCTCCTTCTCTTCCTCTTCCTCATCCTCTTCCTCCTTCTCATCTTCCTCTTCCTTTTCCTCCTCTTCCTCTTCCTCCTTCTTCTCTTTCTCCTCCTCTTTTCCTCCTCAACCTCTTTTCCATTTTCATTCTTCATCTCCTTCTCTTCTATCTCCTACATCTCCTTCCCCCTTCTCCATTTCCTTCCCATCCTCCTCCTCTTCCTTCCTTTACTCTTCCTTCTACTTTTTCTGTTCCTCGTTCACTTCCTTTTCCTTCCTAATCTTCTATTCCTTCTCTTTCTTGTTCTTCCCTCATCTCATCTCTCCTCGTTACCCTACCTACTTCCCTCCTCCTCCACCACATCCTCCTTCCCTTTCTTCCATTACGCCCTCACTTCCACCTCCTCCTCCTCCTCCTCCTTCTCCTCCTTCTCCTCAATCTCCTTATCATCCTCATCCTTCTTCTCCATTTCCTTCTCCTCCTCCTTCTCCTCCTCCTCCTTCTTCTCCTCCTCCTTCTTCTCCTCCTCCTTCTCCATTTCCTTCTCCTCATCCTCCTTCTCATCCTCCTTTTCATCCTCCTTCTCTTCCTCCTCCTCTCACTCTTTCCTTCCCTCTTCCTCCATTTTTCTCTATTCCTCGCTCACCTCCTCTTTTTGTTTTTCCTTTTTAATCTTCTTTTCTTTCTCTCCCTTTCCTCTTCTCCCCGCCCTACCTCCATCTTCCTTCTCCTCCTGCCATTCTCCTTCCCATCCTCCTCCTTCCCGCTCCTACTCACCCAACCTCCCTCCTCCTCTTTCTCTTACTCCTCCTCTTTCTTCTATCACGCCTTCACTTCTTCCTCTTCTTTTCCTTCCTCCACCATCTCCTCCTCCTCCTCCTTACCCAACCTCCCTCCTCCTCTTCCTCTTCCTCCTCTTCTTTCTTCTATTACGCTTTCACTCTTCCTCTTCTTTTCCTCCCTCCACCATCTCCTCCTCCTCCTCCTCCTCCTCCTCCTCCTTTGCCTCCTCCTCCTCCTCCCTCACCCTGCACTAGATATTATGTTACATGAGAGGAACAACTTCGCTCTGGAAATGACATCACCGTTCCACCAGCTTTGTCACTTTGTCCTCACAATACCACCTCCACTGTACCTCTTCACAACACACGTATATCTTCACTCTAGCACCACAATCTCACAGTTCTGTTTTTGAAACACAGGCCTTACAGCATCTGGATTACATTACATAACATGCACATTCGAAAAGCATTATAGCTATACTCTTCTTGTAAATCCGTTTTCAGAACATTACAATCAAAGCACAGCACTGGTACACTCGTATCACCGTTCTCGTAACATCGTCTTAGTAGGATCACTGTCACCGTATCATATTGGTAACTATTCTCATAAAACCCTCCTCAGAACATGGTTCTTTCGTCACCGTCATAACAACATTTGTAACTCATTGTGACTTCGTTAGCCTGACTTAGTTATCACCAGCAACTGAAATTACAACGTTGTCTTTACAAAGATCCCCTCATATTGCTCTCACAAAAATAGTTTAAAATTAGCTGTATTGCTACATTACAGCACCCTCGTGCACCAATTTACACAACCTTTACACGACGCTTTACACAACTTTCACAGACACAAATCCATAAACATTGCTAATACTGTCCTCATAATCTTTGATACTTTTTACAAAACCTTCACAATCCAGACAACCCACATCATGTCCCCACAAGCGTTTTCATATCACCATCTTCACAATGCGGCAGTCATGAAATAATATTTTGTAAGTCAACTTTACCACCTTTATCGCTAAGACACAAGTCATTGTTCAACTCCAGATAGAAAGAAAATTGTTGCAAATATTAACAAGCTGTGGAAAACGCTAAACTTAGTTCTTTCAGTTCAGGTCTCTACTCTTTGGTTAGAAGGAAATCAACAGCATAATACTGAACTGAAGAGATCGGCCTGTAAGATCTCACAATCAATTCCTCATTATATCGTCATCATCGTTCACATAGTCACTATGTTTTTTGTAGCATGATTTTGTGTTCTTTGTATATTGTTCATGAATCTTTTCAGTATCTGAATGCATCCAGGTTCACAATTATAGTAGCTGCATGAGGCATTTACTGCTATCGTCGAGTTGGTATCGTTTCTGAGAGATGGAAATCAAGAGTTCAAAAAATGAGTATTTTTGTAAAGTACTCTATTTTTCTCAATGTTCACTACTACTACTACTACTATACTACTACTATACTGCTACTATACCACTACTATACTACTATTATACTACCACTATACTACTACTACTACTTCTTCTACTACTTCTACTGGGCATGATAGGTAATGGGCAGGGGGAGGGGGATTTAGTGTAGAAAAAGATTGAAATGGAAGGAATTTGAGGTTATTATAGGTGTGAGGAAGAACCACTTGCTGTTGTCTTATTTTTCTTGTTAAGTGTCAATTTTCTCTACCTTGTCGCGAAGTTTGATCTTCGTAATTGAGTTCGTACTTTTTGGTTTCGGTTCGTCTTCTTCTTTCTCGAGTTGTTTTTGGTCACTTATTTCAAATTGGTTTCATTTTTGTATGTATACAACTTTTTGTTACCAAGATTTGACATCTTTGGGTCAGGTTATGTGGTTCATCAGTAATGGCAGGGTCTTGATTTTTATACGTCGCTTTTTTATTTATTTTATTTATTTATTTATTTATTTTTATTTTTTTTTTTTTATCGGCCCATAAGGGAGTCATTAAGCCTGGTGTGGTTTTATTTTATTATTATTATTATTTTTTTCGTTAGGAATTAAGACCTGAAAATACAAGAATTCTATAAATTCGTGAGATGACTCACAGGTGAACATAATTTCGGAATAAGGTCACACAAAGTAATGCATATAATTAGTCAAAGAAAATGTGGACAAGGGGTGACTATTGACTTTACTTCTGACTACCATTGAGGCTTCGCGGAGATGAATGGAATAGTTTGGCTGTGGCCAGAGTAAAGGTAAGAGTATCGCCAGTCAATGAAAGGATTTAAACTCGTTTCATAAACCATCTTGTTGGCTCATTCCAAGGATTTTCGTCAGACTGACGATACTATCCATCTAAGATTTCCAAGAGTGGTAATAGGTCTTCACGTGGTCAATATTTATAACTATATTGTCAGTAGGTCTATTAGTGATGATTATGACATCTCCAACGCCTTTATATTCGACCAAGACTTTTCTAGATATTTTTTTCTAGGATATTTGGTGTCAGTCTGTAAAGGTCTTCAGTAATGAGACTGCACTAACATTGTCAATAGATACTTATTGTGTATATGTCCCTAATTAATATCATCTTAAGACTAGGTTCTGTCCTAAGCTGGATAAAATTGTCATTACCCAGAGCAAACTATGTAAATGTAACATCGCGTAGTGAAGGAGTTAATATTACATTTCACTCGAAAATTGATACCACAGATCAGACCGCAGCTTTTACAACCTAATCTCACGGTGATTTGTTTTACAAGTCTTCAAAACCACCATCTGGGTTCTTATCTTTTCAAAACCACGGTGGTTCTTAAAGATCTTTATTCCTCTTAATGCTTTCTAATGTCCTTCAAATGAATACATTTCTTTGAGATGAGTCTCCAGATATACATACCAATCATTTCATAATTCTGAAAGGATTGGTATTGACATTATAGAAAAAAAAATCTTCTCGTGGTTTCCTCTTCTTTGGTTTTCTGTTTTATACTCTAGAGTCTAGACTATAAAGCTTCCATCCCATGGGGGGTAATCCAGCAACGTTCAAGTCTTGGACAAGAGGCGCTGGAAAGTGGAAAAGCATGTTTATCCAAGGTTCTTATTTCTCTCTTTGTCTCTCTCTCTCTCTCTCTCTCTCTCTCTCTCTCTCTCTCTCTCTCTCTCTCTTCTCTCTCTCTCTCTCTCTCTCTCTCTCTCTGTGTGTGTGTGTGTGTGTGTGTGTGTGTGTGTGTGTGTGTGTGTGTGTGTGTGTGTGTGTGTGTGTGTGTGTGTGTGTGTGTGTGTGTGTGTGTGTGTGTGTGTGTGTGTGTGTGTGTGCGTGCGTGCGTGCGTGCGTGTGTGTGTGTGTGTGTGCGTGCGTGCGTCTGTCTGTCTCTTTTTCTCTTTGTCTCTCGTTAAGCAATCTCAGAGTTGTAAGACCGTCTACCCGTACCCTCGTTAATCTGACGCCGAATATATAACAATAATATACAATTTAGACCAAGTCAACATATGCTGGTACTGCAATGGACATTATAGAATTATCCAAATCATAATGATTTTAGTATTAAACTGAAGGACCTGTTACTGACAACGATACCTTACAAATAGGATTGAAACTATAATTTATCGGTATCCACGACGCCATATTGATCAGGGGTGGCCAACTAGTCGATTATGATCGACTGGTCGATCACAAGCCTGTTTTAAGTCTATCACAGTACTGTACATGTTATTCATCCTTCAGAAGTTATGCAAATTGCTGCAGTAGCATATCCAAGTATTCATGACACTTGGATTATTGTATTTATCTTTTTTTCTGGGAATAAGTTATATTTATAGTGATGTACATGTCTAGACAACATACAATTGTTTATAAAGACATACTACTTCTGTGTTCGGCTGGTAGATCACATCAGGGTAATTGTAGAAAAAAATAGATCATATCTCACAAAAGGTTGGCACCCCTGATGTAGACGTCGCGGTAACATGAAATATAAATCAATCAATTATTAGCAACTATTATTGAACTTGAGCCATCTTAGTATCAATAGAAAATTTCTTGAGGACATGAACTGGATCCCTTACATATTTAGTAGAATTTTTTTTCTGCCAATTCATTTTTATGAATTTCCAATTAGTTTTGTGTTCGTTAGAACAAAATCATTTAAAAGATTAATTGGTCCCAATATAAGATAAAACTAAAGTAGATTTAAGTTGTCTAATGCAGAAGTACCTCTGTATTAACGAAATCACGTGGTCTTGTCCAAAACAAAATTATGAAAATAGTCATTGGATTTTCTCAGCCTCCGTCACACATTCAAGATTCCTGTCAAAGGGTGTGAATTAAAAAAAAAAAAAAAAAAAAAACTAGAAGGCGACTTCGCTAACAGTATTCCAGACTTCCTACTATTCGTATATATTTAGCTTCTATTCACTCATCATTCAGCTTTTCAGAGTACAACCCAAAGGTGATTTGACATTTGCAGATTCGAAAATTAAAAGATTGTAATCTAAGTCATTTCTGTTCAAACGAACTCGTTTTGAGTCGCGCATGTGTGACCAGGCTTCACGAGATAACTCGTCTTTGAGCTCACGAGATAACTCGTCTTTGAGCTGTTGAGGAAGAGTTTCAATTGCCAAAGATAAGCATAATAGTCTGCAGTTATCCAGAACAGTAGTAGTGAAGTGACTTAATCTTACAGAAAGCCCTTCGCAAAAACAGCGAGATGGACAAAATAGGCAGAGAAAAAAAAAAAAAAAAAAAAAAAGGATAAAGGGCCACTCGGTAGGTAAGGCCGTAATTGGAGTACAGTAGGTCGCTAACACTTTACTGTCAAGGATGTGTCACGCGGATGAATGAAATAGACTGGCGGCTGCCCGAATAGAAGGAAAAGTACTATCCAGTGCCAACGGGGCTAACTAAACGTGAAAACTGTCCAAACTGGTCCATTCTATTAGCATAGATTATGGATTCAAAAGCCATTTAGACTATATGGATTTATATATACATGTGTATAATATATATATATATATATATATATATATATATATATATAATACGTGTGTGTTTATGAATGAGATAGCGAGAGAGAGAGAGAGAGAGAGAGAGAGAGAGAGAGAGAGAGAGAGAGAGACTTACACGAGAAGACACTTTAAGCTGAAACCGTCAGTTTACTGTGTCGAGACAGCTGCAGATCAAAGTTGGCCTCCTCTCTTCGCGAAGTGAGATCGATACCAAACTTTTTACTTTTGTGCACCTCATCCATCCACATAACTTGATGCAAAAACCACACTTTGCGTTTTCTTTAAGTACCGATATGTGTAAGACTGGTAGGTAGTGAAATAATAGAATGAAATAAGATGAAGTAGATTATATATATTATATATATATATATATATATTATATATATATAATATATAATATATACATACATATAATATGCAATAAAAACACTAAGAGCGTGTGTTCACAAATGCGTAAGTAACCACTGGGAAAAGTAAACTAACGAAGCAAAGCGCTTTCGTATAATTACATCTAAAGTGCAGATACAAAGAAGAAATTATAAAATGAAGAAACAAGGTACAGGATATATGACTGAGTGAGACATAGTGAAGAGGGCATTCGGAGCGGAAGATGTAATTATACGAAAGCGCTCTGCTTCGTTAGTTTACTTTTCCTAGTGGTTACTTACGCATATATATATATATATATTAGATATCACAGGCTGCCTAAATCCGAGACAGAATGGCGAGAATGAATAGTCAAAGATATATTTGAGTAGATGTGCGCTATCAGCACTTATGATTTTGTCCGAAGACCGGGTTCTGGAGTTAAGAATAAATTAATGAATAAATAAACACACAGATGAGTAAAACGAGACTCAAAAA
>NC_134797.1:23011280-23018780 GCF_046742065.1 Oratosquilla oratoria
CTCTCTCTCTCCTCGCTCCTCCTCTCTCTCTCTCTCTCCTCTCTCTCTCTCTCTCTCTCTCTACTCTCTCTCTCTCTCTCTCTCTCTCTCTCTCTCTCTCTCTCTCTCTCTCCTCCTCTCTCTCTCTCTCTCTCTCTCTCTCTCTTTCTCTCCTCCTCTCTCTCTCTCTCTCTCTCTCTCTCTCTCTCTCTCTCTCTCTCTCTCTCTCTCTCTCTCTCTCTCTCTCTCTCTCTCTCTCTCTCTCTCTCTCTTTCTTCTCTGTCATCTATTACATACTCTCTCTCCACTTCCCATCCGACCTCGCAAGCTCATGGCCTCTTCCTCTTTATCTTCCATTCCACAGAAATCCACCCTTTTCCCTTCTCCCCCTCCTCTAACTTCTCCTCCTACTCCCCTCCCTTCTCCTCCCCGCCATTCTCTTCCTCTACCTTCTCCTCCCCTCCCTCCTCCTCCCCTCCCTCCTACTCCCCTCTATCGTCTTCTCCTCCCTCCTCTTCCCCTCCCTCCTCCTCCCCTCCCTCCTCCCCTCCCTCCTCCTCCCCTCCTCCTCCCCTCCCTTCTCCCCTCCCTCCTCCTCCCCTCCCTTCTCCCCTCCCTCCTCCCCTCCCTTCTCCCCTCCCTTCTCCTCTCCTCCCCTCCCTCCTCCTCCTCTCCCTTCTCCTCTCCTCCCCTCCCTTCTCTCCTCCCCTCCCTTCTCCTCCCCTCCCCTCCCTCCTCCTCCCTCCTTCCCTCTCCCTCCCACCCCCTCCCTCCTCCCCTC
The DNA here is from genome assembly GCF_046742065.1 of Oratosquilla oratoria. Lineage (NCBI taxonomy): Eukaryota > Metazoa > Arthropoda > Malacostraca > Stomatopoda > Squillidae > Oratosquilla > Oratosquilla oratoria. The sequence goes on from NC_134797.1 coordinate 23,012,041, forward strand.
TTCTCCCACCCCCTCCCTTCTCCTCTCCTCCCTTCCCCTCCCCTCTCCTCCCTACCTCCTCTCCCTTTTCTTCTCACTCTACCCGTCCTCTTCCTTCCCCGCCACTTGCCTTCCTTTACCTCATCTCCCCCTTTTCCCCCTTCCCGATCCTCCTCCCCATCCTCTCCCCCCTTCCTCTCCCCCTTCCCCTCCTCCTCCCCCTTCTCCTTCTCCCCCGTCCCCTCCCCCTTCCCCCCTCCTCCCCCGTCCCCTCCCCCCTTCCCCATCCTCCTCCCCCTGTCCTCTCCCCCTTCCCCATCCTCCTCCCCCTGTCCTCTCCCCCTTCCCCATCCTCCTCCCCCGTCCCTCCCCCCCTTCCCACCGTGCATTAGCACGCCATCCCCCTAAATTAGTTCCTCACCCGCATTTTCATTGTAATTCTACTCCGTCCCCGAATTAGGAGTGAGACCCCCTCCCACTCCCATCCTCACCCTCCATGGATGCGGGTCTTCCTCGGGGTTTCTGTGAACCCAGAAGACCTTCCTCTTCGTTCTCCTCTTCCTTCTCTTCCTCGTCTTCCTTCTTCTTCACCTCCTTCTCCTCCTCCTTTTTCTCCTCCTTTTTCTCCTCCTTCTTGTCCTTCTCTTTCTCGTCCTCCTCCTCCGTTTCCTCCACCTCTTTCTCCTCCTTCTTCTTCTTCTTCTTCTTCTTCTCAACTTTTTCCTTCTCCTCCTTCGCCTCGCCTTCATACTCATCTGTCTCCTGCTCCTCCTCTTTCTCCTTCTCCTCCCCCTTCTTCTCCTCCTCCTTTTCCTACTCCTTCTTCTTATTGTCCTTTTCTTGACCTTCTCCTCCTCCTCCTCCTCCTCCTCCTCCTCTCCTCTTCCTCCTCTCCTCTTCCTCCTCCTCCTCTCCTCTTCCTCCTCCTCTCCTCCTCCTCTCCTCCTCCTCCTCCCCTCCTCTTCCTCCTCCTCATCTTCATTTTCCTTTTCCTCCTCCTTTTTCACCACCTCCTTCTCCTATTCCACCACCTCCTTCTCCTATTCCAGTACCTCCTCCAACTTCCACCACCTCCTCCTTATCCTCGTCCACATCCTCCTCCTCCTCTTCTTCCTCTTTGCCCTTCTCCCCGCTAAACCCCCTGAACTTCCCTCTTCTTCCCCCTCCTCCTCCTCCTCCTCCTCCTCCTCCTCCTCCTCCCCTCCTCCTCCCCCTCCTCCTCCCCCCCTGCCTTACTAGACGGAGGCTCTCCACACAATCTAATATTTTCTCATAACTGATTCCTTTTATACTCTCCTTCCTGCCCTGTTGTCCTCGCTCCCCTCCCTCGTCCTCCCCTCCTCGCTTCCCCCACCTCTCCCCAACCACCCCATATCCCTCACTCCCTCCCTTCCTCGCTCTCTCCCTTTACTCTCTCCCTCCTTCTCTCCCTCTTCCTCCATTCCTCCCTAACGTTCCTCTCCTTTCGCTTTTGTCACATCAATGGCAACATCGATCCTCCATATGACTTTTCGTTTTCCTTCCGAGTCTCGTTCGCCGTAGTCATTGTCATTTTTCTTCCTCGAGGAACTTCTTCTTCTTCTTCTTCTTCTTCTCCTTCTCCTTCTCCTTCTTCTTCTCCTCCTTCTCCCTCGCCTTCTTCTTCTTCTTCTTCTTCTTCTTCTCCTCTTCCTTCTTCTTCTTCCTTCCTCTTCCCCTTCCCCTTCTCCTTCTTCCTTCTTCTCCTTCTTCTTCTTCTTCTTCTTCTTCCTTCTTCTTCTTCTTCTTCTTCTTCTTCTTCTCCTTCTTCTTCTTCCGCTTTTTTGTCTTCTTACGGTTCTTCTTCTCCTTCTTCTTCTTCTTCTTCTTCTCTTGTTTCTTCGTCTTCCTCTTCTTCTCCTTCTTCTTCTTGTTTTCCTTCTTCTTCTCCTTCTTCTTCTTTTTCTTCTCCTTCTTCTTCTTCTCCTTCTCCTTCTTCTTCTCCTCCTTCTCCTTCTCCTTCTCCTCCTTCTCCCTCGCTCTTCTTCTTCTTCTTCTTCTTCTTCTCCTTCTCCTTCCCCTTCCCCTTCCCCTTCCCCTACTCCTTCTCCTTCTTCCTTCTCCTTCTTCCTTCTCCTTCTTCCTTCTTCTTCTTATCCTTCACTTCCTCGCTCTTTTGTCTTCTCCTCCTTTCCTCTTCCTCCTCCTATCATTTTTCTCCTCTTCTTCATCCTATTCCTGTAATTAGTCCTACACCTACTCCTTCTCCTACTCCTATTTTTACCCCTACTCCTGTTCTTATTCTACTTCCACTCCGATTCCTCCTACTCCTATTTTTATTCCTACACCTACTCCTTCTCCTCCTACTCATATTTTTACCCCTTCTCCTATTCTTATTCCTACTCCTACTCCGCTTCCTCCTACTTCTCCTCCTCCTCCTCCTCCTCCTCCTCCTCCTCCTCCTCCTTCTACTCCCATTCCTCCTACACTTAATCTTACAACTCCCATTACCCGATTCTTACCCCTACAGCACCTCCTCCTCTTCCTCCTCTTCTTCCTCCTCCTCTTCCTCCTCCTCATCCTCCTACTCCTACTATTACTAATACTCCTACTCCTCTTACTCCTCCTCCACTTGCCCTTGCTTCTCCTCCTATTCCTCCTCTTCCTCCTACTCCTTCTCCTCCTCCTCCTCCTCCTCCACTTCCTTCTCTTCCTCCTCTTCGTCCTCCTTTTACTTTTTCCCTCTTGGTGTTTTCCTCGTCTCTCTGCGTCTCTCAGCTCCTCCGTCAATCTTTAACATCATTCCGTCCCAATTCTCTTCCTCCCGTCCCTTCCAGTTATCCAGATCCTCCTCTTCCTCAGTTTACCTTTCCTCCATAACCTTCGTCCTTCCAGATTAATGTCGTCTTTCCAGATTCACGTCGTCTTTCCTGTCGCTCCAGATGATTGAAATCACTTGAGGTCGACTTTGATAAATGTCTGAATTGCCTCGAGTTCTGTGAGGACGAAGAAAGCATTTATATCAGGAATAAGGTCCCACGCGTTGCTGAAGCAAATTCTATGACGTTAGACATGAGACCATATCTAAGTGGTTCCTTATTCGCTAGGAATATATGAAATAATTTATATGACTTAAGCTCGGAGTTACCCAAGCACTTGAATAAAATACTCTGACTACAGCAATTATTATTTTATTTATCTATTTATTATTATTATTATTATTATTATTATTATCATTATTATTATTACTCTTATTACTATTAATAATTATTATTAATTATTATTTATTATTAATTATTTAATCATTATTATTATTATTATTGTTGTTGTCGTTATTGTTGTTGTCGTTATTATTGTTGTCGATATTATTGTTGTTATTGTTGTATTATGATAATAATAATGATATGTACGAGAAAAACATTGACGCAGGGATTTCTCCCCGTCTTCTCCTTTTCTGCATGAGGGGACGGAGAGTGGGGTCACCGAATTTATGAAGCGGCCTTGCTGTGGATGTGCTGCATCTTGCGACACTGCTTCTGACCCAGGGCAGTGGACTGGATGCAGGGATGACCCATCATCTAGGAGGTGCCAAGATAAGAAATGGAGTGGGTGGGAGTGGTTTCTATGCCTTTTTCTTTTTGGCTACCCCCCGTGTAAGGGGGAAAAAGCCTTTGGTATATTTATGTATTATTATTATTATTATTGTTGTTATTGTTATTAATAATAGTAATAGTTATTATTATTATTTTCGTGCATCTTTCGATATCGTGGATCGGAACACAAGCACTCTGCTTTTGACAAAGAGATGCTATTGTTGGAGAAATGGTTTTTCCCTGTTTGAGCATTAGATGGCTTTGGTGACAAAACGACCTTTCCGAATGTTAAGTTTCCCCTTCAAGACATCGACATGCTACTTTGTTTTTGCTTTCTCTCTACCATGATAATTTCATCCCTTGTCAGGACTGCTTGGAACAGCGCCATATTGATATTTCCCTTATTTTATGGACTTAGACAACCACTATGACTAGCTCCAAGCGTTACCAGTCCGAGGAAAGCTTCTGTTTATTAAAATTAAATTTTGTTATGTTTAGCGTTTAGACTTTTACACTAATAGGAAGTAACTATCATGTTGACTGCCCTACATAGGTAGTATAAGATGATGTAGATATTGTACGACAGTACTTTGTAGTACAACTGAAGACAGAGGATGACAAAGCGGTCCAGAAGTTTCATAGTGATGGTGATATGTAAAGGTCCTTGCGCGTTCACTATGGACTAGTACATGCATGAAACCGGTGGTAGTAGTGTAGGTGGTGGTAGTGGTGGTGGTGGTGGCGATTGGTTGGTAAAAGAGAGAGACTGTAGGGAGCACCTCTCTCTCTCTCTCTCTCTCTCTCTCTCTCTCTCTCTCTCTCTCTCTCCCTCTCCCTCTCTCTCCTCCTCTCTCCTCCTCTCCTCTCTCTCTCTCTCTCTCTCTCTCTCTCTCTCTCTCTCTCTCTCTCTCTCTCTCTCTCTCTCTCTCTCTCTCTCTCTCCCCCCCCCCCCAAAGGACTCTGCTCTCTTGCCGATCAATTTCCTGGTCACCTTCCCCGTGTTTCCGTGATCACTCCCGTATCCGCCTCATTTCCTTCCCCCTTACCCTTCCTTCTACCTCTCTCCTTTCTCTCTCCAGTCTCTCCATTTTCTCCTTTCTCGCCTGTCTTCTCTCTCCCGTCTTTTCTTTCCCGTCTTTTCTTTCCCGTCTTTTCTTTCCTGCCTTTTTTCCTTTCCCGTCTTTTCTTTCCCGTCTTTTCTTTCCCGTCTTTTCTTTCCCGTTTTTTCTCTCCCGTCTTTTCTTTCCCGTCTTTTCTTTCCCGTCTTTTCTTTCCTTTCTTCACTCTCCTCTCTTCTCTCTCCTCTCTTCTCTCTCCTCTCTTCTCTCTCCTCTCTTCTCTCTCCTCTCTTCTCTCTCCTCTCTTCTCTCTCCTCTCTTCTCTCTCCTCTCTTCTCTCTCCTCTCTTCTCTCTCCTCTCTTCTCTCTCCTCTCTCCTCTGTCCTTTGTCCTCTCTTCTTTCTCCTCTCTCTCTCTCTCTCTCTCTCTCTCTCTCTCTCTCTCTCTCTCTCTCTCTCTCTCTCTCTCTCTCTCTCTCTCTCTCTCCTCTCTCTCTCTCCTGTCTCCTCTCTCCCCTCTCTCCCACTCCTCTCTCCCACCTCTCTCTCTACCGTCTCTCTCTGCTTGTCTGTGTCTCTTTTTATGTCTGTTGGTGTCTGTCTGTTTGTCTCATTCTCCTTTCTTTCTTTCTCTCTGTCTCTCTCTCTATCTATCTATCTCTGTTTATCTTTATCTGTCTGTCTCTTTTTCTGTCTCTGTCTCTCTGTGTCTCTTTTTATGTCTGCTTGTCTGTGTCTGTCTCATTCTTTCTCTCTCTTCTCTTCTCTTCTCTTCTCTTCTCTTCTCTCTCCTCTCTCTGTCTTTTTCTCTCCCTCTCCCTTTCATTCACTCTTTCTACGTTTCTCTCGCTTGATATTCCGTCACAAAACATTTGTGAAAGCCGACGCAATATCTTTCGTTGTCGACGAGGTTCTGCTCTCCTCTCGTTCTTTGGTCGGCGTCAGGGTCCCACGGAGGTCTTCGATCGTCTCGCCGTCGGGGCCTCCCCTCCCCTCGGTCCCACCAATGCTCTTGTCCTTTCTTCACTTGTTCTTCTCCCATTGGTGGTACGCTGCGGTGTACGTAGACTCTGTGTTTGTTTGTGTGTCTGTGTGTGTTTGTGTGTGTGTGAGTGTGTGATGTATGTGTGTGTGTGTGTGCATGGTTGCGTGCATTCGTGCTCGCGCTCGTGTGTGTGTGTGTGTGTGTGTGTGTGCATGTTTACGTGTGTGTGTGTGTGTCATGTATGTGTGTGTGTGTGCGTGTGCCATGTATGTGTGTGTGTGTGTGTGTGCATGGTTGCGTGCATTCGTACACGCGCGAATGTGTGTGTGTGTATGTGTGTGTGTGTGTGTGTGTGTGTGTGTGTGTGTGTGTGTGTGTGCATTGGTGCGTCCGTGCGTGTTTGCGTGCGTGCGTCCGTGCGTGCGTTTTTTCGAGCTTTTTATTGCCTTTCATTTCGTTGACTAGAAACCCCGCAGCCAACAATAACCATCAACGGACTAAAGACATCTCTGTGGAGAAAGAAAGCGTCTTGGAACAGTTATGTGTTCGTGTCTACGGGTTTCTTTGTAGTTTCCCGTTAACAACAGAAAGAAGAGGAAAGCAGTTTCCATTTGCCATTTTTCCTTATAAGGAAAGTGAAGGATAGATATCAGAATCTCATAAATGATCCAGAAACCAGGTACCCTTTGGGGCTGCATTCTTAGGTAGAAATGAGATCTTTGATGGATTTTGAAGATCTGTATGATAGTAGCAGTTGCCGAGAAGTCTATCGAAATAAACACTAAATCTGAGGACGAAGACTTTGTTAATACGACGTTTCGTTTGTTAGATACAGCTTTTTCAAGCACATAGTCGTAATACACATGACTGAGATTAAGCAAGAAGAACGGGGTGAGGGAAAGAGGAAGGGAGGTAGGGGGGAGGGGGAAGGGGGGTCACCGAATACTAAAAAAAATAGATGACCTAAGTGTCATTACCCACCAGCAGTCACCTTAGATCAGTACTCATCGATAATCCGTTTAGAACTCCTGGATAATCGACAATTGTAAGAGAAATATATTAGAAATTCAAGTTTCAAAGGTTTGAAAGCTTGAAAAGGATGTCACGTGTTATGAGGTTTGTGGGTAAACCCCACACGATTTGATTCAGCAAAGGGACGGGTAACACG
>NC_134797.1:23023780-23026280 GCF_046742065.1 Oratosquilla oratoria
CAGCGCCATGAGAGGTGTGTGTGTGTGCGTGTGTGTGTGCGTGCGTGTGAGCGTCCGTGCGCGTGCCTGTGTATACATGCGAGGTCAGCCTCAATACTCCACTGTAAGATCAACCTACTATCTTTTAGGTGATGCAGCCTTTATCTTATCATGGGGATTTAATCCAGCTAGACAACATTGCATGTATATCTAATGGGAGTGTTCCAATAACTGTGGCAGCATATGCTGTCTGTAACCAGCATTGTTAGAGCATTCTGATTAGATCCTAGAGCTGGGAGATGACGTGTGGGTTCTGGTCGCCATTGGGAGATTCGAAAGGACAATTGTTTTGCAGGGACAGAGGACCAAACCCGGTCATTTTGGTCTAAGTCATAGACACTATCCACTACTCCACGATGGCTCTCTCTCTCTCTCTCTCTCTCTCTCTCTCTCTCTCTCTCTCTCTCTCTCTCTCTCTCTCTCTCTCTCTCTCTCTCTATCTCTATCTCTCTCTCTCAGTCTCTTTCTTTCCATATATATATATACATATATATAATGTGTGTGTGTATTCATATGTATGTAATGACGCTTGTCACAAAAGCATCAAACAAATTCAGGTCGGTTTTCTTCTTCTTTTTTTCTATTTTCTTTTCGAGTGCAACCTTGACAATGGCGTTGGCTTGCTACATTTTTGCAAATAGGTTGTGTTATTTAGTACTACTAAGAATAAATATCTATTATCGTCACATTAAATCCTGTCGAGGGTACGCGACTAGTAAGTTCGCGTGGCAGTTTTCCTCTTTGCGTGTGGACACAATATGAACGGGAATGGCTTGGGAATGGGAATTTATCTCCCCGACCGCTGACACTATTTTGCAATTAGAACCGAAATGTAAGCACCACTCGGATTTTTCCAATGTGGCTGTCTTTGTTGGAGGGGCGGGAATGAGGGAATAGTGATGATCGTTTGGGTATAGTACTTGAGTGGTTTACATTGTGTTATACTCCGGTCCTGGCTTTTCGTCATTTCAGGTTCGTGGATAAGCCACTGTCGTTCTTTGTGGAATATAACTGTTTCTTGTTTGCATTTTGGATTTGTGTCTTCTGTAAAGCACCCATACCTAGTCATATGCATATACATATATGCATATACGTATATGCATATAGGTGTGCACATACGTATACTCATGCCGCTTTTACATGCATACATATACCAAAGGCTTTTTTCCCCCTTACAAGGGAGGTAGCCAAAAAGAAAAAGGCATAAAAACCATTCCCACCCACTCCATCCCTAATACACTCCACTCCCCTCCACCCTCCACCCTCCCTCTTATCTTGGCACCTCCTGGATGACGGGTCATCCCTGCATCTTGTCCACTGCCCTGGGTCAGAGGCAGTGTCGCAAGACACAGCACATCCACAGCAAGGCCGCTTCATTAAATCGGCGACCCCCCCTTCTTCTCCGTCCCCTCATGCAGAAAAGGAGAAGACGGGGAGAAATCCCTTCGGGCTGCGTCAAATTTTTCTCACACATACTACCTCACCACCCATGCCGCTTTCACACTTATCAAAAACTCATTATATGGCCTGATCGATTGCTCTCCAGTTTCACTTTATGTAATTTAGTGGATCTATAGTACAGAAATATGTCTACGAAAACTATTCCGACTTTCCTGTACCCAATAAGCTAATGAGAATCCTCATGACCTAGGGCTACCACATTACAAAAATATCAAAACGTAAACACAAAACTAAGTTTAAAACTATAATAAGGTAACATTTAACTTAACTCCTCCACTCTACTCAATCCTCAGGTCGATTTATTGAGCTGAAGAAACGTAAGCCAGACCAGAATATATAAAGCGCGTCACAGTAAGAAAGATGATAAAACTTCAGATTGTATGGAATTCGTTTGCCGGATGCCGACGTCATTAATTCAATTCTTGCGAGCCTCGGGTGACAAAAGTCGACACCGTCAATGGTAACCTACATCGTTATCGATTTCCCGAGAAGCGATGCTTAATTTAAACCTTCAGCTACGTAGGCCTAGAGGGTTTTCTAAGCTGAATAACGTCAAATGGTGTTAGCGAGACCAACATGTGCTTCAAAATCCTTACAATTTGAAATTGGGTTAAAATCATATAATTTGATTAAGGAATAGGGCTGTCAAGTGAATTGATTGTAAAAGGGGGAAATATATATTTCTATGCAAAAAAAAAAAGGAAGCAACGTCAACTAACAAAGTCAAATTAGATAATATACTAAACTTTGAATTCAAGTTTGCCCAACGCAAGTATTGAGACGGGATTCTGCGCACGCAGCTCTTACTCAGTGCATTGTAATCCGGAATATAATTAGGAAAATATATTTAGATGTATGCATGCGTGCATTTGAACACAAACGTCCTGGATGCGCTCTTAGATATATAGTTCTCTCTCTCCAATTAGAAATGCAGGAAGGGTGAACGACTGCCACTCCTGGTTGCTAAATTCGTCCTATTTTCCACAAGCATGACTTGCTC
>NC_134797.1:23028780-23031280 GCF_046742065.1 Oratosquilla oratoria
TGAACACCATAAGGAAGATGATGGTGCTGGGATCCATACAATCGTCCTCCGCTTATTCCGCATCGTCGGAGAGGCGGAAGGAAGCTGACGTTCAACGCGTACATTACTATGACGTCAGGATTCGATATGGACATTTGGCACTAGGTATAAAGGTGCCTTTCATACCTCCCTCGTGTCTCTCTCTCTCTCTCTCTCTCTCTCTCTCTCTCTCTCTCTCTCTCTCTCTCTCTCTCTCTCTCTCTCTCTCTCTCTCTCTCTCTGTCTCTCTCTCTCTCTCTCTGTCTCTCTCTCTCTCTCTCTGTCTCTCTCTCTCTCTCTCTCTCTCTCTCTCTCTCTCTCTCTCTCTCTCTCTCTCTCTCTCTCTCTCTCTCTCTCTCTCTCTCTCTCTCTCTCTCTCTCTCTCTCTCTCTCTCTCTCTCTCTCTCTCTCTCTCTCTCTCTCTCTCTCTCTCTCTCTCTCCATCCCTCTCTCCATCCCTCTCTCCCCTCCTCTTTCTGTCTATCCTTCTCTCCCTTCCCCCCCGTAGCTTAGCTCTTCGAGTAACCTACTTCAATTGTATATTCGTTCTCTCTGCCGGCAGGTGACTTTATTCAGGTAAAGGGAATTCTTATGCTTTAGTGGGTGATGTTTGAAACAATGAAGCTTGCCAAGGTAATATTAACTGTACAGCAGTCTCCTTATCTCGCCGTCAAATGCTCCATCGCTGTGGTCGGTAGTCTAGTTCATGGTCGAGAATCGCTCGCATTCAGAGACGGGGAGCCGTTGCTACAGTCGTAAGGGGATGTTTGTTAAACTAAAACACACACACACACACACACACACACACACACACACACACACACACACACACACACACACACACACACACACACACACACACACACACACACACACACACGTCTCGGTGGGGCGGTTGGTAGAGTCCCAGACTGTCAGTATGGCGGTACCGGCGGTACCTTGTTCGAATCCTGCCCAGGGCTGAAATTATTTCAGTATCGCTGCGCTTCGAGTTGTTACTCCAACTCTCGTGGGCGGGGACTTGGGTGTGTGTGCGTATAAGGTCATATCATTACCCATAGATCGGTCATACATGAGCTCTGAGCTCTCTTCCGGGAGGGAAATAGCTGTCGATCACGAGTCCAACTCGCGATCCAAAGACCAAGGTGAATACACGCACACACACACACACACCTCTCATGGCGCTGTGGTTAGAGCTCTGGCCTGCCACTACGGAGGTCCGGGTTCGATCCTCGCCCGGGGCTGAAATAATATCAGTATCGCAGCGCTGAGGGGTGTTTACTCCAACTCTCGTGGTCTGGGAGTTGGGTGTGGTGGTGTGTGCAAGGTCATAGCATTACCCATAGATCGGACCTACGAGCTCTGAGCTCTCTTCCAGGAGGGAAATAGCTGTCGATCACGAGTCCAACACGTGATCCAAAGACCAAGTGAATACACACACACACACACACACACACACACACACACACACACACACACACACACACACACGTACTTACGTTTGCGAATGTTTCATCTTCCGGACACCAGGCAAGCCTAGCACATAGGGTACAGGTGATAACGTTTGTCACAGCTGAGCTCCTTCTGACGTGAACTCCTCCTTCCGAACTTATTCATTTCAGAGTGTGCTTCCTTTGATTGAATAGAATTGTCTGACATCAGAATGTTTACTGCAGTCCTAAGCGTAGAGAGATGTAGATCTCCAAAGGCCTAGTGTATGCCTTATGGTCTCTTGCAGCCTTCTTCGTTCTCATGTTCTTGAGACCTGTGTGATAGCATCAAGGTCTCGAAGGGAGACCTCAAGGACAAGATCGTGCTTCCTTTGATTGAATAGAATTGTCTGACATCAGAATGTTTACTGCAGTCCTAAGCGTAGAGAGATGTAGATCTCCAAAGGCCTAGTGTAGGCCTTATGGTCTCTTGCAGTCTCCTTCATTCTTATGTTCTTAAGACCTGTGTGATAGCATCAAGGTCCCGAAGGGAGAGCTCAAAGATAAGATCGTGCGTAACAACGAGGCGGAGATCCCGAAGGAGAATCGAGAAGGCTTCCTCTTCGAGCTGTGTCACTCGAAGGTCACCCTCGGGAGGACGAGGTTCGCGGGACATGATCCTCGACAAAGTGATGGTTTCTGGTTTCGCACCCTCGAGAACAAACAGCTGCGCTTAGGATACATGTTTGTCGCATAGGGAATTCGTCTGATGTAATTATATGTATTTTGTAAGCAATCGCGACCCGAACATTATTCTGGGAAATGCACTCAGACACATGAATTCATGCACACGAACGAACACACATTCACATAAACTGTCACGCATACATTCACACACACACACACACACACACACACACACACACACACACACACACACACACACACACACACACACACACACACACACACACACACACACACGTGTATATATATATATATATATATATATATATATATATGTATATATATATATTATATATATATATATA
>NC_134797.1:23036280-23053780 GCF_046742065.1 Oratosquilla oratoria
GTCTTTCTCTTCCTCTCTCTCTTCCTCCCCCCTCTTCCTCCCCCCTCTCTATCTATCTATCTATCTCTTCCTCTCCCTTTCTTTTTTCTCTCTCCCTCTCCCCCTCTCTCTCTGTTTCTCTCTCTCTCTCTCTCTCTCTCTCTCTCTCTCTCTCTCTCTCTCTCTCTCTCTCTCTCTCTCTCTCTCTCTCTCTCTCTCTCTCTCTCTCTCTCTCTCAGTGCGCATATTTGTGTGCGCGCGCGCGCCTGACATGTATGCGGGTGTGCGCCATTAGTTGTGTGCGCGTGTGCGCTTGTAGTTGTCTGCATGTGTGTGTGTTTGTGTATGTTCCCACCGATGAGTAACTACATGTGCGTGTTCTGGCCGAAGGATGTCCGCCCCTATGGGTCCTATGGTCCCTCATTTTTATTGAGATGGTTTTTGTTCCAAAGGCCCTTTGTGGCTCCGTCCGTTTGTGTTCGCCTCCGTCTCCAGCGTCCGATCGCATGACGTCGGACATTACGCCTTTCTGCGTAAATTGTTTTTTGCCTTCACGGCCGGTTTCCATTGGGTTTTGTAGCCACGTTTGTTTGTTTTTTCTCACCCGTGTAGCATTTTTGCCCTTGAAATATATTTTAGCTTGTTCAAATCAAGAAAATGCTTTAATTCAGTTCAAATTTTATCCCTTACTTAAAAAAGAATACATTTAGCAAAACAAAACAAGTGAGGGGTTCCAGAGGACTAAAAGGTCCTTGCGAAGCCTTTGGACTCTATTCACACGGGGATTAAACTGAATAATATCCACTGAATTTGATATGACATAAACGCTATGAAGACTATTGCCATCTTTATGCCTCGTGTATCCCTCTTATGACCTTGAGAGAGAATGTGTACAGAAGAGGGAGGGAGGGAGGGAGGAGGGGTTGGGGGGGACTGGGGGGGGAAAGGGGACGTGGGAGGGGAGATGGGAAAGGGAGACAATAGAGGGGACTGTAGTAAAGGGGAACCGTTTAGGTCGTAATGGCGGTTATGTATTCATATCTCCTTTTGTTTTCGGTTAACGATTCATATGTAAAGCTACCATATGTTTTTTTAAACATTTAATGTATGCAAATATAAATCGCATATTCGTTTGTGTGTGTGCGCGCGCGCGCGCGTGTGTGTGTGTGTGTGTGTGTGTGTGTATGTATTCACCTCGGATCTGCTGCAGCCTCTTTTCGAGACAGCCAGACACCACCCTCCGGCAGTGTGTGTGTGTGTGTGTGTGTGTGTGTGTGTGTGCGTGCTTGTGTGTGCGTACATGTAGTACAAGTATATATATATATATATATATATGTATATATGTATATATATATATATATATTTACACGAGCATTATTCCGTTCGTGTTTCCAAGCGTATATGCATGTGTAAGTCATCCTTACTTAAGCGTACTAATCCGCGTACGTATGGACATATGTATGCACGCTCGAATGAGGGCTTGCGTGGTCGTTTGTTTACCAGACAGCTGTTATCTGCCTACTAATTGTGTGTGGATTGGCAGATGGTGCGGTATATAGCACCCTACGATAGATGAGACCCCCAAACGTGCCTCAGAGAGACCAGGGACGGACCCCCAACCGTGGGAAATAGGATGGCACTGACCGTCTGCGTGTTTGTTTGTGTACTTGTGGTTCCCTAAGTGTGTGCGTGGATTTACTCATGTACTTGGGTAAATGCTGGATTGTGGTGGCCCAAAGGCCTGTGGAGTTGCACAGTTGAAATTATACACATACACGTATGTATTCGCTCTGTCTCTATTCTCTCTCTCTCTCTCTCTCTCTCTCTCTCTCTCTCTCTCTCTCTCTCTCTCTCTCTCTCTCTCTCTCTCTCTCTCTCTTTCTCTTCCTCTCACTTTCTGTCCCTCATTCACTACTTCTCACTTTCTCTTTCCCTCTCTCACTCTCTCTTACTCCCTCTCTCTCTCACTTTCACACTTTCTCTCACTATCATTCCATCTCTCCATCTCTCTGTATTTAACTCTCTCTTTATGCATGCGTGTGCTTTTGTGTATGTGTGCGTGTGTGTGTGTGTGCGTGTGTGTGCGTGTGTGTGTGTGTGTGTGTGTGTGTGTGTGTGTGTGTGTGTGTGTGTGTGTGTGTACGGCCTTACGCGTGTGTTTTATGTATGTACCGTGTGTATGTATATATGCATGTATGTACGTATATATTTATGAATGCATGTTTGTACGTATGTGTGGATCTTTGTTTTTCCGTCTGCTAGACTGATTTCTTTGTTTCTTACATTATTTACGCTGTTTCGATTTGCCTGTCATGGGCAATTACTTTTTGCCAAACTTAAATTTTATGCTCTAAATTGATCTAGTCTCTGTTGCCTCTTCTTGCCTTCCTCCTCTTCCTCCTCTTCCTCCCTCCTCCTCCTCTTCCTCCCTCCTCCTCCTCCTCCTCCTCCTCCTCCTCCTCCTCCTCCTCCTTCTCTTTCTCATATTCTTTCTCATACTGCGCTTCCTACTTCTCTTCCTAATATTCATCTTCCTCCTCCTATATCTCCTCCTCCGTTTCTCTGTTTCTTCCTCCCTTTCCTCTATCTCCTCTTCTTTTTACCTTCGTCCTTCACCCACAACTCTTTTTCCTTTTCTCCTCTTTTTCTCCTTATGTCCCTCTTCTTCCTTCTCCTTTTCCTCCTCTTTTTTTCTCTAGTTCCTCTTCCTTCTCCTCTTCCTCTTTCTCCTCTTCTTCTTTCTCCTCTTCTTCCTTCTCCTCTTCTTCCTTCTCCTCTTCCTCCTCCTCCTCTTCCTCCTCCTCCTCTTCCTCCTCCTCCTCTTCCTCCTCCTCATCTTCCTCCATTTCTTCCTTCCCTCTTCCCCCTCACCTTCCTCTCCTTTCCTCATCTTCCACGTCTCCCCTCCTCCCCCTTTTTTCTCCGCCTTCTCATCTTCCTTCTTCTCGTCCTCCTACTTTTCATCCTCCTTTTCCTCCTCTTCATTCTTTTCCTTTTTCCTCTCTTCACTCTTTTCCTCCTCTTTCTGGTCCATACCGCTGCTCCTGCTGCTGCTGCTCCTCCTCCCCCCCTCCTCCTCCTCCCCCCTCCTCCTCCTCCCCCTCCTCCTCCCCCTCCTCCCCCTCTCCTCCTCCTCCCCCTCCTCCTCCTCCTCCCCCTCCTCCCCCTCCTCCCCCTCCTCCTCCTCCCCCTCCTCCCCCTCCTCCTCCCCCTCCTCCTCCTCCTCCTCCCCCTCCTCCGCCCCCCTCCTCCTCCCCCTCCTCCTCCTTTCCCCGTCACCCTCCCCCTCCTCCTCCTCCTCCCCCTCTTCTTCCTCCTCCCCCTCCTCTTCCTCCTCCCCCTCCTCCTCCCCTCCTCCTTTCCCCCCTCCCTCCTCCTCCTCCTCCTCCTCCTCCTCCTCCTCCTCCTCTTCCTCCCCAGGTCTTCTCTTTATTGTATTTTTCCTCTTTTCCTTTCCTCACTTTGTGGCTTTCTTTTCCCTGTGGTCTATTTAGCCTTAGCTGCTGGAGTTTGCGTCTAAATCCCCCCTGTCGGAGGAGGGAAACTTCGATGGAGGGGAATTGGATCTCGCCCGCCTTCTTCCAATGTATGGGCCTCTTTTTAGAGACAGAAAAAGAAGTTGTTGGATAAATGATTGTAACTGCCAAAGGAAAATTGACGTTATTGAAAAACCTTGAGCGACTTTTCCTTCTTGTTGTTTTGTTTGGTTATTTTCTGTTTGCTTGGTTGTTAGATTTTTGTATATGTGTGCGTGTATATATATGTGTGTGTGTGTATTCACCTCGGATCTGCTGCTCGATCTGCTGCAGTCTCTGTCGAGACAGCCAGACACCACCCTACGGCAGTGTGTGTGTGTGTGTGTGTATGTGTGTTTGTTTATTCATTTTGTGTATTTGTTTGTATGTTTGATTAGTTGTATATTTGTTTACTTTATTTATTTATTTATTTGTTTATTAATCTATTTGTTTATTTTGCGAGATCATAGGGGCTGAAAAGTGTCCTCCTGACAGCATCCCGTATTTTACTGTATCCGTTGTTTTTGACCTACAATATATTTCTCGGTGTCACAAATGATCAATGTTTGTCCTTCTCCCGCCTCTGTTCCTGCGAACGAGTCCAAGAATCTGGAGGTTTCTCCTTCCAGCCAAGTCTATTCCAGGTGCTGATTTTGCTTTATTACATTTCTTTTAATCATTATCACACGTGGATCCATTTCTTCAACAAAAAAAATCTTCTGTCGTCTTTAATCGCCTTTCCTTCCATCTCCAATTCTTCTTCTCGAAGGGTGTCTCAGTCGCCTCCTCTTCCATCTCCTGTACCACCTCTTCCTCTTGAGCCCCTCCTCCTCCTCCTCCTCCTCCTCCTCCTTCTCCTCTTCCTCCTTCTCCTCTTCCTCCTCCCCTCCTCTTCCTTCTCCTTCTCCCACTCTCCTCCTTCTCTCTCTCTTCTTCCTTCTCCTCCTCCCCTCCTCTCCTTCTCCTGCTCCTCTTTACCTTCCTCCTCCTGTGCCTGATCCTCCTCCTCCTACTCCTACTCCTACTCCTACTCCTCCTACCCCTCCTCTTCCTTCCCTTTCTCCTCTCCCTTTTCTTTTTCCTCTTTCTTCTCCTTCTCTTTCTCCTCCTCTCCCCCTCTTCCTCCCCTTCTTCTTCTCATACTCCCCCTTCTCTCCCTCCTGTCCTCCTCCTCCTGCTTATTTTTCACTCCCTCCTCTTCCTCCTCTTCCTCCACCTCCTCTTCCTCCCCTTCGTCTTACATCCCCAAGTAGATCGCGGGAGACCTTCGCGCACACACACACATATGTCGGTTACGAGCCAAATGCCATCGATTGAAAGACGACGAGGTTATGGCCGAATACATGTGTGTGTGTGTGTGTGTACGTATGTGTACATGTGTGTGTGTGTGTGTACATGTGTGTGTGTGTATGGCCGAATACATGACGCCACGGGTGAGGAGCTTCCTGTCCAGGAACACAACGATGTGGCATTTTGATCGACATCTCACTGTACCGAAAGAATAAGAACGAAAAACTAGGAAAGTTGCAACGAACCATTTTGAAAACTAATCTAAAATATAGAGAAGCTAGAGACTGAAGTACAAAGAAAATGGACTAGAAATAAGCGAGGAGAAAGTACAATTGGTACTGACAAATTTGAAGAAGAATTCTGATAAATTAAATGGAGGTTCTTAAGTAAAGTGACTATACCAGAAGCTCCTTTAAAGCACAAAAGTAGGAAAGGTTGTGGAGTAGTTTGGTGACCTTTCTGATTCCTTAAAGATTTCAGTGGATAAGACGTATTGGAAAAATACAGCGCTCATAGTACCCAGTGGCATTTTTCTTCCGTTTCTTTGTGATGATAAGGTATATACATCTTCGTATTACCCGTCTGGTAACAGTGGAACTATGCCGTCACTATGAACTACTTCAGGACCGATAGAACCGTGGTTCCGCATTGCAAGGTCCGAGTTCGCGCCCAGCCTACCTCAGTCAGTTGAGTCAGCGTGAGAGGGTGTCTTTATATATGGTAGAGTCAAGGCGGGACGAAGAGGAACTGATTCCCCACACCACCACTTCGTCTCAAGATCGAGTGTACAATTACATATATCTACAAGACATGTTCTTACGTTGTCTAGCTACTTGTGACTGGAATTTTTATATTCTTTCATCCTGGCTTCTGTCTCGCCATTTGATCAGTTTGCGTGTCATTCTCTGTTAGAGAAGAATTAGAGAAACGACAAAAAAGAAACAAAAATCTTTGTTACTAATATAGTAATCTGCAGGGTGCCGCATAAGTCTCTGTGCATAGGAAAAATATACGTTTCTTGACATAAACCATTTATATTTATGTAATATACTCTATATTACTGCCATTTGTTCTTAGAAGCGTTCTTCAGCAGTGGAGGACACGCATTGAAATGTGTTTCCGACAAAATGGCAGTCATATAGAGCATATTAGATAAATAAAAATGGTTTATGTCAAGAAACTTTTATTTTTCCTATATATGGAGACTTATGGGACGCCCTATATATAGATAATCTATATAGATACTGGAATCCCCCAACTCCTACTCCCACTCCCATATCTACTCCAACTCCCATTCCCACACTCGCCGCCGACTCCCAATCCCATTCCCAATCCCATTCCCACTCCCATTCCCACTCCCATTTCCTCTTTCTCCACTCCCTCTCCACTCTCACCAGATCCAGTTTCACTCCCTCTCTAGCCTCCACTCCCTCTCCCACTCCCACTCCAGCTCCCATTCCTGCTCCTTGTAAGGACCAACAACCCTGTTGCTGTTCATTTATCCACGTAACTCCATGTAACTCCATGTAACTCCTTGCCATTATTACAGTCGCACTACCTCTCCTTATCCATCTCACTCTTCCACTTCCACTCCCTTCCGTACTCCCTTGTAACACTCCTACCTCCCTTCCTTTGACATCTCATGGTGGTTTGGTCTATTGACTGGCTGCAACAACAGGTTAACAATAGGAATGATTACTTGTATTGATTGTCATCCGACGCGAGGTTGGTGGGCGTAATATAATCAGACTATTTACTCAGTGCCTACTTGAGTTATGTGTTCATATAACCACGATAAGTTACGATCACAAGTTCCTCTTTAGGGAGCTGAACCTAGGCCTACGTAGTTACAAAAAGAGGTGGAATCCACGCACGTAATGTTGTAAAAGAACTAGAAAGATGTCAGTTTGGGAAAATTTAAGCGTTTGGCCACTTTATATATATTGTGTGTGTGTGTGTGTGTGTGTTTACCTAGTTTACCTAGTATTTTACGGGACGGGAGCTATGCTCGTTGTGACCCGTGTTCGTATCTCTCCACGTCCAGTTTAGTTTTGAACTCGTGTATAGTTCTGGCATTTACTGTTTCACTGTTCACTGTGTGTGTGTGTGTGTGTTTAGGACACAGACGATTAAATGAGGCTTGGTAATTGAACTACGCGTCCCCCGGTTTTTTTTTTTTTTCTTTGAGAGAGAGAGAGAGAGAGAGAGAGAGAGAGAGAGAGAGAGAGAGAGAGAGAGAGAGAGAGAAGGCTCTGAATTGGACATCCCATTTGTCAAAGGAGTGGCCTTTGTATCTATGTAAACCGAGACGGCTAACACGGTACGACGTTTCAGGAAATGCTGAGTTGGTTAAGAAAAATAAAAGGACCAAGAAAAGGCCTTCACTGACTTCATTTTTGGTAAGTTTTAGTCATAAGAACATAAGAAAGAAGGAGACTGCAAGAGACCATAAGGCCCACACTAGGCAGTTCCATAGTGCTGCGTTTCGACTCAGGGATTTTCGCAGGAATGGTATTAACAGACGAGTCGATATCTCGTTCTCTTTAGAAGGCGTCTCTCTCTCTCTCTCTCTCTCTCTCTCTCTCTCTCTCTCACTCTCTCGCTCTCTCTCTCTCTCTCTCTCTCTCTCTCTCTCTCTCTCTCTCTCTCTCTCTCTCTCTCTCTCTCTCTCCTCTCTCTCTCTCTCTCTCTCTCTCTCTCTCTCTCTCTCTCTCTCTCTCTCGCCTCTCTCTCTCTCTCTCTCTCTCTCTCTCTCTCTCTCTCTCTCTCTCTCTCTCTCTCTCTCTCTCTCTCTCTCTCTCTCTCTCTCTCTCTCTCCATAATATGCATGTTACAAAATCTACCCTTGATACTTCTATAAACAAACTATCAAAATATGTAATGTATCTATCATAATGTATATATTTTGTTATATATGGACTGAGGAGTGGTGGCGTGCGAGCCATGTGTTGATGTGTACTCGATATATATATATATATATATATATATATATATATATATATTGTATGTATATATATATATTGTATGTATATATATATATTGTATGTATATATATAATATATGTAATATGTATATGTATGTATATGTATGTATATGTATGTATATGTATATGTATATATATGTATGTATATGTATGTATATGTACAGTATGTATGTGTATATATACATATAGATATATACCTGTATATATATATAATATATATATATATGTATATATATATATATATACACGTATAATGTCATATTCAATAGCGTTTTTTCTTTGTTTATAGTGTTACCAGGAAATCCCTTTTCTCTTGAACTTTGCGGTTCGAATCGTATATTGATATTCGATGGAAGTCTAGCTTGAAATGTGGATATCAGCTGGGTAAATACATTCAGCATATAGATCCAGAATTGATGTTTTCTTATCGCCTGTCCTCTTTCTTCTTTCGTCATTAAATTTGTATCTATTCTTCTTTTTTTATTTGAGGCTATTGTATACATCGCTCTCTGTCGGCCCTTTTCCGCAGGTTATATGTAGCTCGTTCCCTCTTTAATTTTATGTTATTTTTATTTATTTTTATTTACTTTGTTTTATATTATTTTATCTTAATGTTTTATTTTGGTTTTATTTTTCTTTATTATATTATATTGTTTTTTGTTTTTCTTTTTTCTGTTTTTCATTTAATTTTATTTAATTTATTTAATTAAAAAAAGATAACTTCATTTTCATTTTCTCCCAGGTTTTCTTATCGCTCTAATCATACTCCTACTGCTACATTATCACTGACACTCAAGTACAGTGGCTCTTAACACGTTTCCTCATGCATTCTATACCTATGGATTGCTGTTCCCCAGCCTCCTGGAGACCACTTCATCACTAAAATCAATCGTTGTGCATCCACTAACTACATTTAGTTTCCGGCTTGTGGATCCCTTTGTGAAACTCTGTGGGTCCCCAAGAAGTCATGGAGCCCAGGATGAGAACCACTAGTCTAGTGGACACTGAAGTCGCTTTGATTTGTTATCACAACTTTTGTAACCAATCATGGCAGAATTTTGGTCCTACGTCACCACGGGAGGCGGAGACAGTTTGACATGGTAATTTGATTCTGTTAGTTTGTCGTGTCAGGCTTCATATGGCAAAAGTGACTTCGTTGGCTTCTTCATCGTCATCTTCATTTTTGTCATCTTCATCTTCACCGCCTTTGTCATCGTCATCGTCATCATCATCGCCATCTTCATTGTCATCTTCATCTTCATCGTCATCTTCATCTTCACCGCCTTTGTCATCGTCATCGTCATCTTCATCGCCATCTTCATCGTCATCTTCCTCTTCATCGTCATCTTCATCGCCATTGTCATCGTCATCTTCATCGTCATCTTCATCTTCATCGCCATTGTCATCGTCATCTTCATCGTCCTCATGGCATCACATCACCTCCACCGTCACCGTCATAGTCGTCGTTTTGATCAGTATCAATTCCCACTTTGCTCTTTTCTTCCCCTTTCAGTTTAACTCTTAATGACGTTACTGCTCACACTTCTCTCTCTCCCTCTCCCTCTCTCTCCTTCTCTCTCTCTCCCTCTCTCTCCTTCTCTCTCTCTCCCTCTCTCTCCTTCTCCCTCTCTCTCCTTCTCCCTCTCTCTCCTCATCCCTCTCTCCCTCTCTCTCTCTCTCTCTCTCTCTCTCTCTCTCTCTCTCTCTCTCTCTCTCTCTCTCTCTCTCTCTCTCTCTCTCTCTCTCTCTCTCTCTCTCTCTCTCTCTCTCTCTCTCTCTCTCTCTCTCTCTCTCTCTCTCTCTCTCTCTCTCTCTCTCTCTCTCTCTCTCTCTCTCCTACGTTGCAGAAGCGTTTGACAAAGTTCCATTGATAGTTCGAAAAACTGTACAAAGCTGATGTTTTTTAGAATAGACTCCTATAGCACTCTTGATTTCGATGTAAAAAATATTCGCTCAACTTTTTGCATGAGAAGCTTAATTTGCATATTAATGAACTCGACGTTGAAAAGCACCTTATAACTTCAGTCTTCCGTATACTGTTTCAAAATATTTGTGTTTTTATGTCATAATTTTTTGTCCATTTTCAAAATTTACTTTTGACTGATTGGAAGGTAAGCTTAACATTTGCAAAATTATAAAGTCATAATTCAAAATGCATATTAATCTGTTGCTTATTTATCAACATTTTTTTATACTCTATAAAGTCAAAATTTAAAATGTATATTAATATATTACTTTCTTTAGATCACTTATATGAAATGTCAATTGATACTAGTCACAATTTCCTATTGAAGGTTCCACATATATAACAGTATTGCATCACCTGGAAATACCAGTGGAAATACAGCATATGCCACTGGCCAGTCAATAGTATGTGGCGTTTGCTAGGCATGATTATGCTGATGTGAAAGTTAAAGCATAATTTTATGAGCAGGTCACACCCAATACAGGCTCCATACACCTCAGATCTAACATCCAGAAAGTTCTCTTATGTCATGTAAACTCGTATATCCTGTGTGTCCACACCATTCCAGGCTGTGTTACAGCATTGAAAATATATATTATCTTAGAAATATATATCTGGAATGGCGAGAAAGAAGACTAGAAGAAGTTGAGAGTTGATAAACAGTAGGATGCCAGTCGTGAGTAGGATGACAAAGTTAGGGAAACGCTGTTGCTTAAAATGCACGAGACAGCGTCCAGATCAACAGCACCACCTGAGTTCCATGTACAGTTATCCAAAAGTTCGTGACGTCACCTGGCTTTCGGTTGTAGCTTTCGCATTGTACATCTGCAGCCACCAGATGGCATCGTTACCAAACTACCACACAATCCGGGGGTAGTGTAGAAACGGTGAAACTTACGTATGAATGGGGCTCTTGTTTGACTTGAATTGCATAGCGACAACCAAATTAGAATATATATATGGGCTAATTGCGTTAGTAGGGATAATGGTGGTGGAGTGTGTACTCAGTGACCAAGAAATATTCAGCTGAATAGAATCGCCAGATGGCAGTAGAAATAGTGTATTGTTCAAGGGTAAACAAAATTTTTTAGATAGAAAATATAGTTTTATTAATTAACAATAATCTACGAGAACTCCGTCAAGGAACCGCGCAAGTTACAAACTGTCGGATGTCCGATAGTTCTTGTAGGTTGTAGCATTGGAGGCTAGCGCTAAAAAAAAAGGTTTGGACAAGGATACAACAGACAATATCAAGGGACAAAGAGAACGAAAGCTTTAGATTCATCATCCAGCGGATACTCCTTAAAGATTTAATTCTTGTTGACGCTAGTTGAGCTTAATCGGTTGTGGATCAAATTTGGGTTGAAACTGAGGCTAAAAAATATATATTTGAAATGCGTCACTTTAGCAAAGGGCCTTAAGAATTATTAGAAAAAACACTGAGCATAGAAAAAAGAGAATATATTAAAACGAAAAATAAAAAATGCCTCCCAAGAGAAATATGTATTTCCACGTATATTTATGGAGAGTAGAGAACAAATATTTTCACCTATAAAGTGAGCATAATGCAGTCTCACGGCATAATGAAATCATATTACGACGCCCAAGTTATCTCACAAGATGAAAAATTATATAATTTGACAACAAACAGAAGAACAAGTTAACACTACTCGAAGTTCCACTGCTCGCTGGAGTTTCGGCTCATCTGTTTTAGAAGTCACTTTGAACCGAATAAAATCGACTTCCACTAACCAAACAAATTATTGAAAGGGCGACTTTGATCCAATCGGGTATAAAGAATAGAAAATGGTTGATTATCTCTTTGGTGTGGGAAAGCCAGGGAAAAGGAAAAGGAAACGTATAATATTGAGTAAAAAACGAGAAGAATTTCCTTCGTAGTTTATTCTACAGCACAAAAGACTTGTCAGCGTGGAATCCATTTGGCATAAGTACATGGATATACGGTAGATAGATTTTTTTAAAGTAGCATAGTCGAGCTGTCACCCCCACAGGGAGACACCAAAGAAAAGTAGCTGTGTCACTTCCGATTTTATCGAGACCTATGGCGCTTGTCCAAACAGTGGGGGAGGGGATGAGGATGAAGACGATGACAAGGAGGAGGAGGAGGAGAAGGAGAAAGAGAAATGAAAGGAAGAAAAAGGAGGTAAAGGTGGAAACGTCTCGAAGGTCTTCGGAGAGTCACCGTAGATTGACGCCAAGAATATTTCCACAGATTTGGTTTGAGGCAAAGGGAACGTGTCAAAGGCTTCTATAAACCTCTTTTTTTGTTTTATTATTTTTTTTTAACTCGTGGAGTAAAAGGTATCGCTTCCCACAGCGGAGGTGAAAAAGGATAAATGATTAACAATCTTCCAGGACCTTCTGTTTTCTTTCATCAGGTTGAATTATGCTATGATTTGCTTTAAATCAGTAAAGAGGAGCTTCTGGAAGACTAAAATATTTTTTTATTTGATTGCGTATCGCAAATATTCACTTTCAGTGTCAGATATGGGTTGGGGAACTTGTCATAGACTAGGAAAACCTCAAATTTCTTTCTGTTGATATTGTAACGTGAAGTAAGTATAACCCCGTGGTTATAGGAAGAAGAAAAAATCTTAAACATTTAGCTTACATTCTTTCTCTTGGTGTAGCAACTCTAGTGCTCCTCTCGCATCATGGTAGAAAAGGAGTAGAAAAACTCCAAGAATAGCAGTATTTTTAGTTTTCTTTCCTCTGGTAGAGCAATTTGATGAATTGGCTCGTTTACTGACCACAGTAAACGTGTTTAAAGACTTACAAGAACACCCGTTTTCTTTCATCTGGTAGAGGAGCTCCAAGATTCTTTCCATATCACAGAAAAAAAAATATCGTTTTTGGGGAAGAGGAGACTAGAGATTTCGTTCTTACCCAAGAAAATGGGCGAAAACGGGCGTCTCCAAGGCTTCCAGAATTCTTTCCATAACCCAGAAAAAAAAAATATCGTTCTTGTGGAAAAGCAGACTTGAGATTTCGTTCTTATCCAAGAAAATTGGCGAAAACGGGCATCTCCAAGGCTTCCAGGAGTATTCGTTTTCTTTCAACACTTAGAACGACACAAAGAATTCTTGCACGTTCCAGAACTGGACGTGACGTGGCAAATAAATCAAAATTCACTTGTCCTGGAAGCACTATGGAAGGGAATCGTGTGTCGCTGGTCTTGCACAATGGGCTGATGGACTACAAAGACGCAAACACATTCTTCCTTTTTTCTATTCAATATTCAATAAAAATTTGGAGACCAAAGAGAAACTTAACCTTTCTGTTCTTTCCATCCAAAGTTATTAATCTTAAGTTCTGAAACAATCATCGAGCAAAATTTAATCGTAATGAAATATTACGTATCCATATTATCTTGAAACTAATTTTTTTTCCAAATTCCATTAATCTTAAGTTCTGAAACAATCATCGGGCAAAATTTAATCGTAATGAAATATATGATATCCAATCTATCTTATAATTGAAAACCAAATGGACACTTGTAATGTTTTGAATGTCATACATCATCTCCGCCGTCTTCATACATACCAAACTGACAGAAAGATGAGACTCGTCTGACTCCCTTTCACGTAATTTTGAGGAATAATACCTTGAAGTAGACTGCTAGGGCGCGCGGTATTTGGCATTTGTATTCGTCTATGGTTATCCTATCGGGGCTTACAATATAACATAAAGAAAAGAAAATAGAGTATAAAATATTCCACTATGAATCAGAGACGATTCTGTTGGCTTCCAGAAGAATGTGCTTCAACTGAATGAAATCGTTTGCGCATTTTTTTTTTTTACAAAGTTGAGTTGTACAATGCTTAATCGCTCATGTGTGTGTGTGTTTGTGAATATGCGTGTATGTACATGGTTCTTGTTAACCGTCTTGGATTACGTGTTCGACACGTGATCGACAGTTATTACCTCCTAGATAAGAACTCAGAGCTTATATATGGCCCTGCGTATGGGAAATACTGTGATTTTACACACATACACACACACACACACACACACACACACACACACACACACACACACACACACACACACACACACACACACACACACACGCACACACAAAAAAAATCCTTGCCCACCATAGTTTGAGTGCTGGTTAACAGTGCAGCGATGCTGAAATTTTCAGCCTTGGGCGAGACTCGAACTTGGATCGTTTTGTATGTGTTGGGGATTTGTCTGTACATGTGTCTGTATTTGTGTGTGCGCCTGTGACTCTGGCTGGCCTTTCCCTCAAAGTCGAATGCTACACGACTCAAAGTATTCTCCCCATGTTCCAACAAGCGAGTTCTGCCAAACTTTTTTGACACAGTTATGTGTGCGTTTGTGCGTGCGTACTTCCCCTCAGAAACGTGCACGTCATACGGGCGCCATTTCTTATGTATTCCCAAAATTGTGCACGCGTGCTCACAAATCCTAAATTACATTACCCACCCAATCAAAATAAAAAAAAAAAAAAAAAAAAAAAAAAAAAAAATAATAATAATAATAGAATGAATGTATTGTAAAAGTTGTTCCCTATTGCTTGTTGTATTTTGATCCTCAATATTTTTTATCCTTTGATTACAGGTACGTGTCCAGGTGACGGGACGACTCGGGAGAAGGGTGAGTACGGTAGTGTGTTGCCATGTGTTTACATGGAGGGGAGTGGCCTGCACCAGTGTTTCCCAGTCCTCTGATCGAACAGAGTTACCATCATTCATTGCAACTTTTATCAGTAAAGGTGGTTGTTCCCTGGGCGAGCAGTTTAGAGCGTCGCCACCTGCTGCGGAGGTGGAGTTAACCGTTCGAACGCTGCCACTATTGAGTTGGACCAAGGGCTTGGTTCGTGGGGAATCTACGACATTAAAGTGGATCAAAGGCTATAACAAGGGTGAAGCAAACAAGGTCATCATAATAAAACAACAGGGCAGGACTCGCAGTAATGGGTATAAACTGGACAAATTTAGATTTAAGAAGGAAATAGGCAAGAATTGATTTACTAATTCTCGTAGGGTGGTCGATGAATGGAATAAACTTAGTAACCATGAAGTAAGCGCTGAAACTATCAGTTGTTTTAAAAAACTATTAGACAACTTTATGGATGGGGATGACAGGTGGTGATGGATACGGAGCTGCCTAGTGTAGGCCTTATGGTCTCTTGCAGTCTCCTTTATTCTTATGTTCTTATGTAAACCGAATCAGGAACGGTATTACTACCACCACTTTATGAATGTTGATAAACGAATCTTGTCAAGCCTTGCACGCATTAAAATCACCCACCACCTCTCAAGGTAAGAAGGGCATGATCTGACGAGGCGACACCTCATTTGTTGGTGGCTGTGCCTTTCTAGGTCCTGCATTGCCTTCCAGGTATTCTTTGTATTTTTTAGGAGCGAGCTTACATACATACGTACACGTACATACATACATGCATACATACATACATGCATACATACATACATACTTACATACATACACACATACGTACGTACGTACGTGCATGTATGCATACATATAACAAGGGCTCTTTCTCCTTTACCAGGGAGGCAGGCAAAATCAAAAGGTATAATTCCACTTCCACCCATTTCATCATCCATTCCACTCCTATCCACCTCCACTCGCTCTCTCCCATTTTGGCTCCTCCTGGATGACGGGCCATCCCTGCATCTCGCTCAGCGCCCTGGGTCAGAAGGAGCTAACTTGATAAGGAAAATATCAACTTGGAGACTGAGATGAGATTATTTGTATTTAGGTTTAAAAGTGAACAAGTATAGGCAGCATGCGAATGACGATGATTTCAAACCTATTATTTACAGCAACAATACTTTTTTTAATACAGGGTATCGCTAGAAGGATTACAAAGGATTACAAGGTCTGAACATGCCAAAAGGAGACCATTTGGTCCATAACTAGGTCGGAAGCGAAAAAATTATAATGATAAAAA
Source organism: Oratosquilla oratoria (assembly GCF_046742065.1). NCBI lineage: Eukaryota > Metazoa > Arthropoda > Malacostraca > Stomatopoda > Squillidae > Oratosquilla > Oratosquilla oratoria. The sequence goes on from NC_134797.1 coordinate 23,051,976, forward strand.
ATAAAATGAATAAATAGATAAAACTATTGAAATTATAATAATATAAATAATGATCAGTAAAATAGATAAATGCATAGGTATAGTTAAATAGTAAACAGTTAAATAGTAAATAATAAATTAGCAGATAACTAATAATAAATGAAAATCAAGGAAATAATAATCAACAGACAAATAATAACAAACAAATAAACAAGGATGAAAAACGCGGGATGATCTAATGGAAGTATACAAATGGGTGAAGGGCTTTAACATATTAGGACAGCAGGTCTGGACTTGTAGGAATAGATTTGAATTGGATTGGATAAATTTAGGTTTAAGAAAGAAATAGGCTTCGATAACAGGACGGTTAACCAATGGAATATACCAAACGACCATGTAGTGTACGCTGCAATATTTAGATATTTTAAGAGAAAATTAAATAGTTTCATAGATAGGGATGGCAGGTGGTGAGGGAGATGGAACTGCCTAGTGTAGGTCTTATGGTCTCTTGTAGTCTTCTTAATTCTTATGTTCATCCTACTTGACTGTCTAGAACAGTTCCTGATGCCTGACGATTTTACTCAGTAATGAAATGACATCCAACAAGCCAAGAAAAAACGTGAGTTGAGAGGCTGGGAATCGAACTATAAACATTTGCAACCTGATCTTAACTATCCTCTTCTTCTCCTCCTCCTCCTCCTCCTCCTCCTCCTCCTCCTCCTCCTCCTCCTCCTCCTCCTCCTCCACGTCCTCCTCCTCCTCGTTCTTTTTCTTACCCTCGTACTTTCCTCTTTCCTCCTCCTACTCCTCCTCCTACTCCTCCTCCTACTCCTCCTCCTACTCCTCCTCCTACTCCTCCTCCTACTCCTCCTCCTACTCCTCCTCCTACTCCTCCTCCTACTCCTCCTCCTACTCCTCCTCCTCCTCCTACTCCTCCTCCTCCTCCTCCTCCTACTCCTCCTCCTCCTCCTTCTTCTTCTCCTCATTGTCTTCCCTTCCTCTTCCTCCGTTCCCCTTCTTCCCCCACTCCCTCCTCCTCCCTCGTCCCTCCTTCTTCCTAATCCCTCTTCTTCCCTCCTGCTCCTCCTCCTCGTTCCCCTCATTACCATCCCTTCCTCCTCCTCTTCCTCGTTTCCCCTCCTTCCCCAATCACCTCCTCCCTCGTCCCTTCTCCTTCTCGTTCTTTCTTCCTCCCTTCTCCCCTTCTGCCTCTTCCTCCCCTCCTCCCTCTCTCCCATTCTTCCTCCTTTTTCCTTCTATTCATCGTCTTCTGCCTCGTCCTCCTCCTACTCTTCCTCCTCCTCCTCCTCTTCCTGCTATTCCTCCTCTTCCTGCTATTCCTCCTCCTCCCTCCTCCTACTCGTTTCCTTTTTTTGTCCCCCTTCTCTTCATTCTCCTCCCTCTTCCTCCATCCACCACACTTCTCCTTCCTCCATACTCCTCCCGCCTCCTACCCTCCTTTTTTTATTCCTCTTCCTTCTCCCTCCTCTTTCCTTCCCTTCTTCTCACTCTTCTTTTTCTCCTCCTCCTCCTCCCCTATTTTTCTTTCCTGCCTCTTCCTCTCATCCTCTTCTCTTCCACTTCCTCGTCCTCCCCTCCTCCTTCTTCCCCTCCTCTTTCTTCCCCTCCTCCTCCTTCTCTTCTTTTCTTTCCCTCCTCTTCTTCCCCTCCTCCCATCCTTTTCCTCCCCTCGCCCTCCCTTTCTCCTCCCCTCCTCCTCCTCCTTCTCTTCCTTCCCCTCCTTTTTCTTCCTCTCCTTCTCCTCCTCCTCTCTTTTTCTTCCCTCCTCTTCCTCCTCTCTTTTTCTTTCCCTCCTCTAAATCCTC
>NC_134797.1:23058780-23061280 GCF_046742065.1 Oratosquilla oratoria
TCGTGGAAACATACCTTGTTGTATATTATATATATTTCTCCATATTATACAGTCATTTGCCATGATTTTTCATGGATGTAACAGAGGAAGTGTTATCAGTCTGGTTTGATTATGAAAGCAACACAAAAATTATTGTAGTACACATTACATAAACCTATTCACGGTAGTTTGCAAAAATTTAGTCAAAACAAAAATAGTATTTTTGGGTTTAAGTGACTGAATATCTCTCTCTCTCTCTCTCTCTCTCTCTCTCTCTCTCTATATATATATATATATATATATATATATATGTGTATATGTATGTATATATATGTGTATATATATATATATATACATATAATATATATATATATAATGTTTCAACAACCACAATGCACTTTAATTCTAAGCCATCACCATCGGGAAACCCGATGGAGGCTAACATGCAGAAATTGAAATGCGGTAGTGCCAAGGCCTCGAACCCGACTAGCGCATGACAAGTGCTGTAGTGACTTAAAGCATTTCAATTTCTGCATGTTAGCCTCCATCGGGTCTCCCGATGTTGATGGCTTAGAATTAAAGTGCATTGTGGTTGTTAAAATGTATCTCTAATCACTGGGACCCATTCAGTGTTGTACATATATATATACATATATATATATATATATATATATATATATATATATATATATATATATATATATACACACACACACACATACAGTATTCCTACAGAAAGAAATCTAATTTCGCATGAGGCTACAATAAAGCTTCATTTCTAATCTCTTTAGTATTTCTAATGATTTAGAAAATTCAAATGGAGCAAAGTCGTTATGATGATGAGATGGTTTAATGTCACAAACTCACCCTCTATCAGGAGGCTAGGACGGTGCCCCTCACAGAGGACTTTATAGTGTGGAATTTAATGCCTTTGGTTCAACTTCGCCGGTGGCAGGGTTCGAACCACCATCTACTCGACTTTCGCCGCAGGTAACGACGCCTTAACCCGCTCGGCCAGCGAGAAAAATCGTAGCGATCATAAAATCCGCCATGTGTGACGTCACGTGGCGTTGCGTGACTCGATAACACAATCTGGATCTCCGTTGTTGACTTAACATAAAGTGGCTCAGAGCTGTGATACTACAGTGTAAAGGTCATCAAATTGTGTTCAAGTGATATGGAAATGTTTTATTTCTGTTTTTCTGACGTCATGAATATATTTCCATTTTCTAAACCTTCTTTTCGTTCAAGACTGGAAAAAAAAGACATTTGGAAAATGAGGATGAATTAATGTTAGTTGGCGCCCCAGTACATTATGTATTTTTCTTTAAATACGAATTTTTACAATTATATTGATATATCAAAAAAGAAACTATTATCACTTACGGCAAAATCATATTACCAGTTAACACAATCATTTGCTAAACTGTAATATATTGCGAAATTATTTACAGGCTACGCCTCTTTTTATTAAGATAACTGCATACATGAAAAACTATCTTAATCAACTGAAACGTGTTTAACATAACATTTCATATGTTATCTATATATTCAAACATTTCACCCAATGAAGAAAATAGTGTCACGGTCTCTCCTAACCCACTCAAAAGCAGTCTTAGCTTCCATCACAACCAAACTCGTTAATCAGTGGAACTATTCAAACAGTTCCGAAGTGTAAGGAAAACATTTAACCTGAATGGTCTTCTAGAACTGGAGCTAAACTCTTAGACGTATTACCGCGTTAGTTGGGTTTAAGTCTGTAATCCAGAGCCTCAACGGGTCATCCATCACCTGAATAAAATCATGTGGTTTTAGTCAAAATAGACTAAAACTTGCGTCTCTTTAACGAAAGGATGGTACGCATCACTGGGCTTGTGTTGTTAGCGTGGATTGAAGCAAGTCAAGAGGTTTTGGAGGCGAATTTTCATTTTTTATGAAGGACTTTGCCTCCGTCGCCCCGTGAATGAATTCTGTTTACCTGGAATTCCGCGTTTTACGTCGTTAAGCTTGACTGGCATTAGATGAAGCCTTGTCAGACAGGCAGCCAAAGCGCAATGGGATTTTTGCACGCATATGCTCGACGAGCTGATTTTGCACTTACTTTTGGGTGCGTAAGTCAACACAGGATTACACGCGAACGCGAGCGTCCGCGTGCGCGCGCGCATGCACGCGCACACATGTACAGTATACACATATATGTATACACTCAGACAGGGAGAGAGAGAGAGAGAGAGAGAGAGAGGGAGAGAGTGAGAGAAACATTGTTAGAGAAGTAGGATTCCCACGACAATGCTGTTGTTCTCTTCACTATTCATGGTTCACAATATTTTTTTCTATTTTTTCCAGACGTCCACGAGTCTGCCCCCCCCCCTCTCTCTCTCTCTCTCTCTCTCTCTCTCTCTCTCTCTCTCTCTCTCTCTCTCTCTCTCTCTCTCTCTCTCTCTCTCTCTCTCTCTCTCTCTCTCTCTTTCTTTCTCTGAAGCACACACGCGCGCGCGCACACACACACACATACACACAT
>NC_134797.1:23066280-23068780 GCF_046742065.1 Oratosquilla oratoria
CCACCACACCAAAACACACGTGCATATACATATGCATATATATATATATATATATATATATATATATATATATATATATATATATATATATATATATATATATATATATATATACATATGCATATATATATACATCGCAAAAATGATAACAATAACGCGTGACTAAATGATATTGCAGAAACCAAGGGGAAAATAAAGTCTGATAACTAATACTAGGTAATAGACGAAAACGTTTAGTTTTCCGACTTTATTTTCTCTGTGGTTTCTGCAATACATATATATATATATATATATATATATATATATATATACATATACATATACTTATACGTATACATATACACACAGACATAAATATAGACATAGACACAAGCATAAACAGAGGCATAGACTAAGACAGACACAAAGAGACAGACACACACACACACACGCGCGCGCGCGCGTGCACACGAACACGCTCGCACGCCAATGTCACTCGCCAGTATGTCATGCAATATACTGAGAGAAAATTAACATAAATTTTGGAAAATGGTTAACATCAGAGAAATTATTTTGGTTCAGAACAGTAATCGTATGTAGCAATTGTAGTAAGTCACTACAGGAAATGTGCTGTGTGTGTGTGTGTGTGAGAGAGAGAGAGAGAGAGAGAGAGAAATAGAGAAAGTATATAAAGATTCTTAATCATAACGTAAATTGCTACATTATCAATATATCAAGAACACTAAACATAATACAGGTTGACTAAAATTTTTATCTATATGTGGTAAAGGACTCATCATGTAATCGTTTTGCTTTAGAAAGTGTTTTTTCATGATTCAAATTGCTTTCTGTGGCTAGAATAATCAAATAGTATTCGTAAAATGAAGCAAAAAGGGTAAAGCTCTTTGTTATTTTGGTGTTTCAGTTCCAAGAAGACACTTTGAATCTCCCTCTTGTCATTTCTGGCAGAACGCCGCTTGTCTTCTTCAAGTTTTCAACTCTACAACAATCATAAATCTATTCATGCTTTCAATTTTTCTTCTTCTTGGAAACTTGCTATGCTGAAGATATATTTGTTGAAATGTATGACTAAGACTAGCTTTTCGTTAGTAATTACGATTTTTTCTCTTCATTGTGACCCAGGTTTCGTCATGACATCTAGCAAGCGACATGACGTCATGAAGGATACATCCCGACCGACCTGTCTCTATTGATTTTTTTCCGATAAGGTGTAATACTTAGTTGTTGTAAGGCAACTCCTTCAGAAAGTGGAATATTTGTTTATTGGAAGTAAACGTACTTTCTTGTAGGTAATGATGGAGGGAATAATAATTTTTGCTTGAAGATTCGGTGGAGGAGGAAATGTTAGCAAAGGCTTCTGTGAATCGTTGAGAGACCTGCGTGATGGTGCCAATAACTCTGTTGTGATTAGTTTTTAATCTATCTTTACTTATCTATTCTTTAATTAATTTATTTATATATCTATCTATTTCTTTATCTATATATCTATTTACCTGTCTATTTATCTATCTTTTTATATTGATTTGAATAATTACGTTTTACCATTTCATGTTTACTGTTTCTAGATGAGTTTATATAACTGAGAAGGAGACTTTTTGCCGGATGTAAACATTCCTGTCTTGGTTGGATGACAGTGCGGATTTGCATCACCTTAAGGCAAAAGACAATTGAGGGAGAGAGGGAAATATAGGGGGAAAGGAGGAAAGAAGGAAAAGATCGTAGTAGGAAAAGGGTGGAAGGAAAAGGTGGAAGAGTGGAGAGAAGGACGGCAGGAGTGGGGGATTAAGGAAGGGAAGGAAGAAAAGAACAATCGAAGCAAGGAAGTAAAGAAGGAAGGAAGGAAGGAATGAAGTAAGGAAGGAACGAAGTAAGGGAGGAAGGAAGTAAGGGGAGGAAGGAAGGAAGAGAGGAAGGTATGAAGTAAGGTAGGAAGGAATGAAGTAAGGAAGTAAGGGGAGAAAGAATGGAAGGGAGGAAGGAATGAAGTAAGGAAGTAAGGGGAGAAAAAATGGAAGGGAGGAAGGAAGCACGGGAAGAAGGAAGGAGACAAACAAGGGAGGAAGAAATGAAGTAAGGAGGAAAGCATGAAATAAGTAAGGCAGGAGGGAAAGAAGGAAGGAAGGGAGACAGAATGGAAGGAAGGAAGCGAGGAAGGGAGACAGAATGGAAGAATGGAAGGAAGGGAGGGAGGGGTAGATGAAGGGAAGGAGGGTGTGGAGGAGGGAGGGAGGAAGGTTGGAGTGATGTGGAGGGAGTGAGTGAGTGAGGGAGTGCCAGGATGCAAGACGTAGCATGAAGAGCCTGACGATGTCACCAGATCCTTGGCCTGGCCTCGGCTGATCCCTCCTCCTCCTCCTCCTCCTCACCTCCTCCTCCTCCTCCTCCTCCTCCTCCTCCTCCTCCTCCTCCTCCTACTCCTCCTCCACCTCCTCCTCCGCCTCCTCCTCCCCTTTTCCTCATCTCCTCCCCCTTCTCCTCCTCGTCGTCGTCCTCCTCCTTC
>NC_134797.1:23073780-23076280 GCF_046742065.1 Oratosquilla oratoria
CATCAGCCCCTCTGGGAGCCCTCTGTTATGCTGCATCATCTTTGTACACTCGCTGCCACCATTTAATGTATCGGGGTGACTAATGAGTGCGCAAATAAAGACGTGTAGTTTATATTTGGATACACACACAAAATGACACAAACACAAAATGCGTGCAACTGCTTTCAAGGCTGCTTAGATACTAACGCCACGCTCTCCAATTCGCGCCAAAACAAAGGCGCGTGTCGCATCTGCGATATACAACACAACCAACTCTTATAATATAAATAAGTAATAACATAATTATACAATAAATAACAAAACATAGAAATACAATTCTACACACCAACATATCGCTGTGCACCCATTGCTATGATATATACCTTCGATCACGCTGAGCAATTTGATTTATACTATGTGGTCTTCCATGCTATGCTTCGTGAATTGTAATTAGTGTGTTTTGCATTGTCGGTTATGTTGTAATCTCGAGTTTTATAATACATTTTCTGCCGTACCTCATACACTACCTTGTCAGCAAATCTCCCACATCTTGAGAATAAATACTCAACTTGTTGACTTCGCTGCCTTACGTAATGGATCTATTGTTATCTTTGGCAAATACCTAACAGTGAAAGCTTGCTTTCACGGCGCCAATGCCCTCTTCAGAGACCTCCAGAGACCTTCGATGCCGACGCCTGGGATATATGTATATATGCATTTGATCAACTCCGGCCGCATTATCCGAGCCTTCCATTAAGCGTCCTTTGTTACCAAGGCTGAATAACAGCCTATGAGGCTTCCCGTTTACAATGGATCGGGGGGGATACGTTGAATAAGTCCCTCACTAACACTGTGAAAATGGCCATCCTATTCCTGGCAGTCCCCCGGTTGCCATCTTTGCCATCTTTGCCGTCCAGAGCGGGACGAGGTCGATCGCCCGACTAATAAAGCGGCTCTTGGCTTCTGCTCATTGACCCCTTTGTAGCGACTCTTTGTGGTCCGCATTCGAGCGTTACGCGTCGTTGTAACAACTCTTTGTAGCAATTCTCAAGGGAGAAGGATGTTCTGAGAGTGTTTCCACTCTTTGTAGGAAACCTGAATAAGCGCTGTGGCTCTTTGTAAACTGTCAACCCATAAGTTATTGGGAGGAAGGGTCTTTCTGTCTCTGCAAATTCTCTTATTCAGTCACAGGATTTTCGGACTCTTTGTGAAGACCTAAAGATATTCTTTTACTTCCTGAAGGTCTTTGGCAAGTTGGTAGTGTCCTCTTTTTTAACAGAATCGAGAGAAAATGCTTTATATGTATTGGCCTTGTGCTGGATGGAAGAGGGAATCAACAGAGAGGTAGAATATGCGTTAGAGCTTCATACAAGGAACTACTATAATGAAATTAAACAGTAAAATTCACTTTGGCCTGCAAAGAAGCAGGAAGGAGATAGATAAAACAGCATAGGGGATGTAACAATGATAGATGGGACGAATGAATTGTTCTTTGGTTGAAAGGAAAAAGGTATGGGTTGAGAGCTTCTGAGGACGAAGACGAAAAATTCAAATACAAGAAAGTTACCACGCTACCTCCTTCTCCCTCCTCCTCCTCCTCCTCCTTCTTCTTCTTCTTCATCTTTTTCTTCTTCTTCATCTTTTTCTTCTTCATCTTTTTCTTCTTCATCTTTTTCTTCTTCTTCATCTTTTTCTTCTTCTTCATCTTTTTCTTCTTCTTCATCTTTTTCTTCTTCTTCATCTTTTTCTTCTTCTTCTTCTTCTTCTTCTTCTTCTTCTTCTTCTTCTTTTTCATCTTCTTCTTTTTCATCGTCTTCTTCTTTTTCATCTTCTTCTTCTTTTTCATCTTCATCTTTTCCATCTTCTTTTTCATCTTCTTCTTTTCCATCTTCTTTTTCATTTTCTACTTTTTCATCTTCTTTTTCATCTTCTTCTTTTTCATATTCTTCTTTTTCATCTTCTTTTTATTGTCTTGTTCATCTTCTTTTTCATTTTCTTTTTCATCTTCTTTTTCATCTTCTTCATTTTTTCATCTTCCTTTTCATCTTCTTTTTCATCTTTTTCATCTTCTTTTTCATCTTTTTATTTTTCATCATCTTCATCTTCTTCTATTTCATCTTCTTTTTCATCTTCGTCTTCTTCGTCTTCTTTTTCTTTTTATCTTCTGTTTCATCTTCTTTTTCTTCTTTTTTCATCTTTTTCATGTTTTTCATCTTTTTTCATCTTTTTCATCATCTTTTTCATCATCTTTTTCATCTTCTTCTTTTTTCGTCTTCTTCTTCTTCTTCTTCTTCTTCTTCTTCTTCTTCTTCTTCTTCTTTTTTAAGAAATCGGGGACCCCGACAGCGCCAGCCACGTGACGTAAACTATTGTATATAAACCCTTAAATACACTGGCGGAAATATAAAAGACAGGACCAGAATGACGTGTGCACGCGTAAGTTTGTGCGCACACAGGCGTACTACATATGCGTACACACAACATGTGCATGTGCTAACGTACACAAACACACACATACGTA